>NC_064258.1:33675178-33978844 GCF_003254725.2 Canis lupus dingo | reverse complement strand
AGGACTGCTTTTGCTGCATCCCAAAGATTTTGAACGGTTGTATCTTCATTCTCATTAGTTTCCATGAATCTTTTTAATTCTTCCTTAATTTCCTGGTTGACCCTTTTATCTTTTAGCAGGATGGTCCTTAACCTCCATGTGTTTGAGGTCCTTCCAAACTTCTTGTTGTGATTTAGTTCTAATTTCAAGGCATTATGGTCCGAGAATATGCAGGGGACAATCCCAATCTTTTGGTATCGGTTCAGACCCGATTTGTGACCCAATATGTGGTCTATTCTGGAGAAAGTTCCATGTGCGCTTGAGAAGAATGTGTATTCAGTTGAGTTTGGATGTAAAGTTCTGTAGATATCTGTGAAATCCATCTGGTCCAGTGTATCATTTAAAGCTCTTGTTTCTTTGGAGATGTTTTGCTTAGAAGACCTATCGAGTATAGAAAGAGCTAGATTGAAGTCACCAAGTATAAGTGTATTATTATCTAAGTATTTCTTCACTTTGGTTAATAATTGATTTATATATTTGGCAGCTCCCACATTCGGAGCATATATATTGAGGATTGTTAAGTCCTCTTGTTGAATAGATCCTTTAAGTATGATATAGTGTCCCTCTTCATCTCTCACTACAGTCTTTGGGGTAAATTTTAGTTTATCTGATATAAGGATGGCTACCCCTGCTTTCTTTTGAGGACCATTCGAATGGTAAATGGTTCTCCAACCTTTTATTTTCAGGCTGTAGGTGTCCTTCTGTCTAAAATGAGTCTCTTGTAGACAGCAAATAGATGGGTCCTGCTTTTTTATCCAGTCTGAAACCCTGCGCCTTTTGATGGGGTCATTAAGCCCGTTCACATTCAGAGTTACTATTGAGAGATATGAGTTTAGTGTCATCATGATATCTATTCAGTCTTTGTTTTTGTGGACTGTTCCACTGAACTTCTTCTTAAAGGGGAATTTTAAGAGGCCCCCTTAAAATTTCTTGCAGAGCTGGTTTGGAGGTCACATATTCTTTTAGTTGCTGCCTGTCTTGGAAGCTCTTTATCTCTCCTTCCATTTTGAATGAGAGCCTTGCTGGATAAAGTATTCTTGGTTGCATGTTCTTCTCATTTAGGGCCCTGAATATATCCTGCCAGCCCTTTCTGGCCTGCCAGGTCTCTGTGGAGAGGTCTGCTGTTACCCTAATACTCCTCCCCATAAAAGTCAGGGATTTCTTGTCTCTTGCTGCTTTAAGGATCTTCTCCTTATCTTTGGAATTTGCAAGCTTCACAATTAAATGTCGAGGTGTTGAACGGTTTTTATTGATTTTAGGGGGGGATCTCTCTATTTCCTGGATGTGAATGCCTGTTTCCCTTCCCAGATTAGGAAAGTTTTCAGCTAGAATTTGTTCAAATACATATTCTGGCCCTCTGTCCCTTTCGGCGCCCTCGGGAACCCCAATTAAACGTAGGTTTTTCTTCCTCAGGCTGTCGTTTATTTCCCTTAATCTATCTTCATGGTCTTTTAATTGTTTGTCTCTTTTTTCCTCAGTTTCCCTCTTTGCTATCAACTTGTCTTCTAGGTCACTCACTCGTTCTTCCACCTCGTTAACCCTCGTCGTTAGGACTTCTAGTTTGGATTGCATCTCATTCAATTGATTTTTAATTTCTGCCTGATTAGCTCTAAATTCTGCAGTCATGAAGTCTCTTGAGTCCTTTATACTTTTTTCTAGAGCCACCAGTAGCTGTATAATAGTGCTTCTGAATTGGCTTTCTGACATTGAATTGTAATCCAGATTTTGTAACTCTGTGGGAGAGAGGACTGTTTCTGATTCTTTCTTTTGAGGTGAGGTTTTCCTTCTAGTCATTTTGCTCAGTGCAGAGTGGCCAAAAGCAAGTTGTATTGGGAAAAAGAGAAAAAGAGAGGAGAGAAAGAAGGAAAGAAAAGAGAAAGAGAAAAAAAAGGGAAGAAAAAGAAAAAAAAAACGAAAAAAAAAAAGAAGAAAAAGAGAAAGAAAAAGAAAGGAGAAAAAAAAAAGGGGGTGGGGGAAGGAAACAAATCAAAAAGCAAAACAAAACAAAAACAAAAACAAAAACAAAAACAAACAAACAAAAAAAGAACCACCGGGGAGTATCTTCTGATTCTGTGTACTTTAAGTCCCTTGGCTTCTCCTGGAAGTTGTCCGTCTAGCTGGTGTTCTGGGGGAGGGGCCTGTTGTGCTGATTTTCAGGTGTTAGCAGTTGGGGGAGCTGCTGTGCCCCTGCCTGGTGCAGGGCTCGGTGGGGGTTGTTTACCCCGTGAGGCCGCAGGAGGAACAGCCCCAGTGGCGGGGCAGCTCTGGAAACCTGGATTCAGCTCCGGCAGGAACTCCGTCTGCAGGGCCTGGAGGCTCCCGGGCGGGGCCGCTGATCTGCTCAGCTGGGGCAGGAGCGTCCTCGCTGTCCTGGGCCCTCCCGGCCTCTGCCTGTCCCGGGGGAGGCGGGATCCTGGGCTGTGTCCCGGCGCGCTGTGCTCCGGAGCCTGCGCTGTTGGATTCGCGCTCCCGGGCCGCGCAGCCCCCTCCGCGGAGCCGCCGCCCGAGCCCCTCCGAGCTGCTCCTGGAACCGCGCAGGCCCCTCCGCACGGAGCCTCTTCCTCTGCCCGAGCCCCTCCGAGCTGCTCCCGGGGCCGCGCAGCCCCCTCCGCGGAGCCGCCGCCCGAGCCCCTCCTGGCTGCTCCGGTCCCGCCGGGTCCCGCCGTGCGCGCTGCAGCCCTTGGGGAGCTCGGCGCACTCTCCTGGGCGCGCAGTTGCTGTTACTGTCCCCGGGAGCCCGAGGGCATCCCCGCCCTCCTGGGTCCTGCTCCACCTCCCCGCGAGCCCCTTTCCCCCGGGAAGGTCGGTGCAGCTCCTGCTCCTCCGGGACGGGGCTCTCCTGTCCTGGGGACACTCGCCCCGGCCTCAGCCCGGCTCCTCGCGGGGCCCCTCCCCCTTGGAGGCCTTTGTTCCTTTATTTCTTTTTCCCCGTCTTCCTACCTTGATAGAAGCGCGAATTCTTCTCACTGTAGCATTCCAGCTGGTCTCTCTTTAAATCTCAGGCCGAATTCATAGATTTTCAGGATGATTTGAAGGTTTTCTAGGTAGTTTGGTGGAGACAGGTGATTTGGAGACCCTACTCTTCCGCCATCTTGCTCCTCCCCCCTCAGCTGTTAATATTTTGAGGGCTTCTTTGTATGTAATTATGTGATGAGTCATTTTCCCTTGCTTTCAAAACATTCTCTTTGTTTTTAAGTTTATTTCTTTTTGTTTTCTTAGAGTACAATTAACATACAGTGTTATATTAGTTTCAGTTGTACATTATAATGACTCAGTAATTCTACACACTATTCTGTGTTTATCGTAAATGAAATCTTAATCCTCTTTATTGATTTCATCCATCCCCCCTCACCTCTGGAAACCATAAGTCTGTTTTGTGTCTTTGAGTCTGGGTTTTTTGTTTGTCTCTCTTTTTTTATCTTTTTCATTTGTTTTGTTTCTTGAATCCCATATATGACTGAAATCATATGATATTTGTCTTTCTGATGACTTATTTCATTTATCATTATACTCTCTAGGTCCACCCATGTTGTTGTAAATGGCAAGATCTCATTTTTTATTTTGGCTGAGTAATACACACACACACACACTCACACACACTCACACACACTCACACACACTCACACCATATCTTTTTTATGACCTTCATGCTTTGTTGGGAGAATGAAAATTGGTGCAGCCACTGTGGGAAACAGTATGGAGGTTCCTCAAAAAATTAAAGATAGAATGACTATATGATCCAGGATTCCAATACTGGGTATTTACACAAAGAAAATAAAAATACTAATTGGAAAAGATATATACACCTGTATGTTTATTGAAGTGTTATTTACGATAGCCAAGATATGGAAACAACCCAAATATCCAGATAAAGAATGAATATAGAAGATGTGGGGTGTGTGTTTGTATATAATGGAATCAGTATTTTTCTAATGTGTCCAGGTGTGGCTCTTTTGTGATTATGCTACTTGGAGTTGATCTTGGATGTATAGATTAATGTTTGCCATCGAATTTAGGATTTTTCAGTGATTATTTCTAATATTTTCTCGTTTCTTTCTCTTTTCTCTAGTATTCCCATTAAGTGTGTATTAACATGCTTAATGGTGCTTTACATTTCTTTGCAACTCTGTTCATTTGTCTTTATTCTTTTTTCCTTTCTTTATTTGGAGGGATTATTTCTATTACCTTCAAGTTTGCAGATTCTTCCTTCTGCCAGTTCAAGTATATTGTTGCACTCTATTGATTTTTTAAAATCTCAATTATATTTTTTCAATCCAGAATTTCTGTTTGATTCTTCTTTTTTTCTTATATTTTAAAATTTAAAGTCAATTAATTAACATACAGTGTATTATTAGTTTCAGAGGTAGAGTTCAGTGATTCATCAGTTGTATATAATATCCGGTGCTCATTATATTACATGCCTTCCTTAATGTCCATCACCCAGTTACCCCATTCCCCTACCCCCTTCCCTCCAGCAACTCTGTTTGTTTCCTATAATTAAGAGTCTCTTATGGTTTGTTTCCTTCACTGATTTCATCTTGTTTTATTTTTCCCTCTTTTCCTCTGTGCTCCTTTGTTTTGTTTCTTAAATTCCACATATGAGTGAAACAATATGATAATTCTTTCTCTGATGATCTTATTTCGCTTAGCATAATACCCTCTAGTTCCATACATGTGGAAATGGCAAAATTTCATTTTTTTAGTGGCTATTACATGTGTATGTATGTATATATATCTCCCACATCTTCTTTACCTATTCATCTGTTGATGGACATCTGAGCTCTTTCCATAGTTTGGCTATTGTGGACATGGCTGCTATACACATTGGGGTGCAAGTGCCCCTTCGGATTACTACATTTGTATATTTGGGGGTATCTAGTAGTGCAATTGGTGGGTCATAGAGTAGCTCTATTTTCAACTTTTTGAGGAACCTCCATATTGTTTTCCAGAGTAGCAGCTATACCAGCTTGCATTCCCACCAGCAGTGTAAGAAGATTCCCTTTTCTCCACATGCTTGACATTTGTTGTTTTGTGACTTGTTAATTCTGACCAGCAGGAGGTGGTATCTTGTTGTAGTTTTAATTTGTATTTCCCTGATGCTGACTGATATTGAGCATTTTTTCATGTGTCAGCCATTTGTATGTCTTTGGAGAAATTCTGTTCATGCCTTCTGACTGGATTATATGTTCTTTGGGTGTTGAGTTTGAGAAGTTCTTTATAGATTTTGGATACTAGCCCTTTATCTGATAAGACATTTGTAAATATCTTTTCCCATTCTGACAGCTGTCTTTTGGTTTTAGCAGTTGTTTCCTGTGCAAAAGCTTTTTATCTTGATGAAGTCCCTGTAGTTCATTTTGGCCTTTGTTTTCCTCCCTTACCTTTAGAAACTTGTTTAGCAAGAAGTTGCTGCAGCTGAGGTCACAGTTTGCTGCCTATGTTCTCTTCTGGGATTTTGATAGATTCCTGTCTCACATTTAGGTCTTTCATCCATTTTGAGTTTATTTTTGTGTATGGTGTAAGAAAATGGTCCAGTTTCATTCTTCTGCATGTGGCTGTCCAATTTTCCCAACACCATTTGTTGAGGATATTTTTTTCCATTGGGTATTCTTTCCTGCTGTGTCAAAGATAAGTTTACCATAGAGTGGAGGGTCCATAGGTTCTCTTTAAAATAACTTTTTTTACTTATTGATAGCCTGTATTTAATAATACATTGTTATCATAGCTTCTATTACTTCAAGCATGGTTTCCGTTAGTTCTTAGAACATATTTATAATGGTTGTTTTGAAATCTGTTAAATCTGACGTCTAGGACCTTGACAGGCAATTTCTGTTGTCTGTCTCTTTCCTGTTCTGTGGGTCACACTTTTCTGTTTCTTTGTAGGTCTCATAATATTTTGTTGAAAACTGAACATTTAATGTTAAGGCATTAACATGTAACATCTGGTCATGGATTTTCTTTCCATTTGTGAGGCTTCTTTTTTGTTGTTTCCTCATTTGTTTCGTGACTTGACTAGACTGTCTTAGTGACATCTATTTCCTATGTAGCATGAAGCCTCTGATGTCCCTGCAGAGAGGTGTAGTTTTGGCATGAGCACAGTCATCCTGGGATGACAGTGGTTTTATTGGGACTCTCTTTGACTTTCTCTTCTGATTTCTTTGTTAATTTATCTGTCTCGGTTGGTATCACAAGCAGCTTTTAGTTTCCATTGACTAATGGCTTATTTATTTATTGTGTTAGTGCTCTGGGGCATAAATTGCTTTATGATCTGATCCAATTAAGTGTGGGTTGGGGTATTTTTTGAGGCCAAATTTGAAGTTGGTTCTGTTCCCATTGTGGCTCTTCTTTTTCTGGCTCTCTCTGGTAAACTAGCTGGACCTACAGTTTCATTTGTTGCTCACATAGAGCTGTAAGCTTTCTCTTAATTGCTTATTACCAGAAATTGGTGGTTTTTGAGACCCTTAGGTTTGAATACCCCACTCCGCTTCAAATAAAATCAGTTACTTTGGGGACAGCTTCAGAGTTCCCTGTTCTTGTTGATTGCCTTTGTCCTTGGGAAAGATCTCTAAGTCAGTGTCCCAGAGCAGGGGAGAGGGGCAGTGGTGTATCGCCCACATATGAGCAGGGTGCTGGTTGGGATATTAGCCTCTGGCCTTCTTTGCTGGCCTCTGCTCTATGAATGAGCTGGGCTAAGGGTGACTGGGGACACAGTATTTTGAACCTGCCTGGTCTGTGAGTGTGAGTAAGAGCTGGATGGAGGAAGGAAGCCCTTAGAACAGATAAGGAATTTAGCCATTGCAGCTTGGAGTTGGAGGTGTTGAGAAATGCTCCTCCTAATGAGATATCATATTTCTTTTTTTTTTTTTAAGATTTATTTATTTATTCATGAGAGACACAGACTGAGAGAGAGAGGCAGAGATACAGGCAGAGAGAGAAGCAGGCTCCTTGGAGGGAGCCTGACGTGGGACTTGATCCTGGATCCTGGGATCACGACCTGAGCCGAAGGCAGGCGCCCAACTGCTGAGCCACCAGGCATCCCGATATCATATTTCTTTATTGGAAAATGAGGATAGAAGGAGTTTGTCTTTTTAGCCATACTATACCCATCATTAAGCTAGCAAGCTGAACTGGCACACAGGGAGGGATGGAGCAGTGCAAATGCCTCAGATTCTTATTGCTTTAGAGCAATTTCAAAAGACTTTAAATGTTTATTATTTTTAAAGATTTTTTTTGGCACCAGGTATGGTTGTTTCACTGGAAAGTTGGTCTGTGGACTCCTTATGTCACCATTCCAGAAGTGACCTCTCAATGACTTTTTTTTTTTTTTCACTACATCCTATGTGTTCTTGATTTGGCTAGGCAAATTGAGGGTAATAGTGAATTCATTTGAAATACATGTTCACGTAGCATATAAAGTAGCTGGGTATGAGTTTGACATATTTGAATGAATAGAAACTCTTCAAGATAAACATAACTAGATGTCAAGCTAAGTATTATAAGCTGTGATTATCAGTAAAGACAGACCCATAAAGCATGAAGGGGTGAAGAAAACCTTATGGTGAAAGTAAAAATTGAGGATAATCTTTGAGGTTGTATATAATTTGGATAGGTAGGAGCAGTGAATAGAGAATGTAAAAGGGAATTACTATGAATAAATGCAGTGTGAAAGTATACGACACCTACTTGTAGTCCTTCTAGAGTGGAGGATGCATGTGGAAACCGTGTGGTTCAGTAGAAAGAGCATTGGTCTAAGTACTATTAAACCTCCTGGCTTAAAAAACAAACAAAACAACCTCCTGGATTCAAATCCCATTCTCCCTTTAAATCTCTGAAGGTCCTGGCAACTACAGGAATGGTTGAAGTATACTAGTTAGAGACGGTAAAAAATCCTGAGGTGAGCAATAGCATAGAGCCATTATCAGTACTACATATGAAGGAGTAAGGAAAGGGAATGGTTGTGAGAAACCAGAAAAAGCTGTGGGTCTAGCTGTGACCAAAGGAAAGTGCTTCATGACAGGAATTTGGGACCTTCACTTCTGAACTTCAATAGAGGAAAAGCAGCTATTGTCAACCTCTAGTATAGCAGTAAGAGAGCCAGGGAATAACCTGTTTCTCCTGACATGTAATTTCTTCTTCTTCGTCTTTTTTTTTTTTTAATCTCCCATTGACTCAATACAACTGGAATCCAGAGGACAAAGACAATGTGTATATGGTCCATGGAGGTCAGTTGCCCCAAATGCACAGCAAGATGGAGAAGAGGAGAATGGATTTCGAGGGCAATGGAAATATCTAGAATGATACTCACTAGTTAGATGATGTTTAGCAAACGGTTTACCCACTTGAATGTTCACTCTTCCCATTCTATATAATTATAAAATATTAGGATAACAGTGTTTTATACTGTAGAAAAGCAAGAGGCAAAGTTAAAGATGGAGAAGTTTAACTTTAACCATTCTTCAAGAGTCTGAAACATCTAAAAGTTGTGGGATAACTGTTGCCAGAAGAGCAGCTTTAGCCCTTAGCAATAGTTTGGTCTTTAAAATCTCTCTGTTTCCTTCTGTCCTATGAGATATTTTATGTGATAGCTTATTACTTGAACTTGAAATGTATTTGATGCATGGTGATAGTTGTTTCCATTTCTTATAATGTCTGTATCAGTTATCCAGTAATAAATTCTTTTGTCAATTTCCTTTGGTAAAAAGAGAGATATGGTGCATTTGTGAAAAATTTGGACAAAATTTTTTTCATATGTTAATTTTTTGGAACTACAATAGTAACAGCAAATGGGGAAGGGTTGCAAGAGAAAGTGAAGGGACTTATAGAAAGGATGCAGATGATACTGTGTCTTTGCTAGCAGATAATAGTGACAGTGTTAAAGGTTAGGGACTTCTTGGCTATTTTTCTGGTTAAGTGATTTATGTGATCACTGCAGTCCACTCAGGAGTTAACAGTCCATCCCACACCACAGGTATGGCAGTCATCATGACTGTAGCAGTCAATAACAGTCAAGTACCATAGCCACTGCTTTAGTTGACACATCACAGTCAACCACAGGTGATAATGTGACTAATTGTGATGCCATTGCATGCTTCAGATTACCAATATCTTGTTTCCCTTTGGCAAGTTTCTCAGCACTGTGCTTAAGCTCAAGGATATCCCCAAACTAATGACCAAATTCCAACTTTAAAGGTCTGTCTCCTGGGACTGTGTCTGTTAGTGTCCCATCAGGAAACCCAGACCATAACAGGGAAAGTTAAATATAAATGATTATTAATTACAACAAGAGTTTACCTACAAAGGGATAAAAAGGTACTCTGAGGAATATAGGTACAGTATATATAGGGAACAGCTACTACTCTTGGGCTGAGTTAGAGCATCTGAGGAAAGAAAAACATTTGAAACACACCCTCTTTCCTAGGTTGAGATCATAGGAGAAGGTGTGAATATGGCTTACTGAGAGGCAGAAAAACTTTCTCAGATGCCATATTGGCAGAAGTTCCTGGGAAGCTGCCCTGTACGGCCCTGGGAAAGGACCTTTGTGGGGAGATGATATACTGGTAATATTTGTGAGAAACCACACTCTGGTATACCTGGAGAAGACATACTCAGTGAGATTTTATACCCTGGAGCCTGCTGGAAAGCAACCCATGACTGTGGTGCACTGGGAAGTGGTCCTCTAGTTTATTAGGAAGAGGTGTCCATGGAGAGGTCCTACTGAAACTTGCAGGGAGTGAACACCACTGGGTGTCTCACATGTTCATGGTCACTTCATGCTGCAGGTGCAAGCCCACAAGAGCCTGTTGGCTTCCTTCCTTTCTTGCATCCACCCATTATCCACCCATTCATCCATCCATCCATCTCCCACCCCCTCCACCTCATCTCTCTTCTCTCTATTTCATCCTAATTCCTCTACACTCCTTTAACTAAAGGCAGCTTCTTCAAAAGGCTAAGAATAGTTCTGGGAATCTGTCCATGGCTGTTTGTTCATCAGTTTCCTATGGGCATATTAAAATGTTGGTTTCGGGGATCCCTGGGTGGTGCAGCGGTTTGACACCTGCCTTTGGCCCAGGGCGCGATCCTGGAGACACGGGATCGAGTCCCACGTCGGGCTCCCAGTGCATGGAGCCCACTTCTCCGTCTGCCTATATCTCTGCCTCTCTCTCTCACTGTGTGCCTATCATAAAGAAATAAAAATTTAAAAAAAATAAAATGTTGGTTTCAACTATGAAAAGTAAAGTTAGCTTATGGTTAGCTTAGCTCATATCAGCTGATGGGAAATAGGGCTAACAAAATAGAATGATGTTTTACATTAGGAGATTAGTTTGTCTCTGCTGTATGTACTTTGGATCAGGTGTTCTTATTTGAAGTCATATATAAAAAGCACTATTTCTACACTTAGATTTGCAATAGTGACAACACAAAGCTAGGAGGCACAGTACCTGGGTGCTGCCACCAAATAGCATTATGATCCTAAGCAAGTAACACTTTCTGTGGACTTTAGTTAACTCGTTATTCAAATAGAAATAACTTTCACAATTCATTTATTTATTTATTAATTCTTTCCATCAATATTTTTTGAGTGCTTACTTTGTGCCAGCCACTGTGCTGGGGCTAGAGATTTGTAGCCTACATAAGACATTATCCTTATTTCTCAGGGAGCTAGCTCGTGGTCCTGAAAATGAAATGTAATGTCCTATTGTAGGGAGTTCTCATAAAGATCAAATGAGATAATGGATTATAAGCGCTTTGAAAAAGATGAAAAATCACTCTTCAAATGTAAGGGGTTGTACTAATATCGATATCAGTGTTGTTGCAACCCCAGGATGGCAATTAACTTCTGTATTTTTTATTCATGGCATTTGGGATAAGAGGAAGATGTAAGTGATTCAGGTAAGATTAGAGCATTTGTATTCCTAAAGAATGTTTCCCATAAAGTGACAGTCATTAAAATTAACCTGCGAAGTTAATTACGGTGTCTGACATGGATGGCTTTCAGCTTTATGCAGTTATGTTCTTGACCAGATGAGGTCTTCCTTTTATTAGTTTATGAGTCACAGGGCAAGCATGGGTGTTGTACTGTGAATGCTAAATCAGGATCAAGGAGCTGGAGTTGCTTCTGGCCTTGAAAAAAGAACCTTTCTGGGATGTCTATTTTTGCTGTTTATTGTGAACGAAGGCACCCTTTATGGCTGCTCAAGGTGCAACGAACCTCTCTGCAACGACCCTGGCTCTGCTGTATCTGGCTCCCTTTCATCTTTGATGTTTTGGCTTCTAGAATTCTGACAGGGTGCCAGATCTCCTTCATTAGTTCCTGTTTCTCTCTCTCTGTGCACACACATGTACTCGTGCTCTCTCATTCTCCATTATCAAGGGCTCATCAGCTCTCTGGGAGGAGGATTGCGTCATCCTTACCAGACGACCCAGAGCTTTGGATATTCTGTAACTGCTCACATCCTTTCTACTCCCTTCAACCAAGGAGAAGAGTGACAGATTGCTGGCTGAGCGTGTCAGAGTGGCTGTTGCCTAATGATTGCTATAAATTTTCATAATAATAATAGCACTCATAAATAATATAAAACAATAGCACTGCAGCAGCTGGTATTCATGCTGCTCAGCCTCTTATTTAAAGACTTAAAAAAATGACTGAGGAGACTTATAAGAATTTTGGATAACATGGTGCTGCTTGGCCACAAGGACTTGACAAGCAGTAATGAGAAGGGTGTTTCTTGAAGGGCAGACAGAAAGACAGAGACAGCTGCTTTGGAGAGTTACCCATCCTACTTCAGAACTGCATGAGTAAGAAATAAATACATGTTGTGTTAGGCCACTGAGGTTTTGGGTTTTGTTTGTTACATTAGTGTGATATAGCCTATCCTAACTAATATATATCACTCGTATCTCTGCTATTAATTTTTCTCACAAGCTTATCACTGGAAATGCCATGGCTAAGTTGTTTCTAGTCAAAAACATTTGTCATTCATTGTACTTTTGTCAAGATAGGAGCATTTGGGGAATTTTATGGTCATATTGTTACAAGTAAATTTTAGAAACTTCAGGAGAGTTATACAGATTCAAAATTCCTAGTGGAAGGTTATTGCACTGAAGAAGTTAAGCAGCTATTTACTTTGCATCCAAAGTTTCTTCCTATAAATTCTACAAAATTGTCTCTCTCATGCATTTCAGAAACAAAGCCTATTGACCATGAAGCATGACTTACAGGTTTAGTATTTATAATTAAATTTAGCAAGAATGAAACATATGGTTATTGGTTGATTATATTATATGTTATAAATACTATATAATATTGTCATCTAAATTAAGTTTTTATAATAGGGAAAACCAAACATAAGTGTCTTTATTTTTATACCTAGAATGCTTCAGCTTGGTTCTTGATTGTGAGCAACAGAAACTATCTCTGCACCTAACTGGGTGAACCCATGTCACATGTGGTCACCAGGGGTGGGGGAAGAAGGAAGATTCCTTCCTTTAGCTTTCATTGAGGAAATCAGGGCACTTTGTCCTACCAACTAATTCTGCGTGCAATGGAGTGGGAGAATTTCCTGAAAACGGGAAGAGGAGATATCTTCATAAGGAAAGCCAACTAACTAGCAAACAATGAAAACTGCCAAAAATGCGTACTTTTCTTAGCAAACCAGGATACATTTGAAAAGCTTAGATTCCCCAGTACAGCAAACGGAGAAGCAATTTTTCCTTAATTATCACTCAATGAAAATATAAGGGTGGTATAAAAATATAAGATAACTTTTTCAAATTTAATGTTAGCAGTGGGATTTTTTTTTCTTTCTCAAACAGAATCCAAACTCTTTCCAGAGTTCTGATGCATCAAATAGAAATGGTCTGGTAGAGCAGGCAGGGGGTCCAGATCCTTTCCTTCCTGGTTCGCAGTGGCCATGAGATGCCTTGTCAGAGCCCTAGGACTCCTGGACCATTGTTTGAAAACTACTCATCAGAATGACTTTTTTGAGTCAGATCTTGGATTTCTGATGCATTGAGCCTTTTAACTCTCCCCCTTTTTACCTCCAAGTTGTACTGGATGAAGCTAAAAAATAAAGAGAAAAAAAGCAAATGTCAAAGTACCCGAAACAAACCAAAAAGCACAACTCAAACCTATGTTTTTATCTACTCAGAATGGCAGTGGACCAAAAAAGATAAAAGAATAAACCCTAAGTAAAAGCAGTTTTTTGTTGAGATTACTGGTAAGATAGCTTCTTCTCTTTTGCATGTTAATTACAATTTGGATTTATGATCTGTGGTAGGATGATTGATCAGTCTTAGCTGCATTTTGTAGATGGAAGCCACTGCACTTATGGGTGCTGGGCTTGACGTCATCCAGTGTTATGTCATTTCTGGCAAATTCTACTTGGATGTGCTTTGAATGATTTTGTTGTTGTTCTCTTTGCTAAGCTGACATGCGGTCCACCTCAGGCATAAATCATGATCAAGCCACCGATGCTTTTGGGGATCATTCTCCTCTGCAGCCATGAGAAGTTAAGGAAATATTCTCAGTCTGTGCATCGCTCCTGACCCTACTTTTCTAAGGGAAGAATGAAAGTGTGAGAACAAGCAAAGGAGAAACTGACAGTGTGAAGGAGGAGGAGGAGAAGGCCATGGTGGGATGTCAGGCATGTCTGGAGCCATAGCATTTGCTAAGAATAGCTACAATTAGGTACTTTGAATTCTTCTCTCTGGCCTAGAATTTTCCATTCAGCTAAAACGATAAATACAGTAAGTGTTTGGCAAATTTGCTGCAGGACTACCCAGGAAACCGCCCCAGGACTGATGTTCAGCTGCTTCTCAAGTCCTAAGCGGCTTTCTAGTGCAGGAAACATGAGTCTCCTGCTTAGCAAAAGGGGCCTTGGTACTTCTTAGGACCTATGGATCTTCTAGTTTAACTGAAGACAGCAAATGACCAGGTTTTACCTTCCCCTTCTCTACTCCTGAGAGCCTAAGACCAGGTCTTATGTGCAGGTAGTTGAGTTTGAAGATGAACTCAAAAAACACAAGTGAGGAAATGACAGAGTGAGGTAGAAAAGACAGACAGTCCATTAAAGGCATAGTAATAGGTGTATTTCTACTGTAGGTAGTTGGGTCTCAGTCCCTCTGGGGCCCTCAAATTGTGTGTCCCTTGAATTGGAGCCTGGAACATTGATCTATTCATTTCAGCCTACCGTTGGGTGAAGGTTGCTTCCAGCCATGATGATCCCACACTTCTGGTTGAGTGGATTAGGGTAGGTTCTCTTGAAGTCAGAGAAAGCCCTTTGGCTGAGGAGACCCAGGAGCTAAATAGAGATTGGAAGCTGTCAGCAGGTGAGGAATCATTGGCCCACATCTGCAGCTGAACTCGTCTGGGTCAAGGCACTAACTATGGGCTGATACATTGGTTACGGGCTGAGGCACTAACTGTGGCTGCTACAGCTTTGTCCCTAGAAAAGGACCTAATACTATTATTAAATAGTAGGGAAATCAAGAAATATTTATTATGTTAAACAACATAAAGGTATTTTATTTTAATGTAGACTAAAGCAGTTTATTTATTTATTTATGATAGTCACACACAGAGAGAGAGAGAGAGACAGGCAGAGGGAGAAGCAGGCTCCATGCACCGGGAGCCCGACGTGGGATTCGATCCTGGGTCTCCAGGATCGTGCCCTGGGCCAAAGGCAGGCGCTAAACTGCTGCGCCACCCAGGGATCCCAACTAAAGCAGTTTAAAACAGGGTGATCAGTTGATTGGACAGAAGTTTCGTTTTTTTTTTTAAAGATTTTATTTATTCATGAGAAAGAGAGAGAGAGAGGCAGAGACACAAGCAGAGGGAGAAGCAGGCTCTATGCAGGGAGCCTGACATGGGAGTCGATCCCGGGTTTCCAGGATCATGCTCTGGGTTGAAGTCAGCACTAAATTGCTGAGCCACCCGGGCTGCCCCAGACAGAAGTTGTTGAACAGAAGAAATAGAGAAAGAGGAAAATAAGAACAGAAAGTGTATTGCTATAGGTTGAAAAGATTTGTTCATTCCAAATATATTTATTGAGCATTTATTATGTTCTAGGCACTGCTCTGAGTTGCAATGTGTAAACATCACAAACTTCTATGCCTTCATGAAGTTTCTATTCTAATGGCAGGGAGACTGCTCATAGGATGCATAAGTTTACAGTGTGCTTGATGATCGTGAGTACTATGGAGAACAATATAGCACAGAGGGGGACTAGGAGGTATGGGCCTGGGGAAGGGTTCCTATTTTAAAAAGGCTGGGCAAGGTGGGCTCACCAAGAAGGTGACCTAAGTGGGCGAGGGAGCCCTGAAGGTATCTAGGGGGAAACATTCCAGGTAGAGGAGCAGCAGATACAAGTCCCTGAGGCAGGAACATGCCTTTGGGGGGAGGGGGAAATAATTTTCCCACTACCCTTCTGAGTTCTTGGCTGAAACGTCTATCATAAAACAGATTAGCAAGAGAAAAACAAGCAGAACCCAGGAAAAATGAGTAAACAAAGAGGTGACTTGAGAATTCAGGCTTAAATATCATTTTAATAGGGAAGGGGATGGGAGAGAATATAGATCTTTTAGGGGAGAGTCAGTGATATTTAGGAAAATGAATGGGGTCCTGGAAGAAAATAGGTGGGAGGTATGAGTTTGTGACAAAACTTATCTAGGTGTAGTGTTGACGTGTAGTCTCCTCACCTGTGATGAGACTCCTCAGGAGATGATTTTTGCTAAGTGAGTTCCTTTTGGAAGCCAAGCTCAGAGAAAGTCTCTTCCTGCACTTACTGTTTTTCAGGTGCCTACAGCTCAATATGCCAGTGCAGCATATTCTGGGGGTGGCATATCCTGAGATCCTACCATCATGTTAGATGGGTAGCAAAGGAGGTGCATGTGGCTGAAGTAGCTGAGCGAGGGTCAGAATAAAAGGGGCTGGAGTCAGAGAGGAATCTTGGAATATATATGGTAAGCCAGGTCAAACTCATAGGGCCTTCTATGCCTTTTTAAAAATTTACATTTTTACTCTGAGTATGATGGGATGCTATTGGAAGGTTTTGAACAAAGATATGATGGGATTAAAGAAGGAAAGGGAGGAAAGGGGCAGGAAATCATTGGCCCTCACAGGGAAATGACAAATGATAATGTGGACATGGCCCCATTTGTTAGCACCTCCTGTCTTGGCCTCTTTACACCCCTCTCCTTGAGGGAACATTATATACAGGGCTTGATGCACACCTGCTTCTTGCCTGGATAGAAGACCCAAAGATACCTGGGTGTAGATTTTTCCTACCATCTTCTCTATACATTTTTACTCTAAGAGGCATTTTTCATATTAAAAGTCAAAACAAACATCTTAAATAGTTATTTGGATGCAGTGGAATAAATCTAGAGATTCCTCACCTTCAAAGAATCTTGCAAGAGCTATGAAACATGCTCTTTGAATTCGCCTGATATTTGCTTAGAAATCAATACTTCAGGGAAGCCTGGGTGGCTCAGCGGTTGAGTGCCTGCCTTCAGCCCAGGGTGTGATCCTGGAGTCCTGGGATCAAGTCCCACATCGGGCTCCCTGCATGGAGCCTCTTCTCCCTCTGCCTGTGTCTCTGCCTCTCTCTGTGTGTCTCTCATGAATAAATAAATAAATAAAATCTTAAAAAAAAAAGAAATCAATACTTCAAAATTATGTTGTCATACATATTGGTTAGGTTGTAAGCAATGGGAGCTAACTTAATTGGCACAATCTGGGGTGGCCCACAGAGAAGCAGTAGTTGAAGAATTGTCCTTTGGAGGCAGTGGGAAGTCCAGGAAAACAAGGTAGTAGGAGTGAATTAAGGGTCTCAGAGGTACCAGTTCTACTCGGTTGAATCAACTCTAATCCCTTTTGTTTTTCTCTCCATATTTGCAAAACTTCCCTCAAAATTCTGAGTCCTGACAGATGATCTCTGGCTTCATTTGGGCCATGTGCAGTTGTCTAGAGCAAGACAGGATGATTGACCACACCCAGTGAATGAACGGTAATCTGTGCAAAGGATACCTGGACACTTAGTGTTCTCTAAAGAAACAGAGCCAGTAGGATAGACACAGTTAGAGATATGTAGATCTGTAGGAGGAGATTTATTCTATGAATTGGTTCCTGGTTATGGAGGTCAAGCAGTTCCACAATCTGCTGTCTGTAAGCTAAAGAACAAGAATAACTAGCAATGTAATTAGGGGGATAATTAGGGGGCTGATAGTATGAGTCCAGGTTTGATCTGAAGGCCTGAGAACCAGGAACAATGATGTCTGAAGGCAAGAGAAGATGGAAGGACAGCTCAAGCAGAGAGAGCAAATTCACCCTTCCTTTTTATCCTGTTTGGGACTTCAATGGATTAGGTGGTGCCCACCTACACTGGTATGGGTCTTCTGCTTACGCAGTTCACCAGTTCCAATGCTCTTCCAGAAACATCCTCCACAGATACACTCAATAATACTGTTTAATCAGCTATCTGGACATCCCTTAATCCAGTCAGGTTGATACATAGTACCGTCATAATACTGTCACTAGAGAAATATGAAATAGATGCTGAGAGGATCCAGATAATAGATTCCACTACAGTCTGTGTCTGCACTACCCACTAGCTATATGTGGCTATTTAAATTTAACTTAAAGTTGAGTAAAAGTAGAGAAAATTAAAAATTCAGTTCCTCCTTTGTACTAGACACGTTTCAAATATTCCAATACCCTGTGGCTAGTGGCTTCTATTGGACGGCACGTATAGAGACAAAGTTCTTTTGGACAGCACTGGTGTATATAGTAATAATAATAAGGCTTCACAAGTATTTAAGTACTTTATATTAAATTTAATACTCTTACTTTCATTACATTATTTAGCTCCCATTTCTGCCTTTTGATGCAGTCAGAGAACGTAGTATTATTTGAAGAGAAAACTGAGGCCAGGAAAGTTTGAGTAAGTAGCAGTACAGATCACTCAGCCAGCACAAGGTCACATGGCCAATACCAGCACAAGGACCACCTGCCTCTCAGCACAGGGGCCGTCATACTAATCCTAATTTAGAAGCCCAGATAATGCATAATTCGGTGTAAAGCCATAAAGAAATAGCCATCCAACTCTAGCAAGTTCTCTTTTATTGGGGCTTTTATTTTATTTTATTTTTTCTATGGGTGCTTTTAAAGGCTCCTTTGCCAAAAGGAACTATATATCCATGAGATAAATATGAGGATAGATTGACAGAGAATACTTAATCACAGGCTGGAGAAAAAAATGGAGGAAAGAAACTCCCCCAGGCTGCTCTTCTTCAGTGACGTAGATCTTGGAAGGACACTGTCCCAGAACATGCGCTGAGGTGTGTCACCCTGGCATTGGGGTCTTGTAATTGTGGGGAGCAGACACTTTCCCAGGGGTGTGATTTAAGATGGAGCTTGTAGGCTTATAAAGCACAAACTCTTATCACCACACTGCAGAGCCCTTGTGATGCAATTACAAAGACATTAGACTTGTTTCTATATAAGCTGTACATAAAATCAGGTCCACTGATTTGTGGGGCCTGCGGGCAAGACTCTAAGTGCAGTCTCATTCCCCATATGTCTAAATGTTTCAAAGTTACAAGTCAAGATCAGCCCAAGGCCTGAACCATGGTCCCACCTGGGCCAGGTGGGTGGCTCTAGACCAGCCCTACTACTGCCTGAGGGTGGAAGTGGTCCCAGATCTGCTGGGTCAGAGCCGAGGAGAGCTGGGCCTAGCCTGTGATCCTTGGAGGTGACCAGATTCTCAATCTGGGATGGACTGACTCAGGTACCTCAAGGATCAGGGCACAACTTCCTGCCTTCACGTGTCACTTTTCTGATAAAGGGCTTCCAGATAGTTCTAGGCAGCCTTCAGATAACACACTTGTGGAGCAAATGGAAGGGAGCAAACTTCTTATGTTGGAAACACAACACCCACTTCAGGGTGATTCGGAGCACCACTTTTTCTCATTTCCCTGGGGTGGAGCCTGCCTTTTCTTTGCTCCCTTGTACATCCCCACCCCTAGCACACAGTTACCAGCTGTCAGCCACCCTCTTCTGGCCTGCCAGACCTCCTTCAGCTTGTCCCATGTCCCTCTCCTGTAAGTCCTTTTGCTCTGCAAGTTACCAAACTTCCAAAAAGTTTTTCTTAGAAGACTAAACCAAACCAAACAAAGCTTAGAACAATGACCCAGTGTTCTGGAGTTTGGATTGTATGGAGGGCCCCAGAGGAAGGACCACTCAGCTCTCTTCAGGTCCAAGGGCTGAATTACTCAAAAACTGTTTCATTGCATTATAATCATACTGCAAGGATGCTTTATTCCATCTATGACTTGCCATTTTGTAGTAAGTTTTGTGTAGTTTTAGGTACACAGCTCTATTCTTGTTAAAATAGTGCCCTGTCTTCATTTGAGAACGAAGCTCCGTCTCCTCATTAAGCTACATTGTGAACGTCAGTAGGCGCACCTCTGATTGCTCCCTGTCAGTGGCTCTGCCTCCGGCTGGCCTAGCACCAAAGAGGAGAGGACTAGCCCTCCTCACGGGAGAGGATTCTAGCCTGTGGTTCTGGCAGATGCCATTCTGGAAGACCAGGTTCATCTACTTCACAGCGTGGCCCTGGACACCATTTACCACATTTGCTTCAGGAGAACGTAAAGTTCAGCTGTTGAGACAGGCTGAGCTTAGAGACCAGGGAGTCCAGTGCTGCATTTTTCAGAGGAAGTGAAACCTGCAGGTCATGCAGCTCGTTAGCAGCGATTTGAACGCTGTATCAGATTGTCTAGTGCCAAGTGTCTTAGCTCAGGCTGCTATACTAAGATTCCACTGCTTGGGTGACTTAAGCACAGGTATTTATTTCTCATGGTTCTGGAGGCTGGGAAGACTGAGATCAGGACAGCAGCACAGTCAGGTTCCAGTGAGGGCCCTCTCCTGTCTTACAGACTCCTTATTGCTGTGTCCTCACCTGGCAGAGAGAGAGGGCCCGGGTCTCCTCCTCCCCAGAGAATCACACTAATCCCATCATGGGGGCTCCACCCTCATGACCTCACCTAGACCTAATTATTTACCTCCCAGAGGCTCTACCTTTACACACTACCACACCCATGGGGGCGAGGGCTTCAGCATATGGATCTGGGGGAGATAAAAATACTCAATCTGTAACACCAAGTCAGTCTTCATTCTAGTCTACCACATAGCTGAGTACCCCCTCACCCAATCCTGGGAATACCACCTTATAACCATTATCATTAAAAAAATTCCACGATAATTTTTTGAATTATAAATGCAATGCATGCTTATAGTAGACAATAGGAAAATGAAAGAAAATAAAACTTATAGTCCCAACAACTAGAGACTAATAGTTGGTTTATTTTCTTCTGAATACGTATGTTTATATAAATATATACATCCATAAATAACATTTTTAAGAACAAACTTTGAGTCATCCTATACCTTTTTGTCCTAATGTTTTACTTTAGTGACTCTTTCCCCTTCTCTTAAAAACTACTTTTTGCTTTCTCACTGTGTAATGTTTTTGACTGTCTGCATCATATATTATCTGCATTTATGTATTGTATTATTTGGAAGATATGTATTTGCTTTTAATCTTTTCAGTTATTAACTACTAATTTTTAAATGCATTAAAAAACTTTTTCTTGTTACCAAGTCAAGAAAGAAATACTGTATTTTTAGTTCTACCTACATTAGATGAATTTAGTACATCCTTCCTTTCACTGCTGCTTCATGACAAAGCCTTGGTTTTGAGGGCTTCTAGATGCTGTGATTATGGTTAAAAAATGTATATATGGACATAGGAAATTATTAAGCATGTAAACCATGCATTTTGTCACAGAAGATTTAAATTGGCAATTTTTCCACATTATACTAATTGTTTCCACAAGGTAGAAATATGGAGGATTGGCTTGGATCCTGGATCCCATCATCCTCAATCAGCCTCTACCTAGTATTCTTGCAGGTTCTCATGGGAAACTCTCCCTATTATTACTCTAAAGCTTTAGATTTTAATACCTATTGAGAATCTTGGCCCTAGGCTAGGCTACATGGAGCTGGGGCCCTATTTTGTCTGGTCTTATGGCCATGTCTGGAGCAGTCCTCTTCTGATTCCAGGCCAATACCATAGAAAGATGAATCCTTTAGGAGGTACATCAAGTGAATGAACATTTCTCCTTAATGCCTAGGGCTCTTGATCTCTGTTGACCATCTCAAGCCTCTTTCTTTTCTGCTTAGTTCTTTATCTTTTTCTGCTTGAGCAAGTCAATACGTGAATTTAGGATGGAGATTCTCAAGTCATGTGCTGCATTAACTGTTACATTATGAGCCATTGACTTATTTCGGCTACAACTGCAGATATATCTTGAAAGGATGCTGTTCATTGGGTGAATCACTGAGCTAAACAGATCATATACTGGGCTTTTGAATAGGGCTACATGCTGGAAGTTAGGGGCATGGATGTTAGCCCCTTGTCAGGTTGATGTCAGAGTAGGAGTAGGCATTTAGTGGAACATGTGAGGACTTTGCCTTCTGACAGTGTGGTCCTGGCTGTAAAGAGGATTATTTTTAAAAAGTAACCTAGTACTGAAGTGTGACCATGTGAACAGTGCACTAACTAGATGCTTTCAAAGAGTATGAGATATTATTCTCTAGTAGTATTTATGTTATAATTATTCCTGGCTTCTTAGTGTTGGTGTTTTTTAAATGCCAAAATGATCTAATTCAAAAAATGTGCCACAAAAACAACAAAGTTGGGAACTACTGATTTGGAACCTTTCTACTGTTACCAGTCAGAAACCATAGCCAAGACTTCCTATTGTCTGGAGAAGGGAATGGGCAGAAAAAAGAGCCAACCAAAAAAGAAAAAGAAAATTTAAGGTATCGGTTTGGCTAGCATTACTAGGCAATCCATGTTGTTCTGGTTCTACCTCCTTTAAACTTCATAGAGAGAACTCTTCCATCAATAGGTTAACTGTGATACTAATATTTCCATGTGTTGGAAAAACATTTATTCACCTGCCGTACAAATTGCCTTCTCTCTTGGAATTCGTGATAGGCAACTACAAACATAAGGACTTTTCTGAGGAACTCTTCCTTCTACTATTGACCACCTCATATATTTACAACTTCCCTACTCATTTTTTCCCCAACTCTATTAACTCCTGTGTTCCCATATTCCCAGTCTTCAATTAATTGTGGGCTCTTTCCAGCAATACAGATTTTAACTCTCTCATAGGTGGCAAAGTACCCCACATTTGTCATGACCTTGCATTTCCCAGCTCCAAGCTTTCCTCTCATTTCTGTATGTCTTCAGACCAGCACACTCGCGAAGTCTCCTTATCACTGGTTTTGCTCTTTGTATGTCTCAAAGAGCATGCCCCTGTGGGCCTTGTAAGAGGTGACATACATCTTCTTCAGAACTTTAATGTTCCTTTACCTAAAGCCCCCAGTCCCTGGAAAAGGTTGGTACTCTGATGGAGCAGGACCTTCTCTTTCTTATTTCCAGAAGGGTCTAGTTCTTGTCACCTTTGGGTAGCATGGCATTCTCTTAGCTGCATCTGAGAAATAGATTATAGAGGAAGAGAGGATTTAGAATATTGACAACCCACCAATGCCAGATGTTATTAAGTAAAAAATGTGCTCACCCAAATGCTGGATTCTGATATGTAAGTCTAACCAGTTCCGTAAGACTGGTCCCTACTTACCCCATGAAGAGGTTGCCTATAGACCATGCAACTAGCCTCCTTAGTTTCTAGTGGCATAGGACAGGTGAGCCACAGATTGTGCTTCTCAATTTTTTCCATTGGCCAGAGAGCTGGTAAAAAATTCCTTTTTAATTCTATAGTTTTAGAATCTCAACTGATAGTTCGTTACCCCTAGTGAGTCTTGTGGAAATTTGACCTGCTCATAGTAAAGGCAATAAGTCATTTACCTAGTGGAAGATTTGTGGTCTCTAAATTTTTAAATATTCACATTATTCATCATTAGCCACCAAGATGACTATTTGTTTTGCTGGTCTCTGCTCACTTAGAAGTCCACACATAATTCTTTCTCAGAATATTGTTTGATATTCTTAGCTTCCAATGCTGTTGTGATTTAGTGACTTTTATTTTTTTAAACTTTCTTCAGCAACTTGTAAGCAGGAAAGTCAGGAACTGTGAGCCACCTGCTATCCTAATTTGACATCTGGTCTCACTGCTTTCAAGCTCCTGTACTTCAAAGCACTTTTACAAGTGAATCACTGTTGTTATTTGGATCTCTGACTGAAAGGAATTTAGACAACCAGGCTTAAAACAATCAAGACATGCTTTGTACATGTGACTTGGTCAAAATCAAGTAAAACAACCCTTTCAGCATTGGGTTATATTTTCCATAGCTAGGAACTCTGGGAAATAACTATATAGCTCACTCTTCTAAGTAGTTTGATAATTACTCCATTAGGGCAAGTAATGTGGATGAACAAATAATAACCAGCTGTATTTTAAACCCTTCTTTCTCTAAAGGTAATTCAAAAGATTATTTTCTTCTTCAGTCCTAGATCTGAAGTCATTTCTACACTGAAGTGAAGATGAAGTGTCTTTAGATCATTAACACAAATAATTTCCTATCAATGTATAGCAGTTTACTTTCAATTACCCATTGGTGAAGGGAGATGGGGGTCAATGAAATAACGATAATAAGACACTCATTTTAACCAAAAGTTGCAACCTTTTTTCAGTACTCTCTTAGAAGCTGTCTTATTGCTCTGAAATAAATCTTTTTCATTTCCCCCTCTTTTGGGTCTGCTAAGAAGTGGTGAAATAGACCAAATGGAAGCAGCAGAAATGAGAAAGATAAATCTGTTTCTTTTGCATTCTTTAGAATGCAGAGTAGTTCCTGGCATAGAGTAGATGCTCAATGAATGTTTGTCAAATTAAATATATAATCTGAATATTTAGAATATGAATTTGAGGGACTCCTAGGTGGCTCAGTGATTGAGCATCTGCCTTTGGCTCAGGTCAGGATCCTGGAATCCTGTGATCGAGTCCCACATTGGGTTCACCACAGAAAGTCTGCTTCTCCCTCTGCCTGTGTCTCTGCCTCTCTCTCTGTATCTCTCATGAATAAATAAATAAATAAAATATTAAAAAAAAAGAATTTGGGTTCTTTTGTCTGGCCTGAACACAGGAGCTTTTACTCCTAGAAACTTTGTTTGGCTAGAGGAAAAAACTTTTAGTGCCTTGAAGAGGAAAGTAACTGGTGATATGTTGTTTATAGCTGGAGGCTGGCACAAGGCAACCTCATGGTAGGGTCCGGGGTTGGGGGAATATTATTTGGAAGGGCTAGCTTGTATTGAAAGGTAAGGAGAATACAATAGTAACCAAATAGGTCTGTCAAGCCAGGAATTGGATACCCTCTATCTGGAGCCAATGCAAGTATCAAGCAGATAGACCCTATTAGATATAAACCTTGTCCACTTTTCAGATTGCCTCCCATCCTCCTTTCTCTTTATGGTTTGGTGTCTCACCTGTGCTAAGTAGCCTGTCTACTTCTAGATGTGAATGGAAGATACATTCTGGAGTGTGGGACCTGGTTTTTAAAGAGGCTCTGGAGGATTGGATGACATAACCCAGAAGTGTGTGTGAAGAGGGTAGTCAGCTTCCGGCATGTAAACTTGAACAGAAAGAAATGGGAGATAGGATTTCTCCCTGCCTCCTTTCCTCTAAGGATTGCTCTAGGATGACATTTCTGTTTGTGTATTTTCTTGAGAAGTTCAGTGTGTTGGGCAAACATGACTGCTGCCTCACCAGTGTACTGCTTTTTCTCCTCTTGCTCTCACTATTCTGGTTTTTCATTTCCCAACTAAAGGATCAGCCTTTCAATTCTTTTTTCAGGCTCTGCTTTCTAAAAATTAAAATATTGACTACCCTAAAGCTTTACTCATCCTGGGCTCCTTACCTGAACTCTTTCCTTTTAATATTTTCTGGCTCTAATCCAATGACATAAAGAGAGAAGTCCTTCCTTCCTCAAAATCATGCTCTTCTCTTACTTTGTATTTCTAAGTAACTAATATTTCTTATAATGTGAAAGAATTTACCTAAGTGAATGTGTGTGTGTGTTGGGGAGAGGGCTATATAATTTGTATCTGGAACATCACAATTTTTCCTGTTGCATCAAAGAGCTGTTGGACAATATCAAGTATTCTAACATATGTGGAATTGGAATCCACATAAGAAGGAGAAAAGAGAGATAGGCCAGAAAAAAATGGCTGAAGAAATAATGGCTGAGAATTTTCCAAAATGAATGATAGAAACCAAACCACAGATCCAAGAGTCTCAGGAACATCACATACAGAAGAACAAAGATATAAAGAACAAAGAATTACAGTGAACTTTTTGTTAGCAACTATGCTAGCCAGAAAATAATGGAGGAAATCTTTAAAGTGTTGAAAAAAGTTCTTAATTCTGTACCCCTGAAAATGTATTTCAAAAAATAAAGGAAAAACAAAGTTTCTTTTTCAGACAAGAGGAAATTCATTTCCAGATGACCTACACTATAAGAAGTAGTAACAGATATTCTTTATGCAGAAAGAGTATGAGAGAGGACTGCAACTTGGACTTATGCTAAGAAATGAGTATTGAAAGTGGAAGTAATGATGATAAACTTAAATTTATTATTTAAAAATTTAAAAATTGCTCTAACACAGTGGTTTTCAATTGGGAGGAATCCTCTTCCTTTTTTTACCTCAGAGACTGGCAATACCTGGAGACATTTTTGGTTGTGACACTGGGGTGGTGCTACTGCTACTTAGTGAGTAGAGGTCAGGAATACTGCTAAATATTCTATAGCACACAGGAAAGCCTCACGCAACAATTATCCAGCCTGAGATGTTAATGTTGCTGAGGTGGATAAAACCTTGTTCTGAAAGATAATTTGTCTGAGGCAAAAATAGTGACAATGTTCTCTGTGATTATAGCATATTTAAGTGTAGAAGGTACAATAGCAATAGCACAAATAGTGAAAAGGATGGGACTATAGTATTATAATGTTCTTATACTATGCAGGAAATGGTATTATTTCAAGGTAGAGTCTTATTAATTAAAGATGTATATTTTAGGGGCACCTGGGTGGCTTGTTGGTTGAGCATCTGAATCTTGGTTTTGGCTTAGGTCATGATCAGGGTTGTGAGATCGAGCCCCGTGTTGAACTCTGTGCTCTGTGAGGAGTCTGCTTGAGAGTCTCTCTCTTCCTGCTGATTCTCCTCACCACTCATACTCTCTGTCTCTCAAATAAAAAAATCTTAGAAAGATATTTATTCTAAAACTTAGGACAATCCCTCAAAAATAATGGGGATAAATGGAATAATAAAATATACTTAATTAATAAAAGATAAAGCTAAAAAGGAGAGAGAAACTAAAGAACAGATGGAACAGATTAAAATTGTTTGCAAGATGGTAGACCTGAATCCAACCATTTCAACAATTACATACAACTCATTTTTATGGGTCCTTCATTACCTTAATATCAAATCCAAACAAAGATATTACAAGAAAAGAGCTTTATACTAAAACCCTCATGAGAATAGATGTAATTACCCTCACCAAAATATTAGCAAATGGAATGTGCAATATTTAAAACAATGATACTGGATAATCAATTGGGGTTTATCCTGGGCATGCAATACTGGTTCAATACTGAAAAAAAAGATCAATCTATGCAACTTTAAATCACTATATTAGTGATTTAAAGAAGAACACAATGATTATATCCATAGATGCAGAAAAAATATTTGACAAAATTCATCTGTTCTTGATAAAGTCTCAGCAAGCTAGTAACAGGTAAAAATGCTTGTATAAAAAGCCTATAGCTAACATTCTTGATGATGAAAGACTGAATTCTTAATCTGTAAAATCAAGAACAAAGCAAAAATGTCAGTCTCACCACTCCTGTAATTCATAGTACTAGATGTCATAGCCAGTATTATTATAAAGCAATTCTTTTAAAAAAATAAAAGTTATATAGACTGAAGGAAGAAAGAAATCTTGTCCCTGTTTGCAGATAACATGCTTATTTATAAAATCTAAAGGAATTTGCAAAAAGGCTTCTAGAACTAATAAGTTTATAAAAATTGCAGGATACAAAGTCAACATACAAAAATTAACTATATTTCTGTACACTAGCAGCAATTAATTAGGAACCATAGTTTAAAAATGATATCACCTTCAAGACAGTATGTACTGGCACAAAAACAGACACAGATCAATGGAACAGAATAGAAAGCCCAGAAATAAACCCACAATTGTATGGTCAATTAATCTCTGACAAAGCAGGAAAGATTATCCAATGGAAAAAAGACAGTCTCTTCAACAATTATGTTGGGAAAACTGGACAGCAACATGCAAAAGAATAAAACTGTACCACTTTCTTACATCATACACAAAAATAAATTCAAAATGAATTAAAGGCCTAAATGTGAGACAGGAAACCATTAAAATCCTAGAGGGGAACACAGGCAGTAATCTGTTTGATATTGGCTTTAGCAACTTCTTACTAGATATGTCTCCTGAGGCAAGGGAAACAAAAGCAAAAATGAACTATTGGGACTACATCAAAATAAAAAGCTTCTGCACAGCAAAGGAAACAATCAACAAAACTAAAAGGCAGCCTACGGAGTGGGAGAAGATATTTCCAAGTGACATATCTAATAAAGGGTTGGTATCCAAAATCTATAAAGAATTTAACAACCGAAAAACAAATAATCCAATTAAAAATGGGTGGAAGATATGAATAGACATTTTTCCAAAGAAGACATCCAGATGGCTAACAAACACATGAAAAGATGCTCAACATCATTCATCATCAGGGAAATTACAAATCAAAACTATAATAATATATCACTTCACACAAGTCAGAATGGCTCAAATTAACAATACAGGAAACAAAAGGTGTTGGCAAGGATGCAGAGAAAGGGGGAACTCTCTTGGTGTGAATGCAAACTGGTACAGCCATTGTGAAAACAGTATGGAGTTTCCTCAAAGAGTTAAAAATAGAACTACCCTAAAATTGAGCAACTGTACTACTAGGTATTTACCCAAAGGATATAAAAATACTAATTCGAAGGAATATATGCACCCTGATCTTTATAGCAGCATTATCAACAATAGCCAAGTTATTCAAAGAGCCCAAATGTCTATTGATTGATGAATGAATAAAAAAATTTTGGTGTATACACACACAATGGAATATTATTCAGCCATAAAATGAATGAAATCTTGTCATTTGCCAAGATGTGGATGGAGCTAGAGAGTATTATGCTAAGTGAAATAAGTCAGTCAGAGAAAGACAAATACCATGTGATTGCACTCATATGTGGAATTTAAGAAATAAAACAAATAAGCAAAGGGGAAAAAAAGAGAGAGAGGGGGGCAAACCAAGAAACACTCAAGTATAGAAAATGAAACTGAGTGTTCCTGGAGAGGAGTGGGCAGTGTTGGGGGGGAATGGGTTAAACAGGTGATGGGTATTAAGGAGGGCACTTGTTATGAGCACCAGATGTGTGTAGACGATGAATCACTAATCACACCCAAAACTAATATTTCATTGTGTATTAACTAGCTGGATTTAAATAAAAATTTGGAAGAAAAAACCAAAAAGAAATAAAAATGGTATCTCTTACTAAAGCTCCAAAAAATGAAATACTTAGGTGTAAATCTAAGAAAACATGTATAAAAGCTATTGTTGAAGCCAATAAAACACTGATGGAAGAAATCAAAGAAAACCTTAATAGGAATACTGTGACCCATCATCGAAAGACTCAACATAGAAAGATGTCCTTTCTCCCTCAAATGATCTGTAGATTTAATGAAATACCAATCAATCCTAGAAAGACTTTGTGTGTGTGTGTGTGTGTGTAAATGTAGACAAGCTGATTCTTATGCAAAGGCAGTGGATGTGGAATAGCTAAAAATTAGAGAAATCTCATGACCAGATTTTAAGACTTCTTATAAAGCGAATAATAATAAAAATATGACATGGTATTGGTGAAGGGATAGACACATAAATAATGAAACAGACTAGAGACCTGGAAACATACCTACACAAATATGGCCATTTGATTTTGGTGAAAGTGTAAAAGTGATTCAGTGGAGAAAGGATGGTCTTTTGAACAAATAGTGTTGGAACCATTTGTCATTCATATGCAAGAAAAGGAAATTTTACACCAGAATTAAGTCAAGTGGATCGTAGATCTAAAAGTAAAACTTAAAACTATAAACTTTTAGAAGAAAACGTGGGACCACAGGACCCCCTTATCCCTGTTCTCCTGGTCTAAGGGAAGTATTTTCTTTCAGACATCATTGCTGCCATGGCCAGTCTGTACGAGAATGTGGCTTCCGGACTGGGGCTTGCTTTAATTCAGGGCAGGCAGAATAAAAAGAGGAAAAAATTGGGTATTCTCATATTATCCCAGAGGCAGTCCTCAGTCTTCTAGTCAGAGAGAGAGAGTTTCTCTTGGAGCTTTTTCTTTCACACTTGCTGTGCAGGTAGTGGATTCAGGTTGCCCTAGAGTCTGAGCTGGGGGATATGGATTAGAAAAAACCAGGGGGAAAAAAAAAGAGACACCTGGGTGGCTCAGTGGTTGAGCATCTGCCTTTGGCTCAGGGCGTGATCCCGTCCTGAGATTGAGTCCGCCTTGGGCGCCCTGTGAGGAGCCTGCTTCCCCTCTGCCTGTGTCTCTGCCTCTCTCTCTGTCTCAAATAAATTTTAAAAAAGCCAGGAAATTTGCTGCCATCTGGATTCACCTTCAGGAGTTGATTCCCTCCTAAATATTCCTGCTATTATTTAGTCGTCATAGTCCCAGGATGCTTGCTTATGTATCCTGCCCAAGGATCTTTATTATAATTTGTGAGATAGGGTGGAATGTTCTTATTCCATCTCAGTGGAATTGGAACCACTAATCCTGCCCTCCTCTTTTTTTTTTTTAGAACCCAAGAAGCCAGTTTCATTTTGCTGGTGATTGGTTTGAAGGGTGATACAGCACCAGGATCTATACACGGAGACCTAAGGTGGGGCATCTGCTCAAGTCTTCTGGGAGAGAGATTTCTTCCTGACAAAGAAAGAGATCCATGGAGAAATTCCACTTTTCTTTTCTGCCATTGGATGCTGTTGTATCATGACTTGATATCTTGCACTTCTGAAAGAAAAAAAACAAAAAAAATTATACAGAAGCCAAATTGAAACCCAGACACGTTGAGGGGCAAGTTAGCTGAAACTGGAATCCCTGACCTTTATAAATTTCTAATTTTGAGTTGATAGTTTATTTCAAACTTAGTTTCCTAAGTTTGAGTTGATAGTTGATTAAAATATTTGACATGTAGGAAAAGACTGGTGTTTTTATGTTTTAGGACAGTAAAGCCAAACAATGAGTATACAGCCTTGAAAGAAATATGGCATATAATAGAATTACTCTTGGTTCTTTTGTGGACTTGGAATGTTATAATTCTATTCTTTACATTTCTTGTCCACCATTCAAAAATATTGATAGGGTATACATTATGTGCCAGAAATTTGTTTTGGATACTTACTGTACTGAGGTGAGCTATAAATGGTTGCTGCTTTTCAGTGGCTTACAGGCCAGTAGGGGATGTGGATGTATAAACAAATGCTATGGTTTAAAATGCAGAGAGGTAAAAACTAATTTGATGTATATCAAATTACTTAGGAATATAAAAAGCTATTTTGTGGTAAAGTTTTTCTATTCTATGATAATGTATTTTTCTCATATTTGAGTACAGTGCATTTCTTTCAATTTTAGTTTATTGAGTACTATATTATACTTAAGGTTTGATAATGCAAGACTCTGAGGGAATATTTGTTCTTTAGAAATGAGTCCATGATGGCCCTTGTGTATTGGCCCCCATATAGTTTGCTTCTTCACAGTGGGTTTGAACTATTAATTTAAAGCCAACTCAAAATTTTTATGTATCTAAATGCTTTAAATGTAGCCCAAATAAATAAGCATATTTTCAGCCATTTACAACCTGCCAACTTTGTACATCCTGTAAAACTACACTGAGTCTGCTAGCCATAGAAAAGACTAACCGTTGGGATCCCTGGGTGGCGCAGCGGTTTAGCGCCTGCCTTTGGCCCAGGGCGTGATCCTGGAGACCCGGGATCGAATCCCACGTCGGGCTCCCGGTGCATGGAGCCTGCTTCTCCCTCTGCCTGTGTCTCTGCCTCTCTCTCTCTCTCTCTCATAGATAAATAAAAATTAAAGAAAAAAAAAAAAAAGAAAAGACTAACCAGTTTTAAAAGAGGCCAAACTGCTGATGCCCTATTGAGCTCTTGTAACCCAGAGACCTCCCACCTTGCTGCTGGGTGGCATCACTTAATCACATCTGCCCCTCTTGGATTCCCCCCTCTCTTGGCGTTTCTGTTACCCTCTTCCCTTTCTGGGAATTGACCCCACTCCACTGACTTTGGAAGGTTTCCTGCTGAGAGAAACTTTCCCTCTCCTATTATCTGGTCCAAGAACTAACTAATAAAGCTTGTTGTGTTGTGCAGCACTGCATCTTGTGGTCCTATTTTTGTTGTAGTCAGCTCCCAAATCCTCAAACTCACCGCATTTCTCTGCCATTATTTTTATTTTAGTGTTCATTTTTATTTTTTATTTTTTTATTTTTTAAAGATTTTATTTATTTATTCATGATAGTCACACAGAGAGAGAGAGAGAGAGACAGAGAGGCAGAGACACAGGCAGAGGGAGAAGCAGGCTCCATGCAGGGAGCCCGACGTGGGATTCGATCCCAGGTCTCCAGGATCACGCCCTGGGCCAAAGGCAGGCGCCAAACCGCTGCGCCACCCAGGGATTCCCCAGTGTTCATTTTTAAACAGTGTATTCTTTGCAGTTCTCCTCTTTGTATGTCCACTGGGTAATCCTCTCATGCTTCCTTTCCTTCTGCCTTAAACTCTCCTTGTCAGTGAGTCCTTCCAGGACCTCATTTTCTGGTAATGCAACCTGGCCTCCATCTTTATCCCCATGCATTTCTAAATCTCCTTAATTGTGCTCTATTTTATTTCCCTAGTACTTCTCTCCTTTTTAAAACATTTTTTTAAAGATTTTATTTATTTATTCATGATAGACACACACACACACACACAGAGAGAGAGAGAGAGAGAGGCAAAGACACAGGCAGAGGGAGAAGTAGGCTCCATGCAGGGAGCCCAATGTGAGACCCCATCCTGGATCCCTGGATCACGCCCTGGGCCAGAGGCAGGTGCTAAACTGCTGAGCCACCCCAAGGATCCCCTACTTCTCTCCTTATAACATACTATACACTTTACTCACTTATGTGTATTATTTATTGCGTCACCCTCTGTTAGAATATTATTTCTTCAAAATTTGAAGGCATTATTTCATTGTCTTTTCATTTTTAGTGAACAAGTCAAGATGATTTTTATTCCTTTGTAGGTAACCTTCTTTTGCCCTCTAGTAGCTTTTAGATTTTTCTCTTTATCTGTAGAGTTCTGAATTGCACAGAATTTTTTTTATAGATATAAGTCTTGTTCTTTCTTCCCATTTGGTACTTAGTAAGAATTTCATTCTGAAGACTTGGGTCATTTTCAGTTCTGGAAGTTTTCTGTGTGTATACACACAGATAAGATAGCACACATACATATATAGCATTCTCTTTATGTAAATAAAATACATAACACACATACATATAATAGTATATACATGTATCATTTTCTTTCTGTGTATGTAAATATAATACATACCTCCTTCCACATGCCTATAAAATTCTGTATATTTTATATAAATTTATTCCCTACCTGCTGTTGTAGAACTTGTAGATCTGTTTTTCATGCAACTCAAGCCTTATTTCATATTTTTCACTTCTTTTGGTTGTGTTTATTTTTTAATGCTTTATGAAAAGAATTCTTTGGTTCAATTTGATCTTAATTATGTAATATTGCCTATGTATTGAGTTTTAAAATATAATCTTTTTAATTTTGAGGATTTCCATTTGTTATGATTTCATAGAAGCCTTTTCTTATTTCTCTGAGGATATTAACTGTCTTTATTTTAAAATTTTCTTTTTCGGAATGCCTGGGTAGCTCAGCAGTTTAGTGGCTGCCTTTGGCTCAGGGTGTGATCCTGGAGTCCTGGGATCGAGTCCCACATTGGGCTCCCTGTGAGGAGCCTGCTTCTCCCTCTGCCTATGTATCTGTCTCTCTTTCTCTGTGTGTCTCTCATAAATAAATAAATAAAATCTTTAAAAATTTTGTTTTTCTTTTTCTTTGTGTTTTAGACTATTTGTTGAGTTTGGCTTTTTTCTTTCATGGGTATTGTTTTTCCTCAAATATTCAGGGATTTTTATTTGGTTGCTTGTATTTTTGAGATTCTTTTGTGGGTTGGGTTTCTCTGTGCCCCCCCTCCCCATTAGTGATTTTGAGAACAGAAACCTGTATTCAGGTGTTTTGGAGGGAGATGGAGTGTGTGGCCAGGTAGGTTGTGTGAGACCATAATCTTCTGGGTGTCATCACTCAGGAGTTGAGAGTTATGGTGGGGTGGGGTAGTACTTACCGACTGAGCCAATCATGAATTCTGAGGTCCAAATCTCCCAGTGAACCGTGCTCATTGCTTTTACTTAAACCAGACCCATCTGCTTCCTTTCCCATCTCCCATCGTTGTCTATGTGGAAGCTTAGCATTATTTTGGTCTTCTGTTCTTAATTTCCAACATTTTTACTCAGACTGTGATTCTCAACCTTGGTTGCACACTGGAATCCCCTGTGTAGCTTTATAAACTACTGAAGACTTTGTCCTACCCCCAGAGATCTTGATTTATTTGGTCTGGGGAGCAGCATGGGTGTTGGGATGGTCTTAAAGTTCCCCCACTGATTCTAATTTACAGCCAAGATTGGTAGCCACAGTATTAGGAAATGGTGTTCTGCAGATCTTCCACATAAGTGTAGGAAAAATTCTTAATGCTTATCTTGGGGTAGAAACCTTTTTATCTTTTTTGAAAGTAGGCTCCATGCCCAGCATGGAGTCCAGTGTGGGGCTTGAACTCACAACCCTGAGATCAAGCCCTGAGCCAAGATCAAGAGTCAGACATTCAAGACTGAGCCACACAGGTGCCCTGGGCAAAAGCCTTTTTTATCTGTTGCTCATTGAGAAGCAGATAGAAAGGAGGCTGCCTGCACAGCACTTTATGACACATCTCTAATTAATCATCTTTGTCCCACAGTCCCTTCTTTGTTTCTGTTGGCTTTAACCTAACTTAAGGTATTTAGAATTGCTTTCTGTCCATAGTTTTTATTTTTTCTTAGTTGTTTTGGGCTGGAGTTTCTCTATCCTTTTTCTCTTACTCTGCTTATCAGTGATGCTCCATTTCTCAAGATTATTCAAAATTTCTGGTCCACTGATTTAACACTGTATTATGTGTTTTTCAGGACCATTGTAAATTATTTAAAAATTATTTATTTTTCTATTTTGGTGGATTTGAAGAGGACTGGATGGACAGATCTGTGCTAATAATTCTGTCAGATGTACTCCATCTTCCAGTCTCATTCTCCCTTTGTCTTTTCCCCTTAATAGATCTATAAAATGAAGAAAGATATTTTTACAGTCTTACACAGTGATTCTATTTTTGTTTTATATAATTTGATGCTTTTATATGAAGCATAAAGGTTCATGGCTATTACGGATTTTATGTAGATTTTGCCTTTTATGAATATAAAATGACCCTCTTTTCCATGGAAACCTTTTTGCCTTATATTAAATTTTGTTTGAAATAAAAAGGGCCATACTTGCTCTTTTATTTCATTTATCTGATAAGCCTTTGTTTATCCTTTAAAAACATTTCTCGTCAACTTAATGTTTCTTTAAGCTTAAACAACATGTGACTAGATTTTAAAAATCCTTTTTTAAAAATCTTTTTTTAATGGGGAATTTAAATAATTTAAATTTATTATCATAACTTGTACATTTGGCCTGGCCTCTGTCATCTTGTTTTATAATTTTACATTTTATTCTTTCTCATTTTTTTCTGGATTTATGGCTTCTATTTTGAGTATTATGCTTTGTTTGCTTTCACCTTTTTCCAGTGTTCTGAAAGATCAACATCCTTCTTAAAATTTTTGTCCATTGGTTTTTGGAAAATGATACTTAACCTATTATTAATAATTTTTGTTTCAGTCAGAGTTCTTATTTGTGAACAATTGAAACTGACTCTGGTTTAATTAGGCAGAACAGGAATTTTTTTCAGAAGGAAAAGGAGGTGTTCACGGAACTGATGGGAAAGAGGGCAGGCCCACAGAGAGAATCCATTGGCAGCCAGCCCACAGGGCAGGCCACACCCCAGGACCAGCAGCTCTCTGAAGGCCTCTGCTGCCAGAAGGTATGCTGTGCTTCCTGGACTCTGCCACCACACACTTCCTTGGTCCCCTGTTCTACTGCCCTCTGGACATTGGACTCTACAGCTGCTTCTGGCAGGTAATTTCTGGGCAGCATCTGCTTCCGGGCATCGTTTGCTTGTCATTAATGTCTCCAACGGGAACACACAATGGGCTAAGCTTAAGTCTCCGGCCTACCACAGAGCTGAAAGATGTTTGAGAGGGAAAAGTTATGGCTTTTTCTGCTCAGTAGTGGCGCAAGGTCCTGTTTCCACCAGTCACCATGTTCCAGATGTCTGGGGTAGTTCTCTCTAGTCTTAGCATAATCTCAACATTTTATAAATGATGACTAAACTAAAAAGTTAATTACCACTGATAAACACTACATGCAATACAGGGGTAAAGAGAGAGAAAAAGAAAAAGGACTTGGTTAAAATATATTCATAGCAAGGAAGTATGGATAGAGGTTATGATTTTTCATTTCTTTAGTTGGTCATATGGCTGTAGCTCAGCACTGTCCAATTTAAGTTTCTGTAACAGCAGAAATGCTCTGTACCTCTTCTGTGGAATACAGGAGCCATTAGCTATATGAAGTCTGGGAATACTTGAAATGTGGCTAGTAGAGCTGAGAAACTAATATTTTAATTATATTTAATTCTAATTAGTTTACTTTGAGAATTAAAACCATACATGGCCGATGGCTACAGTATTACAGCAAATCTGTAAATAAAATTATGTTTCTTTTCTCTTTAGCTATACTCAAGTGAATTAATTGGGCTCTTTCCCAGTCCAATTTTTTGCCCAGTTTCAGGATAACCCTGAAAGTTGGCTAATCTTGTCTACATAGAGCCTTAGTAGTCATCCACTTAGAACTGACCATTGAACATGTTGGGAAAGGATACAACTGTATTCTTTTCTCCCCTTATGGAGAAAGAGCATCCTTATTTGCTTTGTATCATAGTGTCCATTACCAGGCAATACTGTAACACCTTATTTTACCTACGTATTCAGTGTAGGGAGGACAAATAGCCTGAAGGCAATTTAACAGGATGATTATCTTCTTCCTTGCAAACAAATCTTCAACACTTGTGGATAACAGATGAGAATGTGTAAAGTTTTTGCAAACATATTATTATATATAATTCTTGGCGGTATCACAACCTCTGCCACCCATTCTGGACCTTCGTTCTGGCTCTGGAAGAAACAACATTCATAAAATCCTAAGGATGGACTCTAACTTTCAGAGTTAAAGAGGGTGTCTTCTCAGAGATCTCAGGAGATATAATGAAGCAATGAAAAGGCAGGTTGCCCATTATAAAGGCATTTCAGCACCCCACCTTTGAGGTCCTCAGATTTCTTCTATATCATACCGAGGAATTTTTGAGGCCTTAGAATTCATTTGTTGAGGGTATATGTGAACCTAGAATTTAGTTGACACACTTGACAAATAATTATAAAACTAGTTAGAGCTCAAGCTATTACAAAGAATACAGAATTCCAGTAATGATAACTATATTAATAAATACAGCCTTATCCAATGTCTTTTTCCTTCTTTGTCCAAATACTGTCTGAATCCATTCCCACATATATTCCTAATTTAAAAAAAAATCAATTTAAATAGGTACATACACACTGCAGTGTGTGTGTGTGTGTGTGTGTGTGAGCACATGTGCATATGTGTGGATGTGTGTGTAAGCAAACAAATTCCTCCTCAGCTTGATTTTGACTTTGTAATTGGATCCCAAGGACATTCTTAGGTATGATTTTTATTAAAGGCTTGGGGAAACTAAGGCAAGGGAACTATGCCATTTTTCAAGTAATATATGCAGAGCTAGATTAAGCCAGAAAGTTGGGGGGTTTTTTGACTGGCAAAGAGAAGGGTTGCTGAAGTGGAGGGTTCAGAGTATAGAGTTCACCTATTTGAAAATATTTATTTTACACATCACCATTAGAATTCTTGAGACTGCATGACTTTGTGCCAATGATTTAATTTTTAAATAAAAGATAGTGAAATTAAGAATTCAACCGATAACTATAATTACAGCTTTTGGGTACAAACTATATTTTGTGTTTTACTACATCAGTATCACAGCCATAGGAAATAAGAGATTCTTTTTTTTTTTTTTTTTTTTTTTTTTTTTATTTTTTTTATTTTTTTTTTTTTATTGGTGTTCAATTTACTAACATACAGAATAACACCCAGTGCCCGTCACCCATTCACTCCCACCCCCCGCCCTCCTCCCCTTCTACCACCCCTAGTTCGTTTCCCAGAGTTAGCAGTCTTTATGTTCTGTCTCCCTTTCTGATATTTCCCACACATTTCTTCTCCCTTCCCTTATTTTCCCTTTCACTATTATTTATATTCCCCAAATGAATGAGAACATATAATGTTTGTCCTTCTCTGACTGACTTACTTCACTCAGCATAATACCCTCCAGTTCCATCCACGTTGAAGCAAATGGTGGGTATTTGTCATTTCTAATAGCTGAGTAATATTCCATTGTATACATAAACCAAGAGATTCTTTTAACACAGTCATAAGGGTCTTAATCCAACAAGCTAAAGATTATCAATCTCTTTCTTGAACGCAGAAGGTGTCATAAGACATTTTAAACTGTCCTTTCTTCTTTGTACTAGTATCTGCAGATTTAAAGTTCTGGGAAGGAGGGACCTTGGGTGGCTCAGTTGATTAAGCATGTGACTCTTGATTTTGGCTAAGGTCTTCTTGATCTCCATGCTGGGCATGGAGCCTACTTTATGATATGTTCTGAGAAGGAGCAAATGATCGACTCAGTTTGAGCAGACAGCTCCCCTTCACATCTTCCGCAGTGGGAAGTAGGACCTCTTCTTCCCACCTATGGATTTCCTAAGTGCAGGAGAAATGGCTCAGTTGTTGGGAAATCTAAAAAATTCAACTACTTTTATTTTATGAAAGTTAGGAACAAAACAATATTTCTGGTCTCCCCTGCAAAACATGAAAGACATGAGTTATTACTGTTCTTTATTTTGTCTCCTCATTTCCTAAATCTGGTTTAAAATAAAAACTGTTATTATTGAGTTGTTATTTTTTTAAAATACTAATTTCCTTTAAGGATATATTTGGATATTTCTATTAATTTTAAAAACAATTTTCAGAGTTTCTGATTGTTTAAGTGGTTTCAAAGCATACAGTGATTATTTCATTATACAGCTTTTTTACTCAAGCAGTACATTTAATTAACCTTTGAGTCAATACAGATAGATCTTCAAGCAATTATTTTTAAAAACATTACTTTTCCAACTTCTATTTTTTGAAAAAAATTTTAAATTATTTTATTTATTTATTTGAGGGAGAGAGAGAGACAGTGACAAGAGTTAGTGAGAGAGAGCATAAGCAGGAAAGGGAGAGAGAAGCAAGATCCCCAGCTGAGTAGGGAGCCTAACATGGGGCTCCATCCCAGGACCCCTGGGATCATGACCTGAGTCTAAGACAGATGCTTAACCATCTGAGCCACCCAGGCACCCCTATTTTTTGGAAATTTTAATCACACAGATATACTGAAAGCATACTCCAATGAATAAATAAATTTCTCCTGGATTCACCAAATTACCATATTTGCATTATTTCTTTCTTTGTGAGTATGTGCATGTACACACATTTATTTTTTCTGAGCCATTTGAAAGTAAATTGGGTTATGATGATACGTCACACCTAAATACTTAAGCATGTATCTCCTGAGAAATGAAATTGTCCTATATAACCATAAAATGATCACATTGGGTAGTATATTTTCTGCACTCTTGGACATTATTCTCTTTATGGTTTGATAGATTTTGATGTGGGTTAAAAAGGGTTTTATCAGGAAGACCAACTTTTGACGAATATCATGAGAAGCTTCATGGACCTACTCCCAAGTGAAACTGGTGAAGATTATTTAAAAAAAAAAATCAAACAACCAACCATTTAGATGTTGATCCTAAGGACAATACAGCAAATGAAGAAATATCCGTTCAATAAAATCTATAAACACGCAGTAAGAAAGGTGAACGTCTGCTGTATTTGAACCAAGTTTCCTCTCTTCCTCTCCCTCCTAGCTCAGTGAAAGGAAAAGTCCACTCTGGACTGGTGCAGCCAAGAACATAGGGCCTTCTTTTTCCCAAGCATCTGGTAAGAGGGCCTTTTTCCTGTGAGGAGCAGAATGTTAGCATTTCTCACCATGCCTCTAGCTATCTGTTGTGGAAAATAAGTTCTCAGTGAGTGTGGCAGAGAAATGGAGGCTCCTTTCTTCTGCTCGCCCTCACTTTTAGAACAGAGACTCTATCATAAATGAGGCACCATTGAAAGCACTGGGGCCCTGATTTTCCCAGGTCTTTGTGTAAGGCAGTGGGTCCTTGGCTCAGAGGGTAAGCTGAGAAGATCAATCTACCGTGTGGTCCTGCAGAGCGTACCTGCCAAATTCTCAGCTCCTAAAGTTGAGGTGCTCAGGGAGAAGCACGCCATTCACCCCACCCCCAGTCTGAGGTCCCTATCTCAAAGATTTTGCCTGAAGAGAGAAACAGGTCATAAAACAGGTATCTTTTTGTCTTTTCCAAAAGGAATTAATTTCATTTGAAGTAAAACATGGAGAAGTCAGAGCCTAAGGGAACTCTCTAAAACAGTGGAGGTTGTGGTGAAAGGCAGTTGGCAAGAGAATGGTAAATTCAGTGAAAGATAACAGCCTGTGAAGTAAATACATTCTTAGATAAACAAAACCTGAGAGAAATTGATGCTAACAAACTCACGAGATACACTAAAGGAATTTCTTTAGGGTTAAAGCAGGTGACTCTAGATTGTAATTTGAATTCACATGTAAAAACAAAGAGCATGAGTTCAGGTGGATAGGTAATTATATAGTGTAAATGAATATTTCTTTAAAAAGCAATTGTATGAAATAATATGTGTATAATGTATCGTTGAACCTGTAACATAAAGAAATGTGATATATTTATCAGTAGTAGCACAAAAGAAGTGAGTGGGAACAAAGACCTTTTAGGCTAGGGACATGATTCCAGATGAGAACTTGAAACCAAAATACACTGAATAAAACAAGAAATGACAAACAGGAAGGTTAATATAATAAGACTAAAAATATAGGTTTGCTTTCCTTTCTTCTCTCAGCTCTTTTAAAAAACCCTAAATCATGTAATTATTATAACATCGTATTGTTGAGTTTATAATATTGACGGATGTAATGTATATAACGATAATACAGCAAAAGGTGGGAAAATGGAAAGACCTGTATAAGAGTAGCATTTCTATACTGAAATTCAATTAGTATAAATCTAAAGCTGTTTCTCTTATATGCATGGTAATCTCTACAGCAACCACTAAAGAAATAACTTTATTTTTTAAAAAATATTTATTTATTTATTTTAGAGAGAGAGAGAGCAAGCTTGCCTACATGCGTGTGGGAAACAGACGGAGCAGGAGAGAATCTCAAGTACACATCTCTGCTGAGCATGAGCCCAAGTGGGGCTTGATCTCATGACCCTGAGGTCATGATCTGAGTCAAAATCAAGAGTTGGATGGATGCTCAACTGACTGTGCCACCCATGTGCCCCAGAAATAACTTTAAAATATAGTGAAAAAAACTAAATGCATCATTAGAAAATACTTGATTAATGAAGAGAAATCAGTAAAGGAAAATGAGAGGAACAAAAAACCAGTAGACTCATTGAAAACAAAAAGTAAAACAATGGGTATAAATCTAACTATGTAATAACATTACATGTGAATGGAATAAATACTCCAATAAAAATATAAGAATGGATAAAAAGTAAGACCCAACTATGTACTATAAAGGAAACACACTTTAGACTCAAAGATATAAAGAGATTGAAAGTAAATGGATAGAAAAAGATATATTGTTGCAAATAGCAGCCGTAAGAAAGGTAGAATAGCTATACTAATATTAGACTTTAAAACAAAAAAAAAATGTTACTAGAGGTGAAGTGCGAGATTTTACAGTGATGAAAGGCTCAATCTATCAGGAAATAATAAATTATCAAAAGTGTTTCATTGGTTTTGAGGTTTTGTTTTTGTTTTTGTTTTTACTAATGTCTGTTTAAACCCATTTTCTCATCTGGGGCTTCACTTACATATTTAACCCATTTTCTCTTTCTTCTGGGGTTTTACTTATGTATTTATTAGATCTTCTTAAGTCTCATCTGTGTCTGATGCTCTTTTCTGTGTTTTCCATTCTTCCGCTCCCTGCAACCTCCCTCCCCACCGTTTTTGCTCCAGTTAGATTTTTTCCTATTGATGTGTTTTCCATGTGGTAGATGTTAAATTTTGCATTATCTAGTAATTTTAGATATCCTTTTTTCATGTTTTAATTTTTATATATGTTTTTTAGTTCTAGAATTTCCATTTGATCCATCTTTATAGTTTAAATGTATTGATGAATTGCATCTATTTTTTAAACCTCTATGTGTTCTTCTGGGTTCTTTGAACATATTAATCATAGTCATTTTAAAATCCTTGTTGCCTGACTCTAAAATTGGGATCACTTATAGGTCTGTTTCTATAGGTCACTTTTTTCTCATTATTCTTTGACAAGTGAAGGGATATTTGAATGAATGTCAGCCATTGTTTATAGAAAGAAAAAAGTGTAGAGGCTTCAGATTCTTAGAGAAGCTCATTTTCACTCCTTTAGACAGAGTGGTGGTCAATAAGGAACTGTGAGGAGTCGTGGCTTTGTGAGGGATAGATTACCTTTGGCTCAAGCCTGATCTTCCATTTTTCATCTAGAATTCTGGTACTTGTATGAGGGGGCACTCTGTTTTGTGGGTCTCAGATTCTAATCTTTATGTGATGAGACTGACAAAAGAGCTCTGTTTTGCTCTCCAGAGGTTTTCCACTTATGTTTTTGTCTCCTGCCTTATAATGCTTCAGTATTTAATACCTGTTTTGGGGGAAAAGCCTGTTAAGTGCCTGAAACTTGCCCAGTTTCCACTAAACTTGCCCAGTTTCCACTAAAAACTCTTCTGATTTCTTCTTCCTCTGAACAGCCCTCCTCCAGGTGTTGTCCTGGAATCTGTCCTAGATCTTCATCTTCTTGCCCATATTTAAATCCATCAGTATGCCCAGGGTAAAAGCAACTGCAGAAGCCAGTATACCTCTCTCTCTCTCTCTCTTTCTTTCTTTCTAAAATATTAGTTCATTTAGTTCTTGTTGCCTCAGAAACTCTCTTCTGCTTTCAAAATATAGTTTTTGTGTTCCATCTGGCTTTTCTAGCTCTACATGGGAGCACACGTCTTTGGACAAATGGAAGCAAAAGAGTCTTTATATAGTACATATTTTAGAATATCTTTCTGTTTATTCATGCATGAGTTGCAATGTAGCTGATTTCAGAATTTTGGGGACATAATATTTTTGAAACCATAAATATAATCTCATTTTGTTACCTTTTTGGCATTTAGAGTTTGATGAGAGTCTAATTTTTATTCCTTTTGTGAATAAACCCATTACAAAAATCTTTTTAAAGATTTTTTATCTTAGTGAAAATAATATATATATATTTAAGATGTCTCTTTATGTGAGTCTCTTTTCAGACTTTTCTTTTCAACTTTTGAACAGTTTGTGATAAGCTCTTTATACTAAGTACCCTTGCTAGTTGAGAGGGTGTCTTTCAATTAAGCTTTAGAATTTTTTTTTTCTCTTTCTAGTTGCTGTGGTTGTTGTGTCTTCCTAAGAATTCCTGCAACTTTTATCTTCAATCCCTATTTCTTTTATTATTATCTACTATCCTCCATCAACATTTTTTTTGTTCTGTATTTTGAAAAATTTATTATTTCTATTTGACTTGATTTTTCCAAGTTTAATCCTAAGCTTCATTGAATCAATTTGCATTTAAATCCTAATATTATGATTTTATCTTCCTTTATATTATCCCACTTTTTGTGTCTCTTTCTTTTCTACTTACATTAGCTTTTTATTCTTAGCTTTTTTTTCTTTATCTTGGCTTTCAATGCTGCTATTTCATAGAAGTCATGCATTTTACTCACTGTGACAAACTGACATTAAATTTTTTTTCTCTTTTTTTTAGCAAATCATTTTTAGAAATTTGTTATTCTTGTATTTTTTGGGTGATCTTTACTTTGATTGCAGTATGTTAAAAATAAACTTTATAAAGATATAATTTACATTTGTTAGAATGTATTCATTTTAAATGACCTCCCATGTCTTTGTTGTAGACATCTATATATCCAACACCACAATTAAGAAATGAACACTTATACTTCCCTAAAAAGTTCTCTGTATTTTTTTTATAGTCAGTACCCTCAACATCTATCTTATGCAATCACTGATATAACTTCTGTCACTATAGATTAGCTTTGTGTATTCAAGAATTTCATAAAAATGGAATAATCTCCTATTGCTTTTCTTCCTAGCTACTTTAGCCCAGCCTAACATTTAAAAAAATTCATTCATATTGTCACACGTATCATTAGTTTGCTTCTTTTTATCACTGAGTATTCACTGAATGTGTGTAATACAATATGTTTATCCATTCTTGCTACAGATAGAGTGTTCATGTTCCCCTTCCAAATTCATGTGTTGAAGCCCTTTACTCCAATTTGGTGGTATTTGGAGGTGGGCCTGTGGCAGGTATTTAGGTTGAGATGAGGTTGTTAGGGTGGGGCTCCTATGATGTAAGAAGAGGTAGAGACCAGAGCCCTCTCTTTATCATGTGAGGATACAGCAAGAAAGTTGCTATCTGTAAGCAAGTAAGAAGGCCCTCACCAAGAACTGAACCATGCTAGCATTCTGGATTTGGCCCTCTCAGTCTCCAGAATGCCGAGAAATAAATGTCTGTTGTTTAGGCAACCTGGTCTATGCTATTATGTTATAGCAGCCTCAGCAGACTAAGACATTTCTCCTGTTGATGAATGCTTGAGTTGTTTCCAATTTGCAGCCGTTAGAAATAAAATTGCTACAAGCATTCATATGTCAGCCTCCTTTTGTTCATGTTTACTTTTTAAGTCCTTGCAAGTATTTATAATCACTGTTAAAAGTCCCTGGCTGCTTATACAGTTATTTCTATCTTTTCTTTTTCCATTTCTGTGAACTGATTTTTCTCTTGGATATGGTGACATTTTTCTGCTGTTTTGCATGTGGCATAATTTTCATTTGGGTGTTGGACATTGCCAAATGTCTGGACACCCCCCAAGTGTCTGGACACCCCACCCCCCGGGCCTTTCTTTAAAGATTTTAGAGTTTTCCTATGTCAGGAGGTTAATTTACTTTCTAGATCATCTTCCTACTTTTAAAATGTGTTTCTAAGTTTCTTTAGTGTAGATGCAGAATAACCTTTCCTCTGGGGCTGTTTTAGCTTTACCCGGGGCATGGACTTCGTGGAGTCTCTGTGAATGTTTCCATTGTTCAGCTCTCTGCTTTCCAGTAGTTGTTTTCTCCTGGAAAAGTTTTCTGGTATCCTCCTTGTACATCTTAGGGCATTGTGAAGTCAAAGATTCAGGGAAGCTTTTCTGTGGAGTTCTACAGCTCCCAGTCTGTATAATTCCTCCCTTTTCACTGCTCCACACCATTAGGTATGAGCTGGCCCAGCCTCCTTCACCTCTGATCTCCATTTCCTCAACTCAGAGAGCCAGCTCATCTCTGCCTGGTTTTCTTCTCCCATTTCTAAGGTCCAAAAAATGTCTCCAGATAGAAAGCTACAGAGTCAGGGCATACCTGGTTTATTTCCCTTCCCCCAGAGATCACAGTCCTTTGATGCTTGTTAGCCAATGTCTGAAAATAGTTGTTACATACATGATGTCCAGACATCTATCGGAAACCTAGTCTGGTACCACTACTTCATCATGTCTGGAAGCGAAGTCTTACTGTAGTATTTTCGGGAACTATTTTAAAGATAAAATTTTTATTTAATTATTTTTAAAATGAGAAGAAATGATTCATTTCCACTGTGTGTGTGTGTGTGTGTGTGTGTGTGTGTGTTTAAGAGTCCAGGCAAGTGGTTTCCCATGGTACTACTCTTTGTTCTTTTGAAGAATGGTTGAAACCACTTCTCATATATATAGTTACACAGCAAATGGACTTCAAAATTCTTACTGAAGGTCTCAGTGATTCCTCGTTTCACAGCTAATATTGCTGAGCTTGACTACTGAAATGTTATAATCCACGGATCTAGAACTTTGGCATTCTGAATAAATCTTGTATGAAACACTGTGGCCCAGTATGTTCTCTAGTCAGGGATCATCCTCTTTTTATACAGAGGGAAAATTTCATTGCTTTTCTTTGAGAGCTATGAAGTAAGACTTTCCCTTTCTGGCTAATGTCTGAAGATGTTACACCTCATATTGCTTCAGCAAATATGGAATGATGATAGTAGGTAGAATGATGATAGAGATAGTAGAAAATGGGATCCTATTTTAATTCATACAAAAATCTTTGTTTTGTACCTACAACACATCAGACACTCTTATAAAAAAAAAAAAAAAAAACATTGAGGTTACTTTCCATCCAGTCAAACCATTGTACTGATGACTCAAACTAACCCTGAAATGCATCCTCTCTTGGGATTTTTGAAGTTATAGTAGTCATTTTCCTACTTTACTGTTTAAAACATTTCAAATTTTCTGTTACTTTGCTATCGGGAAAGGCAGTCTTCTGCATGCAGTCTTTCAACACTTGGCCATACAAGAATGGGCCTTGAGCTTGAGACATTTCCCTACCAAGAGATAAAGAGCCCATACAGCCTGTGCGGGCCTTGATACTTGTGTGGGAATATCTTTCCTTTTCCAGTTCAGTGTTTGCTCCTTTGTTCTGCTTCAGGATGTATGTCAGTGGCCTTCAGTCATGACCTCAGATTCCTTCAGTATTTCAGACTCCACAGGGAAAGGGTGAGGTCCTTATGTTGCAGCTCAAGAGGAATGCATGTATGTATTAGCTACTGTAAGAGACCTACAATTAAACCCAGTATTGCTCTGTCTCTTCTCTACGTAAGTTCCATCCAATGCTTGGCTGCATTGTGTCTTCCTTGGGAAGTCTGATACCAGATACAGTGTGCAGAGTACCAATCCTCTCCTGGGATTGGTAACTGGCACATGGTGTTTTGTTGGACACTTGCAAACAAAGGTATCATAATATACAGAATATTTAGTTGGGTTACATGCTTATGTCACAGTTTATACCATTGCTAATTCCCCACTCCTCTTCTAATCAAATTCTCGCCTGACTGGTTTTTGTTTTTGTTTTTTAAGATTTACTTATTTTATGGAGAGAGAGAAGCACAGCAGAGAGGGACAGGGGGTGAGTGAGAGAGAAACTCAAGCAGATTCTGTGCTGAGCATGGAGCCCAATGCAGGGCTCGAAGTCATTATCCTGAGCTCATGACCTGAGCTATAACCAAGAGTTGGATGCTTAACCAACTATGCCATCCTTTTAAAATATTTCACTAGATTGATAAGAATGGCATCTAAAATTTACTATCCTTTATTATGTATCAGGTACTTTTCTGACCACTATACATGCTTTAAACCATTCAGTTGTCAAAATAACCCAATGAAGTAAGTACTACTATTATCCCCATTTTATAGATTAGGAAACTGAGCTTTCCCAAAGTCACATTGCCAGTAAGTGTGGAGTCAGGATTTGAACATAGGCTCTCTGGTTCCAAAGGCTGAACTTTTAACCACAGCACCGTTCTACGAAATGCTTGCTTTCATTGGTTCACTATATTGCATATATATTCTTGTGTATTAAAATATCCTCTCACAACAGTATTACCAATTGCTCCAACAAATTCAGCCATTTGGATATTATTCTGTATTTAATCATCATCCCCGTTTTGTGCATTAATTTGTTTCTATTTTTTCTTTCAAATAATGACCTGCCATGTACATCATTAGTATTATTTTAGAAAAATTTCTATAATTATTTCTTTAGAAAATTCCTAGAAGCAAAAACTTTGGACTAATGGCCAGTGTATTTTAAGTTGAAATGGAAAAATCACAAAGCTGTACTCCAGAAAAATTTACCAATTTTAATTTTACTAGAAGTGTAGATTCTTTGGTATTTTAGCAATGAAGTTTGGGAAGCATTGCTATTTAAACTAGGAGTTCCTTTAATTAATCTTTCATATGGATTTACTGTCCCTACTTACTTTATTTCTCAAAATGACATGTCCTTTCTTCCTTGACTTGTATAGTACCTATGAAAATTCTATATTTTTAACATATATTTTGAGTTTTAAAGAATTATTTTGTGAATTGCCATGTGTTTAAGTTTTTGTTTTGTTTTGTTTTTATTTTTGTTTTGTTCCTGAGTCCGTGAGACCTTACTAAGATTTTCACTTGACAGGGACATTAATGAGTGAAGTAATTACTTAAATATTATGGTTGAAAATGATATTAGAAAGTAAAAAAATATTTTTGGGCTGGAATCACTTACTTTGGCAACTTACTTAGATCTCATTAATTACTTTCCTGTTTTCTTCTTATTTTTCTTAAGCCTAGATATCAAAGTGATATTTAAACCCATGTTCATAAAGAGAAGTAGCTTAACAATCCAATATAGTTTATATTATTATTAAGAATAATAGCATGGTTTGAGTTAAGAGATTTTTTACTGATATTTCATGACATTTTTACAGATACATTGCCATGTAAGGACTTCTCTTTCATACTAAGGGTGAAGGTGGCTCAGTTAACAGTATTAAAAACTAATACCTGTGATCACAATATTGGTTCTTACTTAAACTAACAATTTTCTCCCAAACTGTTTATGAATTACTAAGACAATATTTTCATCTTTATTTTCAGCTGTTAGAAGGGAAGCTTTAGGGTGCAGTAGAACCAACATAAGTGAAGGTAACTACAAAGTTAATATTGATTTTGCCTTTTTCCCTACCTGTCTTTTTAGATTGTTTTCTTTGCATTTTTCGTATCTCTTGTCCCTATTTATGCAAGGCACTCTTTCTTGCTCTAGGCTTCTCACTGTTTTGAAACTTAAAAGGCAACATCAAAGCCTTTTATCATGTGAGTTTCAGATCTAAGTGTACGCTGACAATATTGAAGGACTGAACGTCACAGCAAGCTTGTGAGTTTAGTTCAGCAATGCCCTTCATTTTGTCTGTACTGATCATAACATTTCATCCCTGCCTAAGTCTTAGATGATGGTTATTGAGTGACTTTGGATTCATCTTTGGAATCAGAAAATCCCAGAAAGTGTCTTTTCTTGGGGGATTTTATTCCACTTCTTGAAAACATTCTGAACACAGCTTTCTGGGTATATAATGTGTAGGAATGTAAATCATACTGGGAAAATGTAAATGAATAGTGGAAAGATCTAGTCATATTGTGCTTTTGCACTATTAGATTGTGTCTAAGATTATTTACTTCTTAAGGTTAAGAAGTAAGCTAGTCAAAAAAATAGCTCTGTGTCTCAAATAGTTGACCTTTCCTTTCCTTTCCTTTCCTTTCCTTTCCTTTCCTTTCCTTTCCTTTCCTTTCCTTTCCTTTCCTTTCCTTTCCTTTCCTTTCCTTTCCTTTCTTTTAAAAGATTTTATCTATTTATCCATGAGAGACACACAGAGAGAGGCAGAGACATAGGCAGAGGGAGAAGCAGGCTCCTGTAGAGACCCTGGTATGAAATTCAATCCCAGGACCCCAGGATCACGACCTGAGCCAAAGGCAGATGCTCAACCACTGAGCCACCCAGGTGCCCCAAATTGATGAACTTTAAAAATTGAGATGGTTTAGTCAAATATGTAGCTTCAGAGGTATTGTTTACATCCCAGTCATGTCTACTATTTATTTCTATTATATATATTTAATGTTTTTAGAAATAAAAAACTGTTATAAGAATTTGCATTATAAACACTGATTCAAAACTAGCCAAAGTGTGATATCTTTACAGGTTAAGTTCTAAATTAAAAAAGCAAGAGGTCTGTGTTTTTTTTTTTTTTAAGATTTATTTATTTATTTTAGAGGGGGTAAGGAAGAGGGAGAGAATCCTCAAGCAGACTCCCTGCTGAGCATGGAGCCTGAGGCAGGGCTTGATCCCAGGACCCTGAGTCCTGACCTGAGTCAAAACCAAGAGCCAGACACTTAACCAAATGAACCACTCAGGCACTCTACTCCAAGAGGTCTCTGTTTTTGACTTTTGCCAAGGGAGTATTTTCATTTCCTGTTCCTTATAAAGACTAAACATTTTCTCTACTTATAGTTTGTGGTTTACATGTACATACCTGCAGAATTGGCAAAATTGTCCACAAAATTACCCTCACTTCTGACATCAACTGTAAGTTTAGGGGAATGCAGGAGCATCTACAGGTTTGATAATTTGTTAGAAGGATTCACAGAGCTTACTGAAAGCTATTATACTCAGAGTTTATCACAGCAAAAAGAAACATCAGCAAAGGGACGAGACGCATGGGGCAGAGTACAGGAGAGCTCACAATGTGGAGCTGCTCATTGTCCTCTCCCAGTGGAGTTATGGACAGCATTAATATCACCTGGGATGATGTGTAAAAATGCACATATAATATTGTCAACTATGTGCATATTGTTAAACATTGATCTACAACATTGAGCCTAAGTGTCTAGGGTTTTCGTTGGGGCTTGGCTTGGTTATATAATGTGTTTGGGTAACATCAGTCTTCAGCTCCTGTGGAGTTTGAGCTGATACCACATGACCCAAAGCCCATACCATAAGTCACAATGCTGGCCTATTGACAGTGTCTCAGGGCCCTGGATAAACACAGACACTCTTATCAGAGAGGACATGCCAAGGGTTTAGAACTTGCTTCCCAGGAGTTAAGGGCAAAGGCAAGACCTCTCATTGGGCAAGGTTAAATTTTTTACTACATGGTACCAAATTTAGCAGCTACCTTTTCAAGTACTTTAATGGATAGTGAAGGATGTTTCCCATGTCTTTTGGGTAGGAGTAGTGATCTTTCATTTCAGGAAGGTGACAGGACTGTGGTTTGTGTGTACGTTAAGATGAACCAACTGCTGTTTGGATCTGTAGGTAGTTTTGAGACAACCAACAGGAAGCATTTATCCTTTGGCCAGTACTAGGGTGGTTGCCATTAAGCATCAAAAGCATACAACATGCATACATTATTTATAAGACAATAAAAGAAACCTGTCTGAGAGCACATTAGAGTAAATTAATTCTGTGGACAGAGTAGTATATTTGCTTAAGGATTAAGAAAAAAAGTAATATCAATTTTACATTCCCCTTAAGTATATTTCCATTTGTTTGAGAAAACACCTCCATTATTTAGCTAGGAATCAACTTTTTGAGTGAACAGTGAAGGAACAAATAGCCAAGTGTGTTTCTGAAAGCTTTTATGGGTAGAATTCTCTAGGAGAGACCCATTTGTTTCTATTGTATCTTTTAGTTCTGTGAGGATTTTATGTCATCTCTCTTAGGGTTGCCCACTAATCTCTCCTACTAGATAAGAAGATGTACACTATGACATCTCCTGCAATCTTCCCATCTTGGTCCAGCACAGCTCTATCCTTCCAGTTGGTCAGGCCAAAAGCCTTATAGAAATCTGTATGTTATTATTGCTGCATAACAAATCACCACAGTCTTACTGAATTAAAACAAGGCCCTTTCATTAGTTCACAATTCTGTAGATCAGACATCTGGGCATGGTATATATGGACTCTTTCCTCAGAGTCTCACAAGTCCAAAATCAAGCTACATTCTCATCCAGAGCTTGGAGTTTTCTCCCAAGCTCATTCAGGTGGTTGGCAGAATTTAGTTACTTGTGATTATAGAACCAAAGTCCCTATTTTCTTGTTGGACATTTGCTGTAGTTTACTCACTCTTAGCTCTTTAGAGGCTTTTCTCAGGTCCTAACCATGTGGCCTTCGTACAAAATGGCAACTTACTTCTTGGAACCCCCCACTTGATATTTTCCAGTCTGCTAAGATGGACTTTAATATAATGTCACATAATTACTGTAGTGACTATCCAATTACCTTCATCATTCAATAAATGTAATCCAAGGAGTAACTGTCCCATCATATTCACAGTTCTTGCCCACACTCAAGATGAAGGGATCACACAGGGCATATACACCAAGAGGTGGGAATCTGCAAGTTATTTTAGAAATCTGCTCACTTCCTCATCTTGGTATTATATTATATTATTTAATTACATAATCATATGTTGTCAAAGACCAACTCTGAAAGAATAAAATTTAGAAAGAAAAAATAAGCCAGAGACTTTAAGCATCCAAATTAAGTAGAGGAAAGAAAATTTTTAAGTTCAGTACATCCAAAAATTTAGAAAAAGAGAAAAGGGTAAATAAATAAATTGCATAGTTAAAAAATAAAATAATATGGTAGAAATAAATTCATGTATATCAATAACACCACAATGTTTATTATTAAACCTGCTATAAAGAAGAAGAGATTCTTTGGTTAGATAAAATAATGCAATCCAACTACATACCGTTTAAAGAGTACCCCTGAAGTAAAGTGATAGAGAAAGGTTTATCCACTAATTTATTGAGCTGATGTTTGTGCCAGATAGTTTCTAAAGACTTTTAGTGAGAAAATCAAAGTCCCTGCCCTCATGCAGTTCATGCTATAGTGGGGGGTATTGACAATAAACAAAGAAGCCATATAATATGTTAGAGAGTGATAAGTACTATGCAGCATAACACAGAATAAAGGGATATAGAGTAGTTTAGTGGATGGGAGGGCCTTGACCTTTCAGATGGGCTGTTCAGGGATGCCTCTGTGAGAAAATGGGATCTGAATGGATTGAGAGAATAAGCGTGCGGTTATCTAAAAGCAGAGTGAATGTAGAGACCATGAGATGGGATTGTGCTTTGTGTGCTTGAGCAGCAGCAGGTTGGTAATGTGGCAGAAGCAGAGAGGACAAAGGAGGAGGTGTTGGGGAGAGAATGGCCAGGGACAGATGGTGTAGGGCTTTAAATGGAAAAGGAAATGGTTGGAGGAATATATTTTTTGAGCACCTATTTTGTACCACATTTGGTACTCAGTTGTGGAAATACAAAATGTAGAAGACAGATACAGGTCTTGCTTTCTTAGAACTTTTGCTGAATCTTCTATGAAGTATCACAGTCACAAAAACGTAACCATAGCTTGGGGCCTTCCATATCTTGGCTATTGTAAATACTGCTGCAGTGAACATAGATGTTCATATGTCTTTTATAATTACAGTTTTTATTTTCTTTAGATAAATATCTAGAAGTGGAATTGGTAGGTCATATGATATTTCTGTTTTTAATTTTTTGAGGAACTGCTAAACTGTTTTCTGTAGTGGCTGGCTGCACCAATTTACATTCCTACCAATAGTGGATGAGGTTTCCTCTTTTCCGCAACCCTGCAACACTTGTTATTTCCTGTCTTTTTTTTTTTTTTTTTTTTTAAGATTTCATGCTGTCAGATGTTACTTGTCTTTAATTTCGATTTTATTTGAGTCCTGTCTTTTCTTTTTTTCTTTTCTTTTCTTTCTTTTCTTTTCTTTTCTTTTCTTTTCTTTTCTTTTCTTTCTTTTCTTTTCTTTTTTCTTTCTTTCTTTCTTTCTTTCTTTCTTTTCTCTTTCTTTTTCTTTCTTTCTTTTTTGTGAGTCTAGCTAAAGGTTTGTTAATTTTGTTCATCTATTTAAAAAGCCAGTTCTTAATTTTATTCATTTTTTTCTATCTTTTTTAATCTCAATTTCTATTTTTTCCTACTCTGATCTTTATTTTCTTCCTTCTACTAACATTGAGCTTCATTTTTCTTCTTTTTGTAGTTCCTTGAGGTGTAAAGTTAAACTGAAACTCTTGTTTCTTGAGGTAGGCATTTATTATTACAAACTTCCCTTTAGAACACTTTTGCAGCATTCTATAGATTTTGGTATGTTGCATTTAGATTTTGGTATGTTGCATTTCCATTTTCTTTTATCTCATGGTATTTTTTTTATTTCTATATTGATTGGTTCTTCAGTAGCAGGTTGTTTAATTTCTACATATTTGTGATTTTTCCAGTTTTTTAATTGAAGTATATTAATATAGTGTGCTGTAGTAGTTTCAGGTGTACAAATTAATGATTCAACAGTTCTATACATTTCTCAGTGCTCATCATAGTAAGTGTACTTCCTTTAATCTGCTTTATCTAATTCAGCATCTCCCTCCCTCCACTTCCCCTCTAGCAACCACTGGCTTGTTCTCTGTATTTAAGAGTCTGTTTTGGGGGATGCCTGGGTGGTTAAGTCATTTAAGCATCTAACTCTTGATTTTGGCTCAGGTCATGATCCCTGGGTTGTGAGATTGAGCCCCACATTGGGCTCTGTGGTTAGAGTGGAGTCAGCTGGTCTTTCTCCTTTCCCTCTGTCCCTCCTCCCACTCACACAGGTGTGCATGCTCTTTCAAATAAAATAAATGATAATCTTTAAAAAATTTTTGTTTCTTTTTCCTTATGTTTTTTCTTAAATTCCACATATGAGTGAAATCATATGGTATCTGTCTTTCTGTGACTGACTTATTTCACTTAGCATTATACCCTCTAGGGCCATACATGGTTTTGAGAACGGCAAGATATTCTTTTTTTATGGCTGATTAATATTCCATTGTGATATATCTATATCTATATCTATATCTATCTATATCTATATCTCCATTGTGTGCTTGTGTGTGTGGAATATATATATATTCCACTATGTGTGTGTATACACACACACACACACACACACACACACAACACACATACCACATCCTCATTCATCTATGGAAGGCCACTTAGGTTGCTTCCACATCTTGGCTATTGTAAATAATGCTGCAGTAAACATAGGGGTACATATATCTTTTTGAGTTAATGTTTTTATACTCTTTGGGTAAATACCCAATAGTGAAATTACTGGGTCATATGGTAATTCTGTTTCTGGTTGTTTGAGGAAACTTTATACTGTTTTCTATAGTGGCTGTACCAGTTTGCATTCCCATGAACAGTGTGTGAGGGTTCATTTTTCTCCATATCCTCATCAACACTTGTTATTTTTATATTTTGATTTCTGGCCATTCTTATAGGTATAAAGTGTTATCTAATTGTGGTTTCTTTCATAATTGATTTCTAGTTTTATATCATTGTGGTTGTTGTTGAAAGTTCTTGATGTGATTTCAGTCTTCTTAAATTTATTGAGACTTATTTTGTGGCCTAACATATGATCTATATTGGAGAATTTTCCATGTGCACTTTAGAAGTATGTGTATTCTGCTTCTGGATGGAATATTCTGTATATATCTATTAAGTCCATATGGTTTAATGTGTCCTATAAGGCCAATGTTTTCTTGTTGATTTTCTGTCTAGATGACCTATTCATTGATGTAAGTGGGTATTATAATCCCCAACAATTGTATTGTTGTCAATTTCTCACTTTTGCTCTGTTCATATTTGGTTTTTATAGTTAGGTGCTCTTCTGTTGGATGTATAAATATTTAGAAATGTTATATTGTCTTATTGGGTTAACACCTTTATACATATGCAATACCCTTCCTTGTCTTTTATTGCCATCTTTGTTTTAAAGTCTGTTTTGTCTTATATAAGTGTAGCTACATCAGTTTTGGTTTGCATTTTCATGCAACATCTTTTTCATTTCTGGAACATCGTTTCACTTTCAGTTTGTGTGATTTCTCTTTGATACTTTCTTATATTTTCTCTTTGTTGAGATTCTCACTGTATTCATTTTTCTCCCAAGTTTGGTGAGCATCTTTATGACCATTACTTAGAATTCTTTATCAGGTAAATTATCTGTTTCATTAAGTTTGTTTCCTGAGTTTTTAATCTTACTCTTTCACTTGGAACATATTCCTCTGTTTCCTCATTTTGCTTGACTCTCTGTGTTTGTTTCTATGTAATAAGTGAAACACCTACCTCTCCTAGTGTGGAGAGAGTAGCTTTGTGTGGGAGGTAAAGCTTGTTGTTCAACAGTTTTGATTGTCTCTTGAACCTTTGTAATTGTCTAAGCAGCCTGGTTTATTTTTGATCAGTCCTAGGTGTTGCAAGTGTGCCAAGACCTGTCAATGTTTCAAAGGGAGGGTCTTAGGCATACCTAGTTTCAGCCTGATTGGATAGGTTGCAGCTTTCAAAGTATGCCAATATATATATCCCTGTAGGACTGTAATCATAAACACTGTTGGCCACCAGACCAGGTTATCTGAAGTTGTCTCCTAGGTGACAGTTATAAAAATCAGGGCTCCAGAGGAGTGTGTAAGTTCCTTTCTGGGAGGTATCAGCAAGCTGTAGTGAGGCCAAGGAAAAGTACAAAAATGGTGTACCCTGGCCTGAACCTCCGTAGCTTCTAGAGATATGGCAAACTTGAAGCCTGCTTCTCAGGATAAGGGCCTCGTAAGTAGGCATTTTTCCCAGAAAACAGGGTGTGTGTAGTCTGCTATTTGCATAGTGCCCTGAAGGTAGTAGCCTGCCAAGAACCATCTCTCTGTTACAGTCCTGTGGGATGCAGGAATAAAAGCCTCCCTGACCACCAGAGCCAGGTGTTTTACGAGAGTCCCTTTTGTGGTCTGTGCACACCTACAGGCTTTAGTGAGGAGGATGGAGAGTGCAGGCACTGTTTTCACCCTCCAGATTTAGCAGATCAATGGGGGGGGTGCATGAATTTTGTGTACATGCTTGTGCCAATAAGGTACAGAAGGAGTGCAGAAATGATGTCAACCATGCCTCCATTCTAGAGAGTCCCAATAGGCCCTTGCCCCTCTGGCAGCACTTTAAGATTAGCAGATGGATCTCTTTCACAAATAGGCTAGGTACTTTTCAAACTACTGCTTTGTTCTGAGCCCCAAGTCATGGCAAGTGAGTCTGCATGTATGCCCTTTAAGAGAGGTCTGTCATTTCACTACCGTACTTTGTACTTTTGGCTTCCTGGATGTGAGCTCCATTGTTTTTTCAAAGGTAAATGTATTGGGGATTCATTTTCCTGGTGCAGATCCCAAGGATTGGGGTGCCGGGTTGGTGTCATAAGTTTATTGTTCCTCTGGAAGAAGCTCCCACTTTGTGAGACCCCTCCCAACTGTGGGTCCCTGCACTGGGGATGGGGATGTTGGCCAGACTGCAACTTTGACTTTTCTGTCCATCTCACTGTGGCCCTTTGGTCCTTTGTTGTGGAGGAGCTGTTCAAGTGGCTCTCAGGGTCTTTTCTAGAAGGAATTGTTCCATAGGTAGCTGTTGATTTCGTGTGTCCATGGGAGAAGGTAAGTTGAGGATCTTCCTACATTGCCAACTTGGACCCTTCCCTCAAGAATTAAATTTAGTATATTTCATGGCGGGCAATTTTTGGTCTGTCTTTTGTGATGAATCACTGACTGTTCAACCATACAACAACTTCTGGCTGTTTTGTGTTACCCAGCATCAAGTTTGCCAAAGAGCACTTTGCATGACAAACCACATTTTATCTGTGTGCATCTGAGCTTTCTAAATCATCTTTGCAAAGCATTTATTTATACCACAAAGTTTCCAAATGTTTGTTTCAATTGTTGAGGGAAAAGTACTGGTTTGGAGGGCTGCAGAATTGGTCGTTTACGCTACCCATTTTGCATGTGTTTCACTCCATTAAGTCTAGGCTTGTGACATTTAGAAAAGGATTTATTTGTCACAATTCAGCTGCAAATAAGACATTCCCTTGTGAGTGTTTTTGAAAATGTATGGCAATCCCTTCAGTGCTTTATTTGGCTGTGTAGAGATTGCCAAAACTCATAGCTTTCAGATTTTTGCTGAATGCAGTCAAGAAGATGCCTCCTTTTTATTACTGAGCATTTAAAACTCATGAGAAGAAATGGAAAGCCCTGGAGTGGAGGGTCTGTGCAGGTGTGGGGAGGAGGTCCTGGATCACAGTGGGATTCACTCTCACACTTTTGGGTTAAAACAAGTGACAAGTAACAAGACAGAGAACATATTTCTGCTTGCTGCTCTATGTTTGATTTATCTTATTAGATATATTGAATCATGTTTGCAAGTAGGCAGAGAAAAATCAAGCTCTGTGTGTGTGTGTGTGTTTATTTTCTGAGAGGTAGCTTTTGTAGCACGGGACTTTTCTCACTCTTCCTGTTAGTAGCTCATAGAGGGGACTGCCTCTTCTCTCATTCTGAAGTTTTTTGTTTTGCTTTGTTTGTTTGTTTGTTTGTTTGTTTTTTTGATAAAGTACAATTAGGTTAACTTTGCCCCTTCCCTCATTCTGTCCTGGTAGTATGTAGAATAGCATGTGATTAGCAAATTAGATTAATTGTAATTAGTAACTAGATTATTTTGTGTATACTCTTTCCAGCTCATCTTCCTCTTAGGAAGGAGGCTGTACTGATAGGGCAAAAGTTCCCTTCTGTTCTTTCTTTCCACTGGGATATGTCTACCCTGTGGTCCATTTCTGACCGGGATGCAGTCAAATGTGTGTCTGATGCTAGGATTCAGTGAGCATGTCTTTCCTAGCCAGCTGTTTCCCTATAAAGGTTGATATTTTCATTTCCATCTGTAGTCTTTTATTTTCCAAATTGTTCAGAGCCCAGTTTAGGAAGAAGGGGGGTATTTATTGGTGCCAGCTCAGAGATTTCAACTACAACCCAAAGAAAAGTTCTATGAATGTAGAATGCAGAAATCCAGTTATCCACCATCACTACAGGTGAGAGACTCAAAAGCCAATCAGCTAAAATGACAAATTGCAATAATGATTTAATCTCTCAAAATAATATCTACATAGGAACCTGGCAATTTTAATTTAACCAATAGAAAACCTGGTCAGAAGTAAACCTATGAAAAGGTCTGAGCAAAAGAAATTGTGTGTCAGTGATAGGGACTCTGATCTTTTCTGAGAAAAAAAACACAAATCTCTTCATTTTAAATGATTTGTTACTACATTGCCTCAGCAATGAAGAGTTCCACCTAACAATTGTTCACTGAGTTTTCATCTTCCGAACAGTAGTTGAAATAATCAAGCATTACTCTCTTTGTGTGTGTGTATGTGTGTGTGTGAATTTTAATTTTAATTCTACTATAATATTAATTTCAGGTATACAATACAGTAGTGATTCAATAATTCTGTACATTATGCAGTGCTCATTGTGTTTTCTTTGCTGTGCAGGAGCTTTTTATTTTAATGTAGTCCCAAGTATTTATTTTTATAATTAAGCCTTACTCTTAAATATTAGTCTATATGCTGAATTTTAGCCGGCTAAATATTATCATTAGTAGATGCTGAGACCTATGAAGTGAGTTCTCATCATATAGTATGTGCATCATAAGTGCTTTTTTCGCCCAAAATGTAGATGACATGATGTCACATACAGAAAATCCTAAAGGATCCACTAAAAAAATATTAACAGTATAAATGAGTCAGCAATATTACAGGATAGAAGAACAACATAAAAATATCATTTATACTTTTATACACATGCAGTGAACAAACTGAAGTAAAATTATGAAAACAATTCCAATTCATAGTAACATCGAAAATAATAAAATAATGAGAAATAAATTTAATAAGAGAAGTACAAAATGCATACTCTGAAAACTTTAAAGCATTATTGAAGGCAGTTAAAGATGATCTAAATAAATGGAAAAACATCTCATGTTCATGGATCAGAGGACTTAACATTGGTAAGATGGTAATATACTCCAAACTGATCTTAGAGATTTAATGCAATCCTATCAGAATTTTAGCTGACTTTTTTTGGGCAGAAATTGATAAGCTAATTTTAAAATTCATACAAGTTACAAGGGAATCAGAATAGCCAAAACAATTCTGAAAAAGAACAAAGTAGAAGGACTCATACTTCCTTATTTCAAAACTTATTACAAAGCAATAGGAATCAAGAGAGTATGGTACTGACATAAGTATAGAAATATAGATCAATGTAATAGAATTAGTATTGGAACAAGGCTAGTTAAAGAGATCAGTGGAAGACAATTGAGAGTGCAAAAAATAAACCCATACATCTATGGTCATCTGATTTAAGAAAAAGGTGTCAGGATCATTCAATGGGGAAAGAAGAGTCTTTTTTTTTTTAAGATTTATTTATTTATTTATTCATGATAGATGTAGAGAGAGAAAGAGAGAGGCAGAGACACAGGAGGACGGAGAAGCAGGCTCCACACCAGGAGCCCGAGGCCGGACTCGATTCCGGGACTCCAGGATCGCCCCTGGGCCAAAGGCAGGCGCCAAACCACTGAGCCACCCAGAGGTCCCTGGGAAGGAAGGGTCTTTTCAAGAAATGGTGTTGGAGCAACTGCATAAACTTGTAAAATAATGAAATTGGACCTTTATTTCACACCATATATAAAAATTAACTCAAATTGGATCAAAGACCTAAATGTAAAACTATAAAACTCTTAGAAGAAAGCATAGTAGTATATCTCCATAATGTTGGATTTAGCAAAGGAGTTTTAGATATGGCCAAAAGCATGAGCATCCAAAGAAAAATTAGATAAATTGGATCTCATCAAAAACTTGTGCTTCAGGGAACCCTGGGTGGCGCAGCGGTTCAGCGCCTGCCTTTGGCCCAGGGCGCAATCCTGGAGACCCTGGATCGAATCCCACGTTGGGCTCCCAGTGCATGGAGCCTGCTTCTCCCTCTGCCTGTGTCTCTGCCTCTCTCTCTCTCTCTGTGTGACTATCATAAATAAATAAAAATTAAAAAAAAAAAAACTTGTGCTTCAAAATAGCAAGAGCAAAAGGAAAATACATAGAATGGGAGAAAATATTTGGAAATCATATATCTGGTAAGGGACTTCTATGTAGAATACAGAAAGGGCTTTTACCACTTCATAATTAAAATAAAAATAGCCTAATTGAAAATGGATAAAGGGTATGAATAGACATTTCTCTAAAGGAAATATACAAGTGGCCAGTAAACATGTGAAAAAGTGGTCAACATCAACAGTCATCAGGGAAATACAAACCAACACAATGAGATACCACTTTACATGCATTAGGATGGCTAGAATCAAAAAGTCAGATCATAAGTGTTAACAAGGATGTGGACAAATTGGAATACTTATATTGCTGGTAAGGATATAAAACATTGCAGCCTCTTTGTAATTAGTGTGATACTTCCTCAAGTGATGAAACGTAGAGATACTTAACCAATTCCACCTCTGGATATATGCATAACAAATGAAAATATGCCCCCCCCAAAACTTGTATATGATAATTTTGTACATTCCTGATTGTTATTAAGGTTGAGCATCTTTTTGTGTTTATTATCCAATTGGGTTTGTGCAAGTTTCCTGTTCATGTCTATATGGCTTGTGCAAGTTTCCTGTTCACATCTTGGAACTATTTCTATTTGTGGGTTGTATTTTTCTAATTGATTTATTGGAATATTTGGAGACTGCAGTATTGGCCCTATGGGCACTCATATCTCCCTACTTATCTTTGTTTCTAGGCCTTTTCATGAACAGAATAGAGTTTCTACTCATGCTTCAAATTTAAATTCAGGGCTAGAGTTTTTACACAAATGTGTTAAACTCATATTTCCAACTCCTTTCCCTTATACACACAATATTTTCAGAATAAAAATGCCATATGTACTGTCAACAGTATGAAAAGTGAAAATTATTTAAGAACTTTTGTTCTATACATTTAAAAATTCTATTTTTCCAATTCTAAAGGAAATGAATATTTAGTTTGGAAGAGTTGTAAAATAGAAAAGTCACAAGGAACAAAAATTATTTATAATCTGATAACCTATATATTATCATTGTGAGTATATTGGAATATTTATCTTTCTTTTTTTAAAAATTTTTTTATTTATTTATGATAGTCACAGAGAGAGATTGAGAGAGAGGCAGAGACATAGGCAGAGGGAGAAGCAGGCTCCATGCACTGGGAGCCTGACGTGGGACTCGATCCCGGGTCTCCAGGATCCCGCCCTGGGCCAAAGGCGGGCGCCAAACCGCTGCGCCACCCAGGGATCCCATGAACACATTTATCTTTCTTAAAAATGGTTTAGATAGTAAATTTTTGAATGCCAGGGGCACACATCTCATTGTTTTAAATGGGAAAGTAATAACATATTCTTATCCTGTAGAAAAGCCCTAAGCAATTACTCAAATATTACTAAAATATTCTTAAACAACTATTGAGAAATAGACCAGCATTTTAAAGTATTTAAAGCACTAAGTACCTATTGAATACTTGATAAAATCATATGTGGGTATATTTGTATGTTTTTTGAGACAATGCTATATAGTGTTGGATAAAAATAAATTCTTTCTTCTATATTGCAAAGAGCATGTGCTATAATGTAAATCAAATAATTAAATATGTTAAGGATACATAGGATTGAAAATAATACTTGGTAGAATGGAAACCAACAAGGCAATTTTTTTTTTACAAACTATATAATTGTCAGTTGAATGGCTGTCTGGATGAGGTTGAGTGGTAAAGAGAGATGGAGACCATCCATAGTCACTCAAAGTCTGCTAGTGAAAGTTGGTTGTTGGTGGTTAAGGGAAGTGACATGTGAATGAACTGGACATGAGGTGAGTAAAGCAGTAAATATATGAGTTTTCTTCTTATCTAAATTTTAGAAACTTTGTGTTTAGTTTTCTCTTGTTCACTCAAGACACCAGAAGTTGGTCTATTTTCCACAATTCATTGAAGAATAATCCTTAAATTTGCAATATCTTTATTCTGGAGAGTTCTATTCCCTTGATTGAGATACACATTTATGATTTCTCCCTTGTTCTCCCTGTGAAATTAGGGTCAGCCAGGTGGTCAGCATGACTTATTTTACTCATTACACAAGTAGCATTAACAGAAACAAATGCCTAGCCTTTCATTTTATGCAGTGCAGATGTTGGCTGGTTAAGCTTGCTTATAAATCATATTTTATCCACAAACTCTAGCATATTCTATGTAGAGTAAAAAACTAATAAATACAAACTCTTAATATGCATTAAATCTAGAGTAGTTGCGATTTTTCGTCTGATCAGAGTTTTATCTGTATCTTAATGGCTTGGTTGAAGCATGTAGAGATATAGAGAGATTCTATGTGCTTTATAAAAATGAACATTCCAAAAGAGTTTTGATTTGCTGAATGCAAACAGCCTAAAGACTTGGATCATTAGATACCAGACTTCGCTTTTGAACAGTGCTTCTAGTGAAGTGATACAAAATAAATTAATATATATCCAGACTGTGTGGCTTGATATTCTAAATCTTACTTAACTCTTGGATTGAGATCCTATTGAATTTTGAAGTGTTGATGGGGAAATGGTATTGATGCAGCTTGGAATGAACAGGTGCAGAAAAAGTTTTAATAGGATGGACTTCTATCTTTATTTCTATAAAAACATATCCATAGGAAAAGGGATCAGGGTCTATTAAACTAATCACCATTTCCACACTGCAAAAAGAAAATAGGCCATTATTTTTAAAATTTTTTTGCCACAATGATTAGTTTAGGCTCTCACACTCTGAGTTTCTGAGATCCAGGGTCTGTTTCCATGGGAACAGCAGTGGCAGGCAGCCCCTGAATTGTCAGGTGCTTCTAATAAAATGGGGGAGCTCCTGTCTGAGTGCTGGCTAACTTCTTCCTCTAGAGTCTTTGGTAATTTAGGCACAAGTGACTTCTGAGCCTGGAGAGATATTTTGAGATATAGATTGTTGAAGTATTTAAGCTCTGTTTAAATTAGTATATATATATGTGTGTATATATACACACACATGTGTATATATGTATATACACACACACAGATACACATATATAACATAATACATATGTTATATAGATAGGTAACTTTATGGGAATAAGAAGTGAATTGAAACAAAATGATTGAAGGAAGGCCATATAGTGTAAAACAGAGTTCCTGCCCTGGAGAAACTTAAAATGTATTCAGATAGTAAGGTTTCCTATATTCCATGCTCAAAATGTAGAATCTTAAAATATACAGGACTGTTCTAACCACATGCACTTTCTTTATTCCTGACTTAAGCTTCTGCCCTGAATCCTTATCTTTTTTTCCTATACTGTTAACTGAGCTGTATAAACTAGAAGGAAATTTAAATATCCCTGCTTTAAGTCCTTATGTCTCAAGTCTGGGAAAAATCCTTGAGCGGCTAGATGTTTGACTTATCTCCTCTCATTCTTAACCTGGACACTCCCATTGCTAGGAAAACTGTCTCCCTCAATGTGACCCTCCAACACATCTCTGCCTTAAAGAGCCTCTCAGAACTCCTCATCAAAAGCCCTACTAAGACTTTGTGCTGCAAAGGCCCTTTAGATTTTACAGTACTCTCATTTAGAATCCACCCCCCTCCCCGCCCCACATGCATCCATTCATATAGTCAGGAAATAGAGCAGACCTGCTAAGTGCCAGGCTCTGTGGAGTGTAGTACCAACAAAGTCTGCCTTCATGAAACTCCAAGTTTAGTAGAAAGCTATTGCAGAGGCAGACACACAACTCATTACACAATAATTGGCTCCAGTAAGTATTATGAGATTTCTGTGAAAAAGAATAGGGGTAAGACTTGATTTATATTGGGCATAAGATTCATAGGCATTGTTTTCTACACCCAAGATACAAATACTGAGTCTGAAATGTGTGGGCAGGATGGGTTGGAGAGACAGTGTCTTCTGGTGTGGGGCTTTTCCCCAACTTGTTTCTTTAAGCCTTTGTTCGCATCTCTGTGAAACACTTTTATGGGGGCCCTTTCATGCTCTTTCATCAGTTTTTGTCTTTAGTCACTTAGTAGATTCTTCTCTGAGGAAGGTGAGATGAATGGGGAGGGTTTGGGAGCAGGAAATAGGCACCCGGCAAGAAAATAACAATCTGAGGGCATCCGCACATCAAGGGAACAGTACAGATGGCAAGGATATGTGAGGTCAGTGAGTTGAGGTGGCTAAGGAGGACTTCATGGAGAGAAGGACTTGGGCTGGGCCAATAAATATTTTTTGTACCCAGCTTCATGTTTTGAACCAGCAGCCGCCAAGTCCAGAACCCTTCTAGTTGTGTATATTCTTTTCTCTCCCATGTGGCAAGGCAAATGTGCTGTTGAGGGTGGCCTGACTACTGGTCACTGCCTGAGAACTCATCTGATGATCCCTGGCAGGTGCATGGCAATGTAATACACTTAATCACATTTCACAGTGGTAAGTCATTGCATGTGCTACAGGAGAGGATTAGCTCAGCCTGGGAAATAGCCAGCACCTCTCCATTTGTCCAGATTGATTAACAATGTGTTCTGGGTGAGGAGAAATTAATTTTGACCTCATTCACTTTATTGCTTGTGAAATCATGGTGACTGTGGACTTTATGCTTAAGAATTTATATTTGCACTACATCTGAAACTAATGATGTACTCTATGTTGGCTAATTGAACTTAAATTAAGAAAAAGAATTTATATTTGTGGGTATTTTAACATTATTACAAAATTCCATGAAATGAACAGGCACATTTCAAATGCTAACATACAGTAGTTAATGAATTAATAATTCTGTGTCTCTAGAAGTCAGTTCTTAGAATTAGCCATATAAGGCATATAACTCATTAATCTAGGTATTCAGTATTATAGCTTGGGAATCCTGTTTCCACTGGGCTGAGGATTAGCATTGGGAACAAATCTTCCTTTCTTCCTGCTACACATTTATTTATTCAATGGCATGTGCCTTACTAAATGCCAGGGTACTTGAAGGACTTTGAGGTATCCTGGCTTATAGTATTATGTATATAATTATGTTACATACATTATCTTTCTCTCTATATATGTATAATGTCTGTATAATATGTATGTAAATATATGTAATATACATGTACATTATTATATTATGTTTTATATGTTGTATATAATGGATATTATATATAGAGTTGCCCATATCTATAAATATGTATCCATCTCATATCTATTTATAGATAGACAGACTCTATATTAACAGGTTGATAAGCAATAGTAATTCAGTATGGTAAGTGTTATGACAGGGGCACACGCAAGGTGCTGTGGAATATAGGAAGGAAGGACTCCTGGGGACGTGCTATTGGAGCTGAGTTCAAAGGGACATATAGGTATTAGCTGATGAGCTCTGTGTATGAGGAGGCTGGTGAACACAGGGAGTGGGTGGTATTTGGGGTAGAGGGAGAATTATATGCCAAGTGTCAAAGACAAAAGAAAGTACATGTGTCAGGATTTAGTTAGGAAACAGGCAATAATGAGTATTTTAAAGAGAGGATCCTTAGCATAGATGATTGGCTTCCCAGGCATTAGAATTCTAAAGGAACAAAAAAATGTAATATTGAAATAATCTAGAAATAGAAATTGGAACCTCTAAGGTTGGCAGGAAAGAGTGAAGCAAACCAGAGTCTAGAACATGTAGAGAGGGCTACAATTTGGGGGCCCCCCTTGATCCTGATGTATTGTCCATTTTGTCTGTTGCTGGATTCACTTTGCTAATAATTTATAGAGTATATTTCATTGATAGTCCTGAGGGATATTAGTTTGTAATTTCCTTTTCTTGTCAGATTTTGAGCCAGGTTAAGCTGGTTTCATGAAATGAATTAGGAAGTTTTTCCTCCTGGTTTTGGAAAGCATGTATAGAAATAGTAATATTTCTTCCTTAAATGTATTTTGGAATTCATCAGTGATGTCATATGGGCCCGGATTTTCTTTGTGGGAGTACTTTTGATTACTAATTTAAAAAAAATTTTTTTTATATTTACTTATGATAGTCACAGAGAGAGAGAGAGAGAGGCAGAGACACAGGCAGAGGGAGAAGCAGGCTCCATGCACCGGGAGCCCGACGTGGGATTCGATCCCGGGTCTCCAGGATTGCGCCCTGGGCCAAAGGCAGGCGCCAAACCGCTGCGCCAACCAGGGATCCCTTGATTACTAATTTAATTTTGTTAATAGATATCAAACTAATGGAGTTCTTAATATTTATAGAAGTTTTGGTAAATATTGTTTTTTCAAAGAATTTTCCCATTTAATCTATGTTGTCAAATTTATTAGCATAAGGTTGCTCCCAGTATTTCCTTATTATACTTTTAATATCTGATATTTGTTGTGAAGTTCCTTTAATTATACTGGTGATTTGTAGTCTCTCTTTTTCCTAGACTGATCTTGTTAGGTATTTATCACTTTTAATCTTTACAAAGAAGCAACTTCTGGCTTTGTTGAATTTCTCTGTTGTATGTCTACTTTCTACTTACTGATTTTTGCTGGTTGTTTTTTGTTTTGTTTTGTTTTTGTTTTTTGTTTTTACTATTTGCTTCCCTCTGCTTCCTTAGATTTAATACTGATGTTCTTTAGCCAGATTCTTTTTTTTTTTTTAAGATTTTATTTATTTATTCTGGAGAGACATGAAGAGAAGGTAGAGACATAGGCAGAGGGAGAAGCAGGATTCCTGCAGGGAGCCCGATATGGAAGTTGATCCTGGGAACTCCAGGATCATGCCCTGAGCTGAAAGCGGATGCTCAACCGCTGAGGTACCCACACATCCCACCTTTAGCCAGATTCTTGAGTTAGATGCTTAGATCCTTTATTCTCAAATTTTCCCTTAAAATGTCCATTTAAAGACAAAAATTTTCCCATAAGTACTGCTTTAGATGTTTGGCACATGCTACTTGCCCCTACTTCATTTTAATTGTTTAATTCCAGTGTGCTGAGAAAATATATTTGATATGATTTCAGTTTTTTGAAAATTTGTCAAAGACTTACTTTAGGACCCACGATCTATTTTGGGAAATGTTTATGTGCATTTGAAAAGCAGTCATTTCTTATCCAGCTTTGTTGAGACATATAACTGACATATAACATTGTGTAAATTAACGTGTCCAACTTGCTGACTTGTTACACTTGTATACTGCATAGTGTTAGCTAATGCAGCCATCACGTCACATAATTACCACTTCCTTTTTGTAGTGAGAACATTCAAGATCTGGTCTCTTAGCAACTTTCAAGTATATAATATAGTATTATTAGCTATAATCACCATGCTATACATTAGATCCCCAGAATTTACTCATCTTATAACTAGAAGTTTGAACCCTCTGACAGCCCTTTCATCTCCCCGTTTCCACCACACCACAGCTCCTGGTAACCACCATTCTATTATCTGTTTCTATGAGTTTGGCTTTTTTATTTTTATTTTTTTATTTTATTTTATTTTTTTTAATTTTTATTTATTTATGATAGTCACGGAGAGAGAGAGAGAGGCAGAGACACAGGCAGAGGGAGAAGCAGGCTCCATGCACCGGGAGCCCGATGTGGGATTCGATCCCGGGTCTCCAGGATCGCGCCCTGGGCCAAAGACAGGCGCTAAACCGCTGCGCCACCCAGGGATCCCGAGTTTGGCTTTTTTAGATTCCACATATGAGTTATATCATGCAATATTTGCCTTTTTTTGTCTAAATTCTTTTACTTGGCATAATGCCCTCAAGGCCATCCTTGTCACAAATGGCAGAATTTATTCTTTCTCGTGGTTGACTAATATTCCATTGTGTATATACTACATCTTCTTTATCCATTTATCTGTTGATAGATACAAGTTGTTTTGATATCTTTCTTGGCCATTATGAATAATGCAGTGAACATGGGATACTGATGCCTCTTTAAGACTGTGGGCTTTTTTTTTTTTAAAGATTTAGTTATGTATGTATGTATACATATGTACATACATACATAAATACATATGTTTGTATTTGAGAGAGAGCACAAGCAGGGTGAAGGGCAGAAGGAGAGGGAGAAGCAGACTCCCCACTGAGGAGGGACCCCAATGCGGGACTCCATCCCAGACCCCGGGGATCATGACCTGAGCTGAAGGCAGACATTTAACTGACTGAGCCACCCAGGCACCCCCAAAACTGTGTTTTGATTTTCTTTGGCTATATGCTTAGAAATGGGATTGCTGGGTCTTATGGTAGTTCTATTTTTAAAATTTTGAGGAACCTCTATACTGTTTTCCATAGTGGCTATATGAATTTACATTCCCATTAACAGTTTACAGTGGTTTTCTTCTGTCTACATCCTCTCAGGCACTTGTTAGTTCTTGTCTTTTTATTTATCTATTTTTCTTTTTCTTTTTTTGTTTTATTTCTTGTCCTTTAAAAACAGTTTTTATTTATCTATTTATTTAGAGAGATAGTGCATGGGCGCATGCTGAAGGAGAGGGAGATGAGCAGACTCTGCTGAGTGGGGAGCCCCATGGGGAGCTTGATCCCAGGACTCTGAGGTCACCACCTGAGGTGAAATCAAGAGTGAGATGCTTAACCAGCTGAGCCACCCAGGCACTCCTTATTTCTTGTCTTTTTGTTGATAGCTATTCCAACAGGCATGAGGTGATTTCTCACTGCAGTTTTGATTTGCTTTTCCCTGATGATTAGTGCTGTCAAGTAAGTGCCTTTTCCAGTTTTGGGAAGTTCTCAGTCATATTTCTTTAAATAGCCTTTAAAGACTATAGCCTTTCTTTAAATAGTCTTTCTGCCCTCTTTTGCCGTGTTCTTCCTTCTTGAAGTCCAATAATTTGTGCATATTTGTTTTGGTGGTATCCCATAGATCACGTAGGCTTTCTTCACTTTTTTTCATCCTTTTATGTTTTTGTTATTCTGATTAGATAATTTCAATTGATCTGTCTTTGAGATCACTTGTTTTTCCTCTGCTTGTTCAAGTCTGATTTTGATGCTCTCTACTGGATTCTTCTGATCAGTCATTGTATCCTTTAGCTCCAAGATTTCTGTTTTTTTTTTTTCAATATTTTCTATATCTTTGTTGAACTTCTCATTTTTTTCTTATATTATTTTCCTGATACCATTAAATTGTTTACTTGTAGCTCTTTGAGCATCCACAGAATATTTATTTTGAATTTTTTGCCAGGCAGTTCCTGCAGCTTCATTTCTTTGGGGTCAGCTACTGCAAGTTAACTCTCATCCTTTGGTGAAGTCATGCTTCTCTAATTCTTAATAATTCCTACTGCCTTGGTTAGGTGTTTTACACATTTGAAAAAGCAGTCATGTCTTCCAGACTTCAAAGACTCACTTAGGTAAGAGAAGATTTTCACTTATGGGTGACAGCATGTGGGATCATGTAGTGATACTGTGTCTAGTGGTTCAGGGCATTCAGTGTGGTGGTGTGGGGTGGCACTGGGCTTGGGAGCCATGATGTCTCTTTAGCTCAGTCCACTGGGGTCTACAGCACCAGTAGCTCTGTAGTTCTTTGTGAGTGCTCTCTGGTGTCTGCCATGGCTACAGGTGCCTTAGCAGTGCCTTCAGGTTCAGTAGGTAGGGACCAAAACAGGTAGCAGTGGTGGCCAGACCCTGTGATAAGCACATACTTTGCTGTGTAGGCCAAGGTGCTTGTGTAGAGGCAGGGACAGGGCCAACTATGGATGCACTGATAGCTGTGCGGGGGGGTAGGGAGGGTGTCATTTGCCCCCTGGGCATGAGCACTGTGAGGAGTTCAGGAGAGTGACATGCAAATGCACAGCCAGTTGGTGCTGAGTGTTTGCCCAGTGATGGGGGTTAGCTGCAGGGGTCTAGGATGATGTCTTGTACTTATGAAGCCACAGGAACCTGGGCTGGCTGCTGGAGCAGTTCTGAATTTACAGTGGGGGCTGAAGGGAGGGAATGGGAAGGGATAAGGAAGGCTCACATCAGCAAAAGAGAATACCTGGCTGGTGAGATCTGCAGGGGGTCTGTAGTAGCTGTGCTGGCAGTTGGTTTTCAGTGGCAAAAGTTGCTATATTTGGTTATAGAGCATGCCACTGTGAACTTTGATTGCTCTTGCTACATGGCTACTACTGGTAGTCCCTGCTTTCTTCCTTGTTCTTAGACATTTTTATACACCATCTCTGGTTTTCTGGTCTGAGTGGGTGAAACTGAAGCTTGGTGCCTCAAAAGGCTGGGGAAGCTCCTTGTTCATTTTATTCTTCCTTTCCCAGTTAGAGGAACTTTTTTAAAATTTATTTTTATTTATTTTATTTATTTTTTTTAGCTGAAAAGTTTCTTTTTTGGTGCTAAGCAATGCTACCTTGGAAGAAGTGATGATGCAGGCAAAGTGAATCTGTTCTCCTGTTTTTGTGTGATTGTTCTCAGATTTTTCATTTAACTGTGTTCACTTAAGTTTCTTGAGTGGAGTACAAGGCTCTGTTTTTGCTAATTATTGACTGTTTAATTGGTAATCTTTGTGGGGGGCTGGAGGCCAGAGTCTGTACCACCTTGATGATATCACTTGAAAAGCGAGAGTATTCATTCTTTAATTGTTAGGTTATCTATTATCTTAGGTCAAATAGGGTAATTATATTGTTTAAATCTTATATGTTCTTGCTGAAATTTTTGTCTTCATGTGTTTTTTTTTAATTTTTTTATTTATTTATGATAGTCACAGAGAGAGAGGCAGAGACATAGGCAGAGGGAGAAGCAGGCTCCATGCACCGGGAGCCCGACGTGGGATTCGATCCCGGGTCTCCAGGATCACGCCCTGGGCCAAAGGCAGGCGCCAAACCACTGCGCCACCCAGGGATCCCCTGTCTTCATGTGTTTTGAAGCTAAATAATTTTCACTTAAGCTGTGTTATTACCTATGTATGAATTCATGATTATGCTCCCTTTTAAAATTATCTTGTATCATGAAGGTCACCCTTTTTCTGTAGCATTGCTTCTTTCTTTCCTTCTTTTTTGACTGACAAAAAATGTAACTTTACTGTACCAAAACCCATAGCCTTCTTATGTACCAGGGATCAACAATTTGTAGCCTACAGATTGGCCAAACCTGGCCTGACACAATTTTTGCCAGTCAAGTTTTATTGTTTACCTATGGTCTCTAGGTCTCTTTGGCTGTTTTACAGCAGAGTTAAGTGGTTGCAGCAGAGTCCATGTGGCTCCCAAAGCTAAAAACATTTACCATCTGACCCCTAATTCAAAAAATCCATAGACAACTGCTATATACAAAGAACAAGCTTAAAAGATTTAAAAATTTTTCATCTAAAGTAACAAAGTGTTACTTTTTTCTTAAAGTCTATTTTAAGAGCCCAACCAGCTTCTTTCTGATTGGTGCTTTTGTGGTTTATTTTGTTTCTATTCTTTCAACGTAATTGTACCCTTATGTTTTAAGTGTGTCTCTTGATAACAACATGTTTTTGAATGTTATTTTATTTTTTGTCTTTTTTTTCTAAATTTTATTTATTTATTCATGAGAGACAAAGAGAGAGGCAGAGACACAGGCAGAGGGAGAAGCAGGCTCCATGCAGGGAGCCTGATGTGGGACTCGATCCTGGGGCTCGATCCTGGGGCTCCAAGATCACACCTTGGGCCCAAGGCAGGCGCTAAATCAATGAGCCAGCCAGGGATCCCCTATTTTTTGTCTTTTAAACTTAGTTTGTTTATTCCATTTCAAATAGTAATTACTGGTAAGGTGTGTTTAGGACCATCATCTTGATATTTGATTTCTATTTTTGCCATATGTTCTTTATCTTTTTATTCTCTCTACCTTCTTTTGTATTTATCAACTACTATTTTTATCATTTGTTTTTTTATCTCTATTAGTTTATTAGTTTTAGATTCTTTGTATCTTTTAGTGGCTACCTTAGTAATTCCCATATGCTTTCTTGCCTATTATAGTAACTTGTATCTCAAACCATGAAAGATGCAACATTAGTTTTTCTCTATTCTCTTCTTATACTTTTTGCTATTGTTCTCATATATTTTATTTTTACATGTGTGAAAAATTGGCATAAAACTATTACTATTGTATTTAAATGATCAGTGGTTGTAGTTTGAATTTTCCTAATAACTAATGATATTGAACACATTATCATATTACTACTAGTCATTTGTATGCCTCTCTTGGTTAAATGGTAATTCAGGGGTTTGCTCCTTTTAAAATTAGATTGTATGTCTTTTTATTTATTTACAGATGTTCTTCATATTTTTCTATATACTGGTTGTTTATCAGATACATAATTTAGAAATATTTCTTCTGAGTCTGTGGTTGATAGTTTCATTTTATTGATGGTATTCTTTGAAGTGAAGAATTTTTTTGACTTTAATGAAATCAAGTTTATCAGTTTTTTCTTTTTGGCTCATGTGTTTTTTTTTTTTAATTTTTATTTATTTATGATAGTCACACACAGAGGGAGAGAGAGAGGCAGAAACACAGGCAGAGGGAGAAGCAGGCTCCATGCACTGGGAGCCCTACGTGGGATTCGATCCGGGGTCTCCAGGATCGCGCCCTGGGCCAAAGGCAGGCGCTAAACCGCTGCGCCACCCAGGGATCCCTTTGGCTCATGTTTTGGTGTCATATCAAAAAATTTGTTGCCTACTCTAAGATCACTAGTATTATATTTCTTCCTATATTTTCTTCTTTCTATGTATATGCCTAAGGTCCAAGTTCCTTTTAGTATTTTTACATATGAATATCCAATTATCCTAGTGTCATTGTTGAAAATATTTTTCTTTTCCTGTTAAATTGTTGAAAATCAGTTAGCCATAAATATGTATTTATTTTTGAATACTTAGTTCTGTTCCATTGGTCTGTATGTCTCTCTTTATGCTAGTGCCACACTGTCTTAATATAGCTTTAATTGTAAGCTTTAAAATTGGGTAGTGTAAGTCCTCAAACTTTATCCTTTAAAAAAACTTAATCTGGTTATTTTATGTCTTCTGCATCAAATAGAAAATTTAGTACCAGACTGTTAATTTCCACAAAAAATTCCACTGCAGTTTTAATGGGGATATCATTGAATTTATTGATCAATTCTCTACCTGCTTTTACAATTTTTCTTTGTCTTTGATTTTTGGCAGTTTAATCCAGTTGCGTCTAATTATGGATTTTTAAAGCATTTATCCTGCTTTGGATTTAGTTTTTTTTGTTAGTTTTTTTTTTTGTTTGTTTTTTTGTTTTGTTTTGTTTTGTTTTGAATCTGTGGGTGGTATTTTTCATCAGTTTTCAATATTTACAGTTTTTTTTTTCCTGCTTCATTCTTGCTCTCCTTTCTTTCTGGGATGCTCTCTCTCTCTCTTTTTAAAGTGATTCCCACTTTTACTCTTATGTTCCTCTTCCCCTTTTTCTCTCTGCTATTTTCTTCTTTCTTTTTCAGTTTGGATTATTCCTATTGATTTGTCTTGTAATTCATGTGCTATTCAATACCAACAATGAGATATAAATATCAGCTAGTGTATTTTTTAGTTCTAGAAAAAATTGTCTAGTTTTTTTATAGATTCAAATTCTTCATATTTTCTCAGTTTTATCTATCTCTTCTTTATATTCTTTCACATTTCCATAAAAGATTAAACATTTTTTTCAGCTTCATTGGGATATAATTGACATAAAATTTTGTATGTTTAAGATGTAACACATGTTGATTTGATACATTTATATTTTGCAAAATGGTTACCACCTCAGCACTAGCTAATACCTTTATCACATTATATAATTACCATTATTTTCTGTGATAAAAACATTTAAGATTTACTCTCTTAACTTTCAAGTATATTATACATTATTGTTCACTATAATTGTAATGCTATGCATTACATTCCCAGAACTTATTCGTCTAATTGGAAGTTTGTACTGATTGACAAAAACCTCTCCATCCCTCTCCCTTCCCCCTAGCCACTGGTTAACCACCATTCTATTTCTATAAGTTCGTTATTTTTAGATTCCACGTGTCAGTGAGATCATACACTATGTAACTTTCTCTGTTTGGCTTATTTCACTTAGTGTAATGCCTTCACTGTCCATCCATATTGTCACAAATGGCAAGATTTCCTTTTTTTCTCATTGCTGAATAGTATTCCTGTGTGTGTGTATTTAGGTGTGTGTGTATCTTACATTTTTTTAACCATTCATGCATTGACAGTCACCTTGTTTCCATATCTCAACTACTGTGAAAAATGCTGCAAAAAACATGGAGTGCATATATTTCTTTGAGATTCTGCTTTCATTTCCATTGGATATATACCCAGAGGTGGGATTTTTGGAGCATATGGTAGTTCTATTTTTAAATTTTTGAGGACCTTCCAAACTGTGTTCCATAGTGGCTATGTCAATTTGCATTCCCTTCAGCAGTGCACTAGGGTTCTTTTTTCTCCTCATCCTTGTCAACACTTGTTATCTTCTGTCTTCTTGATGACAGCATTTCTAACAAGTGTGGGGTGGTGTCACATTGTGGTTTTGATTTTCATTTTGCTAATGATCAGTGATGTCAAACATCTTCCCATTTACCTGTTGGCCATTCATATGTCTTTGGAAAAAATTTATATTTAGTTCCTCTGCCAATTTTTAAATTGGATTGCTTTCTTGTTATTAAATTATATGAGTCTTTTATATGTTTTGCATATTGATCTCTTATCAGAAATGTGGTTTGCAAATACTTTGTCCCACTGTGTAGGTCACCTTTACATTTTGTTGATTGTGTCATAGAATTATTTTTAGGTTTTGTTTATTGTGGTTAATATCTGAATTATCTTCTGTTTTTTCTTTTGACTGGAAGTTATATTTTTTTAACTCCTTATATACCTAGCAAATATTTATAGTACGACAATGGGAATAAAGGAACCATGGAGGTTGTAGATGATGCTGTTTCCCAATAAAGAAGGTTCTCACCTTATTGTGTTAGGTAAATAGTTTGAAGGGCACATCTCTTCAGTCTAATCATGGATGATCTGTGTTAGGAATTAGAGTTTTTCTGAGATCTAGTTAACTTCTGGTTTATCCCTGGTTAAGTTATTTGTGGTTCTCTGTCTTCTTGATGTTAACCTGTTAGGAGGATTCAGTTCTGACCACTGGAGGTTTTGAGCATTAACTCTTTAGGTTTTTATGGTATTTTTCATACAAAGAACCAAGAAATTGTGAAAGGTTTTACTCTGCCTTTCCAACTTACCCCCTCCATTTATACATGCTGCTTCAGAACTCAAGAACTGACCCTTGGCAAAAACTGTGTATCTAGGGCTTCTCTAGTTTCCAATACAGGTCAGTATCTGTGAAGCCTCTAAATTCACAACTTCTTTCTTTTTTCCTCACGCCAGCCTCGATACTCATGCCTATTTTGGAATTGTTAATTGACCCAAAGAAAGAAAATGGCTGGTGATTTTCAATTGTCTTAGGAAAAACTCTTTGAATTCTGAAATTTTAGTTCTAGTCCTCATTGGCTCCATACTTTTCTGATATTTTTAAACATACAATTTTTGTAATTTATTTGGTTTTTCTCCCTTAGTTATAAGGAGAATCACTGACCTGCTGCAACTTACTGCATCTTTCCTGGAAGTGAAGTTCATTTTCTGTCAAAGAGAAAAAGAGAAGTGAATTCCAAATCTATTAGCCAGTAAGATTATTTTAGATACCAAGCAAAATTCTAGAACTTATTATTTATAAGGCAGGTGAAAGTGTTATTATAAAGGGGACATCGTAAAATATATCTAATATAGGGTCATTGAGAATATATTATAACTAAATAGCTCCATTTCTTTTTTGTTTCTTTGTCAAGGTTACAGGAAAAATAGATACAATTTATCTGACATTTAGAAAGACACTTCACAAAGTTTTAATGATATCTTTGTTATCAAGATGAAGAAATGTGAAGTTGAAACTAATACATTTAGATAGATTTACACAGTCAAAGGATCAAACCCTGTGACACTGGATGACTTTTTGAAGAGATCAGTGGGAGTTTGAAGAAATGTTTTTGTGACTGCAGCACAAACCACTGGGTAGATTTTAATCAATGAATTTGATGAAGACAAAGATAATACACACATCATGTACACTCAGAGTGAATTCCAGTAAAGTGAAAGAATCAAGAACCTAAATAATTTCAGCAAACTGCGACAAATAAAGCTTAATGGGTACAAATGTAATATCCTACGTTTGGATAAAATGAAAACTGTTAAAATACAGGCTAAGAAAGACATGGCTTAACAGAAATACATGTTTAAAAAATCACTTGGGAATTATTGTTGGCATGAGTTTAGAATGAGTCAGTGGTATGATATGGCTGCCAAAAAGGCCAGTATGATTTAGGGCAGCATTTAGTCGAGTATAAGGTATGGAATAAGGCAGCTGATGAATCCATTGTAGTAAATATTCCTTGGACATATGCTGTTGCAATATGTTCTGAGCATCATACTTTCAGAGGGGACCATATCTGAAGCTCACCCAGAGGAGAGTAGTCAGGATATAGAGGTGGGAAACAGAAAGAAAAAACAGTGGAAAGATGTAAGAGTGTTTTACTTGGGGAAGAGAAGGTTCCAGGAAATATGAGAGCTGTCTTATAATGGGCATAGGGTTGTTTTGTCTTTGTAGTTAGAAGTAGAACAGAAATAGAGAAAATGCTTGCATTTCTAACATTAAGAAGTACTTTTTCAAAAATAGTTATATAGGTATCTGAATTTTGAATTGGATTGCTTTGTGTTCTATGTGGTTGTAGATATCTAAGACTTTTCAATTAGGAAGAACCAGATGCATGTCATTTTTAAGTTCTGTGATTTCACCTAATCTTTCAGACTCTCAGTTTCTTTAATTCTAGAATGGGGACAGTAATAGTACCCTATTATAGTTATGAAGATTAAGAGAAATAATTCAGATGAAGTGCTTGCAATGATGCCCAGGATAAGTGAAATATTTTTAAGGTCCTGTGATGTGATAAGAAAAAGAAGAAAAAAAGCACCTGCCTCTTATCCTGGCCATGCTTTTACTTCAGTAAGTAGGAAACCAAGTCCCAACTCCGAAATTAGACTTAATGCCCAAAATGTAGGTGCCAGAGAAGCTGACTTAATCTGATGTTGCCATTAAGAGTCTACAGATCATGATAGCTAATTCTCACAGACTTTTCAGGTGTTATTTTTATGTTAGCATCTGCTTGGATAAACTCATACTGTGAATTGATGAACATCAATTTATTTATTCCTTCTAGGTGGCCAATTTTTACAGAATGGCACATGTGTATGCAAACATGCATCCTGAATTTTGAGTACACACTCCATTTAAAATAATTTACTTCTTTTTTCCTCAAAGTACATTATTACTTTATATATATATATATATATGTGTATATATATATATATATATATATATATATATATATATATACACACACACACATATGTAAGATGTGGTTAGAAAAAACAGAATTTTTATATGTCACACAGTTGTGCTGGGATAGTCACAATCACTTTCCATAAGAAGCATGATTCAAAAATACTATGAGATACTATTTTATGCTCATCAGCAAAGATTAGCATAATAAAAATAGTATAATCTTATATCCTATGAAAAGGGTACAGAGCAGTGATAACTTGAAAGTCTGGTGGGAGTGTGAACTGATATAACCACCGTGGACATTAATTTAGCAATATATCTATGAAAATTAGAGAGGAACACTCTCTGACTCAGCAAGTCTGCTTCTCTGTATGTGGCAGAAAAAATCTTATATGTGTACGATAACAGAAACATATAGAATGTCCTTTGTCAAATGTTTCCCAAGTGGAGAAAGAATAAATAAGTTATGGTTTAGTCATCTGAGTGAATGCTATACCACAACTAAGATGAGTAAATTAGAGGTACATCTGTAAGCATGGATAAATTTAAAATACATGACACTGAGTAAAAATCCTCTTTGTGGAATGATGTATACAATATGATTCTGCTTGTAGAAAGATTTAATCATAAAGCATTATTAAATAATGTCTATGGTTATAAATATGGAACAAATATATAGAACCATTCATGATGAGATTTATTTTGGAGGAAAGTAAGTAGAAGAATGAGGAGGGATCAAAGGGGCGGGGCTTAATTCTTTCTGTAATATTTTCTAAAAGTGGTATCCTGAAGCAAATGTAGAATAATGTTAATATTTGATAAAGCAGGGTATTAAGTACATAGGAGTTCATTATATTCTTATCTGCATGTTTAATGTATTTCACAAATCCTTTTTTTAAGAGAAAAGAAGGCTCTCTTTTCTATGTTCTTGCTCACTTTTTCTTTTTTTATTTTTTTATTTTTATTTATTTTTTTTTTTTACTTTTTCTTTTTTTAAAAAAGATTTATTTATTTAGAGAGAGCATGCATGCGAGTGGGGGGAGGGGCAAAGGGAGAGAATCTCAAGCCGACTCCCCACTGAGTGGGGAGCCAGACCTAGGCTTGGATCTTACAATCCATGACCTGAGCTGAAACCTGAATCAGATGCTTAATGGACTGAGCCACCCAGGTGCCCCTTGCTCACTTTTTCTTGAAATGGCTGTGAGAAGATTTAGGAGTCCATTGGGTGGGCCAAAAAAAAAAAAAAAAAAAAGAAAGAAAAATAAGAAAATTGAGGTCACAGTGCCAGCTAGCAATTAAAAGTACTCAAAGATCCCTCATATATCTAGTGTGGTTTTAAGTAGTACAATAAGATCATGTGTTAAGATTCAGAAACCCTGATACTGTTCATGTGGAGAGGTCTAACTAAGAATAAGTATCTGTTGGGGAGAGAATGAAAGATTAGTACAGACAAGGGAAAGACAAGGAATGTCCTAGTGGGGTGGCTTCTGAGGAGATCCCTGGCCAGTGTGGGGGTCAGTGTAGATGCCCTGTGCACTTGGGGAGGAAAATAAAGGTGGCATTAATGAAAGAATTGCTGAAGAGAAAGACTTGAAGCAACTTCATACTTTTGCTTGGGGTAATCTGGTAAAAACTATCCTAGAAAAAAAAAAAACAACTATCCTAGAAAATCCAACCACTCAAACAAAAATAATTGGGAGTGAGGCTTAATGGTTAATGAAGCCCATGCTCCTTTGATCAGTAAAAGAATTGGACTTGCCTAAATGTCCTGATAGCAGCTTGATCTTTTATCTCCAAGGTCCTGCAGAACAGAGAGGGGATCCTACTCTGTACCTCCAGGCAGCTAGTGGGGTGAATGGATTCCCAGTGTCAAGGGCTGAAGTTCTAATTAGAATCCTCTTTCTAGAAGGCTTTTGGTGAGCAGTCTTCATTCACTTCCCAGTGCCATCGGGGAATAATGTTCCATATTCAGCAAGAAATTGCCCTCTTTTACATGTATGAAATGTTTTTGTATTTGAAACAAGTGGTCTTGTATTTTTGTGGGTGTGAAGCAGAGTGGTCTTGAGGGCTCATGATCAGTATATCTTATATAAAAGCATCATGAGCTCTTAAAAAATGCTATCTAAAAACTAAACTTGGTCTTAAATGGTAATGCTAGAGAAAGATGCTTGGGAATTTAAAGATGGATTGGGCAACTTTATAATTGAGATTTTTTCTAGTGTCTACATTGTATGTATTTTAATATTTAAGGAGGAATGGAGGTATTGGTAGGGGAACATGAAGAGTGCTGAAAAGGTGAGGGGGAGCCAGGCTGTGCAGATGATGGTAGCATCAGAAGAGGTTCTTTTGTTCCCCAACATGGACAGAGAGATAATCCCCATCAGATTATTCTCCACTTTAAAGAAAATGTAGTTTCTGTTGTTTAGCCTGTACTGCCTTCTCCTGGTTGGTCTTGGATTAGCAGCTAGGGTATAACAAAAGTAAAGCTTGTGTGAATTAATCCACATATAACGCAGATACTGTGTGCAGACTATACTGCCTGCCCATTGGCATTTGCTCCAGTGCTGGTAATATATCCAGGCATGGAGGGCCTGCCTTAGAACCATGGTGGTGGTGTTTCATGACTCTTGTCTTTGTGAGCCTATGCATATATTAATAAAATATGCAAGTAGAACCCTTTAGCTCCTCCAAATTTGAGGAAGGCACTTGTGTGCAGTCTGAGTTCTCTGTGAGTTGCTTCCTTCTAAATGAGGGAGGTTATATAGAATGTTAGGCTCTGCTAATACACTTAATCTTATAAAGGGACATTTGTTGTGTGTCCTCAGAGTGAATTCTACTTTTATTCCTAGGACGTGGCAGAAGTGTAGTGAAGAGGCTAAAATTATAGTCTCCAGTATCACAGACAAACCTCAGTTCAAAGAAAAGGTAACTGGTTCTTCTCAGTGAAAATTATCCTGCTTAATTGTCAGACAGATTTTGATATTCTGAAAATTATACCTATAAAGTGAAAGAAAAGGAAGAGACTGAGAAAAAGGAAGCAGAAAGAAGAACTTACTGACTTTGGAGAAGAGCCAAAGCCTTATGTACACACACGCAAATGCATATATGTATAACCTTATATGTGTGTATATGTAGATCATGTTATATCTGGAAATTGTATAGCGTGAAATTGTATAGTGCAATCAACCTGTGAGGAACCTAAAATATGGTAAAGGATCAGGAAATGCTGATACAAAGAAAAATACTGGGGATGGGGAGCATGGTTGAGGTTGTCCCTACCCTTCTGTTAGAGCATCCACTCAATCAGAAGTGCAGGAGGGGAGTACCTGGATGTGGCTAGGCCAGAAATAAAAGTCTGCATCCAAATAGTGGGAGCTTGAGAGCTTGAGCCAAGCCAAGAATGAAAAGCAGGCTGTGGCCAACTCCACAGAATAGGAGCCAAGTAAACACTCAACTGACTGTGCCACCCAGGTACCCCTCCAAATGACTTTTAATTCCTAGTCCATCCACACACTGAGGTTCTACACCTGGAGATCCTAAGGCAGCAAAGGGCTCCAGAGGAATGTTGTGGGTAAGATATTAGTGATTCATATCCTAAATATGTGTACATTATATTATATGAATGTGTGTGTATAAAATCGTTATGTCCAAGTAAAACGTTAGATTACTTTTATTTTGGTTTTTCTTAACTAGTTATTTTGTCTCTAAAGTCTCAGAAATAAACTCCATTCATGTACTTTCAAACCAGAAATAAAGGTTGACTTGGGTAAACTTGGAATAAACAGACTGGCATATTAAGTAAGATAAGGTCCCCAGGATCAATCCTTAAAGCTGGTGGGCCGCCAATCAGATATCTTCACTAAGAATTGGTTTAGGGTCAGGAACTACTTCCACCTAGTAAATGATAAGGACAAAAAGATCACAGACATGATGCAGCAAAAGTGATTATCTGTTGTTCTTTAAATACAAAGTTGTCGAGGAGACTTGTCTGTGGTTTGGTATAACAAAGCCTGGAACTCAATAAATATTAACTGATAATGATAACATGAAAATCCTTTTGATTGCTCCACATACCAAACCTCATAGCCTTACCCAGAGACCAAATGAAAGCTAAAATAACCAATAAAGAAAATGAATGAAAGCCATGCCAAACCATGAGAAGATGATTCAAGTTAAAAGTACATGACAAAGCAGGTGGCTTCAGTGCTGGTAGAAGTATTTGGTAGCTAGGAACAAGATGAAAACGAAGTATCAGTAATTGTCATTTTCCTTCATAGTTAAGATACATGAAACCAGTGAGATATTCCATAGACTGTGAAGGCACAGCCTCTAATTCTAAGAGCCAATTTATTTTACTCTAATTGGAGAGGTTGGAAAGACTTTTGAGATTGTTATTTTAAATGTCTTTTGCTATTAAACTGTGGTTAGGAAATCTGCTCAGCCAAAATGATGCTAAAAGAGCATTAAGTTTATGAGTCACGAAAGCCAGAATGAGTCCAATTAGTTTCCTGCACTTTAGCACAATAGAAGCCTTTAATAACAATGAGACACTACTTTAAAATTGATACAAGACAAGAGATCAGAATCTTGGCTTCTCTCCCCACTTTGATTATTGACCAAGTAAAGGTTAGATGAGCTATTGTGTTGATTCATTTGAAAGATTCCTCTTCTGTAGAATGAGGTTGACAGTGGGCACATTTGGGTCTTGTAGGGCACAGAGCAAGTTATTGTCTCTTCAGACTGAAGTCTTGTATATGTAAGTAGCAGGAATGAAAACACTGCAGGGCTGACTTCCTCCCAGGCTTTTATTTGACTTTCCCTCTTCCCTCCCTCCCTTGCCACCCAATGCTTCTTCTCCTTCTTCTCCTCCTCCTTCCATTTTTTTCCTTTCAGAATTATCTACAAAGTTCTGTTTAACCTAATTCCGTCTGGTCCCAGTATTCTAAGTGGAAAATGGCAAAGTATGCTATGGAAGGCTCTTGCCTTAAAGGGATTAATTTGCACAAATTAAATGCTGACATGCGTGGATTTTTGGGAGCCCTAGAAATTAACAGTCTGTACTCTCAAGGTTTTTAAGGTGGTTTTTGTTGTTGTTGTTGTTGTTGTTTTCTGTCCACATACTATTCCACAAGGTTCAGAAACCAACCTTTTGTCACTAGTGATGCCTCACTTAGATGCCAAGGAGACTGTATGGGTAATAGGCCAATGAGTCTTTTTTTTTTTTTTTTTTTTTTTTTTTAGATTTTACTTATTTAACAGAGAGAGAGAATGCCTGAGCACCAGAGTGGACAAGCAGGGGGAACAGCAGAGGGAGAGGGAGAAGCAGACTCTCTGCTGAGCATGGGATCATGACCTGAGAGGAAGGAAGATGCTTACCTGATTCAACCACCCAGGAGCCCCATATTGGGCACCTTTAATGTGTAAGTTCCCCAAAGAAGACTGGGAGGGTGTGCTTTTCCACTGATTGGCTTACTAAGCAGTAAATGATAAGTTCCATAGGGCAGGGAATTTGCTTGTTCACCTCTATATCAGCAAAACTGTGCCAAAGAGTTTGGGGATGATAAATTATTGAAGAATTACAAATTTTAGCTATTTTTAAGCTTTAAATTATTTTGTCTTGTGTAAGGAATCCTACACTACAAACTATTTTGTATCTTGCTTTTGTAACTTTGTATCATGTATCATTATTTTTCCTGTTATTAAAAATTTTTAGAAAATTTTATTTTTAGAGGTAGTAAATAATTCCACTATATGGCTAGATCTTAATTTACTTAACTATTTTCTAATTCTGGATATTTAGATTGCTTTTATTTTTATATTATAAAAAAATTGCTGAGTCTCATGGATGGCTTAGATGTTTAAGGGTCTGCCTTCAGCTCAGGTCAAGATCTTCGGGTCCTTGGGATGGAGCCCCGCATTGGGCTCCCTACTCAGTGGGGAGTCTACTTCTCCCTCTCCCTCTGCCTCCTATGCTCTCTCTCTCAAATGAAGAAATAAAATCTTTAAAAAACTAAGCGTTTTTATACATACATTTTGTGACATTATGAAGACTCCTACATGCAGACTTACTTGATTCAGAATCTATAAATATTAAGGTGTTTTTTTTTTAAAGCTCTTGTTAATTTATTCATGAGAGACAGAAAGAGAGAGAGAGAGAGAGAGAGAGAGAGAGAGAGAGGCAGAGACACAGGCAGAAGGAGAAGCAGGCTCCATGCAGGAAGCCCAATGTGAGACTCCGTCCTGGATCCCGGGATCATGCCCTGGGCCAAAGGCAGATGCTCAACTGCTGAGCGACACAGGAGTCCAAAATATTAAGGCTTTTGATACTTGTTACCAAACTGCTCTTGAGAAAGGTAGGAACAATTTACGCTCCCAACATCTATATTTGAGATCTATATAACATCATGATTCTTCACTGGTGTATTAATTGACAACTTCATAGTTCTAAAATTGAATATATTTTTTGTTTTTAAATATTTATTGGCTGTTTTTATTTCTGCTTTTGTGAATTGCCTATTTGTATTTCTGACCCATTTTTCTATTGAATGTTCAACTTGTTCTTATTAATTTTGTAACAATCTTTTATTTATCAGAGATAAATATAGTTGTCTGTAATACATATTTCCTCAGTTTGTTATAACTTGGATTATCTCAGATTTTTTAAAGTAGTTTTTATAATTACCTAAAGGCAAACAAAAACTGAATACATATGTAGAAGTACTTACAAAACCCTCCTCCATCCCAGTGTTTGGCAACCATTCATCTAAAATTATTGACTTTTGAGAAGAATTTTGATGGCTTGATGTTTTGGATGGATATTCTTCTTCATATCACTGAGGTACTAATCTATTCTTAGTTTTCAAGAATTTTGTTGGGAATAGAGATAACTTTGCTCCATGCCTTTCTAGTATATTTGGAGATGCTTATGTAATTTTTCTTCTTTGACTTAGGTCAGATATCTTTGGAAGGATAGGTTAGGGGACAATTTTATACTTTTTTTTCACATCTTTCAGTTTCTTCTGCAGATAGTATTTTCAGACTTTAGTATCTTTTGGAGTTGGTTTTTTAATTTATATTTTCCTTTACCCCCACTTTATTCATTGGTTCTTTTAGCAATATTAATTACCTATTTTGTATTACACTATTTGTGATCAGAACAGTGGAAAGAACAAAGGAAGACAGAGATGAGGCAGAAATAGAGGTCCCATTGCAGTTCTAGTCCCTGGGATATGGACTTGGAACGTTTGATATTTGTGTACATAATACACTGTGAATGTTGAATGTTGAGGGTAGCAATATTGGGCAGCTGATAATGTAGGGAGTTCTGGGTTTGGGATGGCTCTGTAGAGTTTTCCCATTTGACCAGTTGACCACTCATTATGTGTGCACTGCCCCCAAGGAGAGAAGTGTGAGTGTGACTTTGAGTGAGAGGGCTCCCGTGGGCCTTGCACAATTCCCATTCCTGGAGAGGGCGTCCATATGCATTCACGTTCCTGGCAGCAGGTGAGATGGGTGCTCCACTCCCGAAGGGGATCTCTTCTTGGATTCTACACTGATTGATAGTTAGAACTGCTGCATTATTTCTACTGTTTAAGAACCACCCTGTTTCCTGTCTTGTTTACTGTCATTGTATCCCATTAACCATTCAATGTTTTGTTGTCTTTTCATCCATTCTCTCTCTTTTTCTCCCTCCCTCCCCATCTCCTGCTTATTCTGCTAAGAGGTTTGTTTATCAGTATTTTTGAAAAACTGTCATTTAGATTTATTTGTCAATTTTACTAGATGCTGTATCTTTAGTATCTTCTTTTGTCTTTGTTATGTCTTCTTCCTACTTCATTTTATTCTTTCCCTCGAATTTTGAGTTGAATGCTTAGCTTATTTAATCATTTCATTTTTAATAAGAAATACTTTTAAAATATAAATTTTCCTCTGAGTGCATTTTAACAGTATTCTTTACATTTCTGTAAGTGTAGTTTTCATCGTTATTTTTAAATTGTGTATTGATCTCATTTCTTCCTCAGCATTGAGAGTACTTTAGGAGAAAATTCTAAAATGTCAAGGCAATTTTTTTTCTGCTTTAATTTGTCATAGTCAGAGAAAGTGATCTGTAATATTTCCAAAGTTGGAGATTTCTTAGGATTTTCTCTGTAGCATAATATACTAATATGAGTAGTGTCCTCTCAAAATTCATGTCCATTAGGGACATCAAATGTTACCTTATTTGAAACGAGGGTCTGGCAGATGTGACTAATTAAGATGAACTCAGATTAGGGTAGGCCCTAAATCCAGTGACTGGTATCTTTTGAGCAGACTGGCAAACCCACAGAGACACATACATAAGAAGGCCAGGTGAAGACAGAGGCAGAGAATGGAATGATGTAACTAATGGCTAGGCAATGCCAAGGAATGCCACAAATGCTGGCAACCCCCAGAAGCCAGGAAAAGGAGAAGCAGAATACCCTCCTAGAGCCTTCAGAGATATGCTAAAGGCTCTTGCTAATATTATTTTTTAATACCTTCCTTAAACTTATAATAGTTTTTACCTTATGTAAAATGGCACAATGTTATTTTGGTGCTTAACACTTACAGGAGTTGTATTTTTCCTAGTAGTTATTATACTTAATAGTAGTATATGGTAGTTGTATTATTTTACCTGCTATAATTATTCTGTACTTGATTTTATCTCATGTTATATTTACTTAGAATTACTTTTTATCTGCTTTTAATATCTGACCATAACTATTTTATTTTTGGACAAAATCCTCTCCATTCTTCATTAAAAAAATCATCTTATATCAGTATGTTTTAGTTGCTTCTATTTTATATTTAAGAATCCGATCCCTCTAGTTTTGTAACCAAAGAGGAGACTATTTGTCTTTTTATCGGGCAACTCATACAATGTCCATTTATGTAATATCAAGGTCATAGCTGACAGATTTGCTATAGTTGCTATTAATTCTGTTTGTGGTTTGATACTTTAATAGAAATGCCACCTAGTGTTTCTTTCATTTTCTGTTTATCTTCCTTACTGTTATATCGTCAAATATTTTGGGAAATGTATATCTCGTTTCCATTCCGTGAAATTCAAAAGTTTTCTCAAACCGTGTTTAGTAGGTGATACTTGAAGGGCTTTCTTTTGGGTCCTTTTCTTTGACAGATGAAATCTAGGACACCTTTACTTTCTCCAGTAGCACAGAATCCACTACCCTCTCCTAGTTCTGAGTCTTTTACACTGATCTTCCTGTGTTACACACCCTAGTGATTGTACTCACATTATTATTTTTATATCCTGTATCTTCTCTTTAGAAGACATATTTTGCTTCGCATTCAACTTTATAACCAGACATAAAATTTATTCTTAGACTTAATATCTATTTTTAACTGGCCTTCAAGGACCCTGTTAGCTCTGTTCTTTTGGTCAGTTGGAGTGCTTCAAGGAATTTCTTTAAAGAGAAGTGTGTTTTCTGAGCCTTTGCGTGGCCGAACTGCTTTATACTTTGAACTTCAATGATAGCTTGAACTTTGCTCAGGTTAGTTCTGACATTTAATATTGCAGAAGAGAAGTTAGAGGTCAGGCTGGTTTTTATTTTTCTGTAAGTAACTATTTGGGAGGTGGGTAGAGGTAAGAAGTGGCTGAGTAAAGAATTCTGTCTGCATCTGTTATTGCCATTTGAGAATGCTATCACAAGGTTGTTAGGTGTAACATTTCTTTGATGTTTCTTGGAAAATAGTAGCCCCTTTTGATTTGTATACATTAAATTTCCTTATGTTTAGAAGGGTTTTCTTCAACTGGCTTGTTTACGAGTACATTTCTTCTGGGTTCTTCTCCAGAAACAACTACTCATTCGAAATACTATATGATGTCTCTTTTCTCTTAATTTTCCATATTCTCTACAATTATTTTAATCTGTTTATAGGTTTTTTTTTTCATGCTGACATGTAGTTTTGAGTTTGGCTTTCACATTTATATTTTATTTTGAGAGAGAGTGCAAGTGCACACCCACGTGTGCCAGTGGGGAGGCTAGGTAGGGGAAGAGGGAGAATCTGAAGCAGGCTCTACACCCGAAGGGGGGGTCCATCTCATGACCCTGAGATCATGACTTAAGCCAAAATCAAGAGTTGAATGCTTAACTGACTGAGCCACCCAGGCACTCCTTTCACAGCTTTAATTTGAATTTCTCCATCTATTCGTTCTTCACTGCCCTCCATGTGGATTTAATTATTTCTATTTCATGTTTAGTTTTCTTGAATCTTTCTCTTAAAAAAAAAGATTTTATTTATTCGAGAGAGAGTGTGCACGTGTGTGAGAGAGTGCATGAGTGTGGGGGGAGGGGGCCGGGGCAGAGAGAAAGGGAGAAGCAGACTTCTCCCAGAGCAGGAAGCCCTACATGAGGCTCAATCCCAGAACTCTGGGATGATGCCCTGAGCCAAAGGCTGATGCTTAACTGACTGAGCCACCCAGGTGCCCCAGTTTCTTGAATCTTTCTAATTGTTTATTATTAAAAATCTTATCCCTCAGTAAATCCTCATAATGAGCCTATGAAAAACATATATAAATTATTCTCGTCTTACAGATGATGAAACTGAGAAACAGATTAGTTAAGTTAAGCACCCTAGGTCACACAGATAGTACTTGACAGAGTTGAGATTGAATTCAGAGCAGTCTGATACAGAGCGCTTGTCACATCCACTGTCTGATTTTGCTTCTATATTATTAGAAATGTTATATCACATGATGTAAGTCTAAGTTACATGAAGAATTCTTTTATAGTGATTGTGTAGTACTTGAAGAGAGAATGGGCGTAAGAATAGGTTTACAAAAGTGTTTGAGAGTTTTGAGCATAACATGGTAATCAGATTTGTAATATGTCTGGAGCGGAAGTGTAAAATGGACACAATATTCAAGACAGGGAAATTCTGGAGTTAAGATTCTAAAGTCTTTGAGGCAAAAGTTTGACCTTTAATTTGCCTGGTGGGCCTGTGTTTCCCACGTATGAGATGTTTTATGCTTCTGAAGCCTAAGGAATAAGATTGAGAATTCAGCTCAAGGTTGGGATATAGGAAGGTGTTGAACTATCAAGGAAGAGAAAGATCCCATAATATGCTCTAGAAAGAACTAGTCAATCTAGAGAGATTATGACTATTGGCTACTACATGGATGAATGCAAAAAAATACATACCTAATGTTTATTTCTTGTGTACTTCAAGGTTCCAGTGCTCTGTGATAAAAATAACACATGTGTACACTGAAGGAGGAGTCAAATGGAAAAGCCGTTAATACCCCTGGAGTGTGTATGTGTGTGTATGTGTGTGTGTATCTGTTAAACAGTGGTGGGAACTCAAGAAGAAAGCTTTATGTTTGTGGAATATTTTATTTTACCCTATTCTATGTTTTAAGAAATATGGAGAAGACTGCCAGCATATTTTATCTTGTAGGTAATAACAACGTAATTCTCTTAGAATGATTTTGGTATGAGGAGCACTTAAAAAAAAAAAAAGAAATCTTTAGTCTATTTGAGCCTGTAATCTGATTAGGACTAATTACGTTATCAGTATAAATATGAACAATCACATCATTAGAACCCATAATTGCCTAATTATGACTTGTACTCATGCAGTGATTTTTGTTAGATCTTGAATTCCAGCTATAGGATTATTTTGCCAAATCTGGAGACAGAAATTAGAGTCAATTCCAGTCAAGTCCGTGGCTTATTTTTTGGTGACCTGGGTAAATTTACCAGAACCATTTCATGGAAATATTATTCTTCAAATTTTTCATAAGGGCCAATTAGAAGAAACTTCTTGCAGATTGAAATTATTCCCTGTACCACTTTACGAAGATAAACAAACAAACAAAACAGGGATGAGATCTTTTTTTTAGGAATTATGCACTAACTAAAATTAACAGTGGCACCGAGTGTCCCAAAAATATTCCAGCAAGCTCCTCATTATCATGCTGCCCTCTGCCAGACCTCTTTTATCCCACCTGCCTTTATTTTTATTTGTATGTTTCCTAGAAGAAAGTCTTATAGATCTTATTTAGGAGACTGGATGTCCAGGAGCATTTATTCCTCAGTGAGTTGAGTGAGTTGTCCAATAGTACAAGAAGCAGAGGCAATAGTTCACATCTCTTTGCCTTTGGAAAATTCGATGGCCAGCAGCCAATCCTTGTAGAGAGGAAGCAAATGATGTATAGTAAAGTTCGGTTTGGAAGACTGCATTTCCCCCATTTTCCTGGTCTATTTATAATATTTTAGTGCTTCCACAGTGACCAAAATGAGGCTGGTTCCATAGGAGCTTGACTGCTTGGAGGCATTCTTTGTTTCAGGTTTTAGGTGTGTGAGATGTTAAAAGAAGACTCCCTGAGGATCTTCCATAATAAGCCCAATTTGGATAGCATCCAGGATGAACCCTTACATCGAATTCTGAATTATAATGGGTAACATTATAGCAAAACTCCAGAGCATTTCTCTCTGTGTCCTAGAACATTAAATATTTTTGTCTGGCAGGCACATCAGCAAAACTCCAATCTCATTCCAGTCTGATAAAGTTATTTTTGCAGTTGATTAGCATGCCAAATGTTTCCCTTCCTACATACTCCATTTCCTTCCTTTTCCACTATTTGTAAACTGCTGGGGAGGTGTGTTAACAATATTGGATTTCAGTGTCACATGGAGGGGAAGTAGGGATGGTAGGAGGCAGGGGTGGGGGAGAGATTGCTTTCTGTACACTCTTTTAAATTCCACCTTTTCCTTTTTAAAATTCTTTTTAAAGAGATGGATAAGTGGGGCACCTGAGTTGCTGGGTTGGTTAAGTGTCTGACTCTTGATTTTGGCTCAGTTCTTGGTCTCTGGCTCATAAGATGGAGCCCCGCATCAGGTCTGCGCTGAGTGTGGAGCCTGCTTAAGTTTCTTTCTCCCTTTCCCTCTGCTCCTCCCCACCACTTACATGCTACCCTTCTCTCTCTTTAAAAAAAAGTAAATAAAAGGTGTGCCTGGGTGGCTCAGTTGGTTAAGCATCTGCCTTTGGCTCGGGTCATTATCCCAGGATCATGGGATCAAGCCCCAGCTCAGCGAAGAGCCTGCTTCTCCTTCTCCCTCTGGCACTCTCCCTTCTTGTGCTCTTTCTTTCTATCAAATAAATAAATAAATAAAATCTTTTAAAAAATGATGATTAGTGTATGAGTATTAATATAATTCTAATAACCATGATTCTATGGTTGTGTTTTATCAGGTAAATGGTGAATTTGTTTCCAAGGGTTGATGTAATGAGGTATCACTAGTTGGGTAGCTTAAAACAATAGAAATTTATCCTCTCACAGGTTTGGAGGCCAGAAGTCTGTAATCAGAAGACAGGGCCATACTCTTTCTGAAGGCTCTAGGGGAGAATCCTTTTTTGCTACTTTCTAGCTTCCAGTGGCTGCCGGCAATCCTTGGTGTCCTTGGTTTATAGAGGCATCACTCAGTCTTGCCTCCATTCTCACATAGCTTTCATCTGTGTCTGTATGTCCAAATTTCCCTCTTTATATAAGGACACTGGGCATTGGTTTGGGACACATCTGAATCCAGTATGCCCATCTTCACTTGATCACATCTGCTAGGATCCTGTTTCCAAATAAGGTCACATTCTAAGATAGTGGGAGTTAGGACTTCAACATATTTTTTTGGGGGTGGGGCTATAATTCAACCTGTAACAAATAGCGAACAGGAATGTTTCAATTTTGTATTTGCTCAGAGAAGGACCCCTGAGGGCTGTGGGATAGTTATCCATCATATTTAGCAATTTGCCCTAGAGCCTGAGAGGTCAGGATGGATGGCCTGTTTTACCTGCAAGATAGGCAACTACCTTCTCAGATCGTGAAACCCAACACTTCCTAGTTGAGAAATGTGTTAGCTCAGAGTCTTAAAAAAGTTGCAGAATTAACACAACTTGTGGTAAAAGCCTGAGTGGAGTCCACCATTGCTTGACTCTTAGCCTATCGTCTTTTTTTAAAATTTAAATTCAATTAGCCAACATATAGAACATAATTAGTTCCAGATGTAGGGTTCAATAGTTCATCAGTTGGATACAACACCCAGCACTCATCACATCACGTGCCCTCTCTCATGCCCATCACCCAAGTTACCCCATCCCCCCAATCCACCTCCACTCCAGCAACCCTCAGTTTCTTTTGTGAAGAGTCCTTTATAGTTATCTGTTAATGCCAAGCAGGTGCGTACTGGGTGCGCAACAGATCCGTTCATTACCCAGCAGAGCAGTGACAGCTCCGGAAGCTTCTCCTCACACTGCAAATCACTGAAGTTTCTTTTAGTCCAGCATGTGGCTAGGCATCTTAAATGTTTCCCTGAAATAGGTCACTTATAAACAAATCAAACGAATAAAACAAAAGCTTAGTCTGTTATCTCTCCTTTGAGACATTTGCATTGCAATAGAGCAGCCTGGGCTCCATCTGGGACCTACTGAATCTGTCTCCAAAGGAAAGTCTAGGGACAATCTATATGTCAAAGCACACTAGGTACCTCACATGATAAGGCATATTTGGGAGACACTGGAATAGAAGAATCCTGACTTCGGAAATGGTAAGGAGTAGTATTTAGTGCCGGGCTCTTAGATAAGAATCAGATGGGAATGTTGTGGGGAGACAGTAGGGGAAGTGGAAAATTAATTATTCAGGGCCTTCCAAGGAGCACCAGAGTCAGATGCACAATTCCCTACTCTTTGTGCCAAGTTTGAGGCCTGCTGTCTGCCTTGGGAGGGATCTGAAGGAAACAAGTTCTCTGGGCTCAGAGTTCTTCATCCCTCTTAGGAGAAGCAGTATATACCTAGGATTGTTTATTAAGTACAGAGCCTGGAATTTCTTGAAGATTGAAGCACCAATTTCATATGAAGGGAGGTTATCAGAGAAAATTCTAGCCTGCCTTGTCTCCTTAGTTATATTGTTTGCAGTCAGTGGTTATGCCCTCCCTTTCTTAAAAGAGTTGCTCATTATTTGTTTTGTACCTAAAGTTATAATCTAGTGTCTGTGACAGCACATTTGATTGCTTTTAAATTAAGGTGATAGGAAAAGCAAAGAAATGACTAGGGAAAAAAATCTGGAGAACAGATGACAAGATAACAGTGTTTTTGAATCTCTCAAAATAAACATGATATTGAAAAATGATCCAAAATCGTTTGCTGAAAACCACACTTATGTTTGAGTAATATTTTGGTGAGATATTTTAAAGTGTATGTTTCTTTGAAGGCTGATGTTCTGAAATTGAATTTGAAGGCTGCCTGGTACCAAAGTAGGACTTTTTTTTTTTTTGCCAGGTGTTCCTGTATTTTCTTCTCTGTTTAGTTTTTATACATTTAATTTTCATCATTTCTGCTTCTTCAAGATAGAAATGCCATGTGGTTTCTATCCAAATGAGATCCCCAGGAAATGGCGACACCTCTTCTTTTATTATTTGCTTTTTTTATATCTGCCTTCTTTCTTCAATTTCATCTCATTGAGGGTCTCCCATGTACCAGCACTGTGCTGGGGCTGAAACACCAGGGGCTTTGCTAAGGAGCACCAGGCTGTGAGTGGGAAGGACCTGGAAAGGGATCGTGTCAATGAGTTGTGAAAAGTGACATATTGGACACTTTCTTAGGGAGCTAGAAGAGCACAGACAAAGTCATTGGGGCATAGTTGGGGCCCCCAGGAATGCTTACCAGAACTAATTACACTTGAGCTGAAATCTATCAACATGTGCATTGTGCATCCATGTAGGTGAACCCACTGATGAGAAACTCAAAGGAGTGGTTAGAACTTGGGCTTATATAGAATCTTATCAAAGAACAATTTGTAGAAAAGTGACAATGTTTTTAACATAATTTATTTAATTAGAAGGGATTATGTCCCAGAATGGAATGGTGTCTTCAAATACCATAATAGCCATTGTGGCAAGGCCATCTCCAGGGAGAAATTTGCTAATGTGAGCCTTATTTTAGAGACTAGGCCTTGGTGTCTTGTCCGTGCTATAGCTTTGAGCACCCAGCCTTTTCATTTGTGTTTTTAAGATGATTGGTTGAAAAGCAAGGACATGATCTTCGGCAAGGTATCAGGTTTGGTCTAGGGAAGGCAAAACCAGCAAGATCACCATTGCTGAGGGTGGGCAAGTCTGATCAATTTGATTTTGTTTTCAGTGTTACCTCACAAAACCATTCCATTTGGCAGCTGAGTAGAGCTTCTTGATATTGTTTATTGTACTTTTCATTTGATACAATTCTTTGGATTCCATATTTCCTTTCCCTTCTCAGAATCTAGTTAGACTTCAGAGTTTGGGTTATAATGATGAAATAAAAGCTAGACTACATCACCTCCAAACTCTATTTCTCTTGTCCAAGACTCTCTCAAAGTCTAGATTTCTCTATCCATCTGCATACCAAAACTCTCCATTTGGATGTCTAACAGACTCATCTGAACTCTCACTCGTCCCTCCTCCCCCTCAAGCCTGCTCCAAGCCTTTGTTCTTTTTCATAGTAACGATGGAGAAGTCCTCCATAGCTATATGGGTCTTTTTGCTATTCCTTAGACATGCCACACATCCTTATGTGGCCTTATATGTACTTTTCTCTTGGTCTGGAAGACTCTTTATCCAGATACCATCATGGCTGATTCCCTCAACTCCTCCTAGTTATGTCAAATATTACCTTCTTGGTAAGACCTACCCTGACCACCCTATTTAGGATCACAGATATTCCTCACTCAAACTTTTTTCCAGTACTTTACCCCTATTTATTTCCTTGAGACTTAATCACCTTTCAACATACTATGTAATTTACTTTATCATTTTAAAAAATTTTTTATTTATTTATGATAGTCAGAGAGAGAGAGAGAGAGAGAGAGAGAGAGAGAGGCAGAGACACAGGCAGAGGGAGAAGCAGGCTCCATGCACCGGGAGCCCAAAGTGGGATTCGATCCTGGGTCTCCAGGATCGCGCCCTGGGCCAAAGGCAGGCGCCAAACCGCTGCGCCACCCAGGGATCCCTATCATTTGTTTTCTTCTTCTCTTCCATAGAATGGAAGCTCAATGAGGAAAGGGATTTTTTTCATTTTTTGCTCATTTTTGTATCTCCAGTGCATACTACACTGCTCGGTAAAAATAGGTATGCAATAAATATTTGTTGAATTGAATGAATGCATGAACAAATGAATGAGTGGTTTTTCTTATAAACTAAACTAAAATTCAAACACTTATTGCAAAGGCCTACACAATCTGACTTTGACAGCCTCTGATCTCATCTCCTATACTGTCTCATTGGCTCACTCCAGTCCTTTTTGCTGTTCTCTGTTTTGTTAAAGTAGTTCCTGGCTCAACTTTTACACCAGCTTTCACCTTTGGCTATGACTGGTGTATTACCTCCCAAAGTGGCCTTCTCCAATATTCCCATCTCAAGTAGAGCCCCTCCTCTTCATTAAATGCCATCCAGCCCTGCTTCATTTTTCTTCATTGTACTAATGATCTACTGAAATTCCATTATTCATTTGTATGTTTACTCATTTATCCTTATGTTTTTATCTTCTTCCCTAATGATTACAAATGTAGTAAGGTCAGGGATTTTGTCTTTCTTATGTATAGCTTATCTCTGACACATGACATCTGACACAAGGTGTACTTAGTATTGGTAAAAAGGTGAAGTGGAAGACCAGACTGCAAGCAGAGAGAATAATGTGCTAATTCATTGTTGAGGGAATGAGAGCTTAAATGTTGTAGTGGGAATGAAGAGGAGTAGCTAGCATTGAGAAGTATTTAGGAATTAAATGACAGAAGTTGGTAGTATATGGAGAATGAGAAAGGAGCAGTCCAGAGGAATAACAAGTTACCATAATTTGGTAACTATGTTTATAGCTTTGTCATTAACTGAGATAAAAGAGTAGAGGGCAGAAGATGGTGAATTGAACTTTGGGCATCTTAAATTGTAGGTGCCCAATTAGTATATATGTGTTAATGTAGCTTAGGAAATAGGTTCAGTCATCAGCATTTATAGGTGGTTGTTAACCCATAAAAATGTATATAATTGTCTACAGAAAGGTGTGAAGCAAAGGGTACTCAGCCTTCCTCATTGTGGCACATTTTCAATAGCTAAAATTTCTGGTAATATATTTTTAAAAAGAGATATTGGCCTGTAGTTTGTTTGTTTGTTTGTTTGTTTGTTTGTTTCTTTCTTTCTTTCTTTCTCTTTCTTTCTTTCTTTCTTTCTTTCTTTCTTTCTTTCTTCTTTTTTTTTGCAGTGTATCTGGTTTTAGTATCTAGGTAATGCTGGCCTCATAGAATGAATTTGGAAGTTTTCCTTCCTGACCCATTTTTTGGAATAGTTTGAGAAGAAGAGATATTAATTCTCCTGGACTTTTGTTTGTGGGGAGTTTTTTTTATTAATGATTCAATTTTATTACTGGTAGTCAGTCTTTTCATTTTTTTCCTTTTTCTTCCTGGTTTTGTTTTGGGAGATTCTGTTTCTAGGAATTTATCCATTTCGTCTAGCTTGTCCAATTTGTTGGCATATAATTTTTCATAATGTTCTCTTATAATCCTTTGTATTTCTGTTGTGTGGTTACTTTTCACTTATTATTTTGTTTATTTTGAGTTCTCTCTCTTTTACTTCTTCTTTCTTCTTCTTCTTCTTCTTCTTCTTCTTCTTTCTTCTTCTTCTTCTTCTTCTTCTTCTTCTTCTTCTTCTTCTTCTTCTTCTTCTTTCTTCTTTCTTCTTCTTCCTCTTCTCTCTTCTTCTTCTTCTTCTTCTTTCTTCTTCTTCTCTCTTCTTCTTCTTCTTCTTCTTCTTCTCTTTCTTGTGATTCTGGCTAAAGCTTTATCAGTTTTGTTTATCTTTTCAAAGAAATAGCTCCTGGTTTCATTGATCTTTTCTACTGGGGTTTTTTGTTTGTTTCTTTTTAAATTTTTTTTGTAAATTTATTTTTTATTGGTGTTCAATTTGCCAACATATAGAATAAAACCCAGTGCTCATCCCATCAAGTGCCCCCCTCAGTGCCCGTCACCCAGTCACCCTCACCCCCTGCCCACCTCCCCTTCCCTCACCCCTAGTTCATTTCCCAGAGTTAGGAGTCTCCCATGTTCTGTCTCCCTCTCTGATATTTCCCACTCATTTTCTCTCCTTTCCCCTTTATTCTCTGTCACTATTTTTTATATTCCCCAAATGAATGAGACCATATAATGTTTGTCCTTCTCCAACTGACTTATTTCACTCAGCATAATACCCTCCAGTTCTATTCACGTCGAACCAAATGGTGTGTGTTTGTCATTTCTAATGGCTGAGTAATATTCCATTGTATACATAAACCATATCTTTTTTATCCATTAATCTTTCAATGGACACCAAGGCTCCTTCTACAGTTTAGCTATTGTGGACATTGCTGCTATAAACATTGGGGTGTAGGTGTCCCGGCGTTTCATTGCATCTGTATCTTTGGGGTAAATCCCTAGGAGTACAATTGCTGGGTCATAGGGCAGATCTATTTTTAACTCTTTGAGGAACCACCACACAGTTTTCCAGAGTGGCTGCACCAGTTCACATTCCCACCAACAGTGCAGGAGGGTTCCCCTTTCTCCACATCCTCTCCAACATTTGTGGTTTCCTGCCTTGTTAATTTTCCTCATTCTCACTGGTGTGAGGTGGTATCTCATTATAGTTTTGATTTGTATCTCCCTGATGGCAAGTGATGCAGAGCATTTTCTCATGTGCTTGTTGGCCATGTCTATGTCTTCCTCTGTGAGATTTCTCTTCATGTCTTTTGCCCATTTCATGATTGGATTGTTTGTTTCTTTGCTGTTGAGTTTAATAAGTTCTTTATAGATCTTGGAAACTAGCCCTTTATCTGATATGTCATTTGCAAATATCTTCTCCCATGCTGTAGGTTGTCTTTTAGTTTTGTTGACTGTATCTTTTGCTGTGCAAAAGCTTCTTCTTATCTTGATGAAGTCCCAATAGTTCAATTTTGCTTTTGTTTCTCTTGCCTTCATGGATGTATCTTGCAAGAAGTTACTGTGGCCAAGTTCAAAAAGGGTGTTGCCTGTGTTCTCCTCTAGGATTTTGATGGACTCTTGTCTCACATTTAGATCTTTCATCCATTTTGAGTTTATCTTTGTGTATGGTGCAAAAGAGTGGTCTAGTTTCATTCTTCTGCATGTGGCTGACCAATTTTCTCAGCACCATTTATTGAAGAGACTGTCTTTTTTCCAGTGGATAGTCTTTCCTCCTTTATCAAATATTAGTTGACCATAAAGTGGAGGGTCCACTTCTGGATTCTCTATTCTGTTCCATTGATCTATGTGTCTGTTTTTGTGCCAGTACCACACTGTCATGATGACCACAGCTTTGTGGCATTGTTGGCCCTCAATTTTATGGTCAACTAATATTCACCAAAGGAGGAAAGACTATCCACTGTTTGTTTGTTTATATATCATTTATTTCTGCTCTAGTTTGCCTTCTGCTGGCTGTAGGCTTTATTTTTTTCTTTTTCTAGCTCCTTTTGGTATAAAATTATTTGAGATTTGTCTTTCTTCCTGAAGTAGGCCTATTATGCTATAAATTTCCCTCTTAGAACTGCTTTTGCTATATCCCAAAGCTTTTGGGCCATTGTGTTTTCATTTTCATTTGTTTCCATGTATTTTTTAATTTCCTCTTTGATTTCTTGGTGACTTATTCATTGTTTAGTAGCATGTTATTTAATCTTCATGTATTTTCCAGATTCTTTCTTGTGATTGACTTCTAGGTTCATAGTGTTGTGGTTGAAGAAGATGCATGGTATGACTTTAGTCTTTTTGAATTTATTGAGGCTGATTTTGTGAGCTAATATGTTATATATTCTGGAGAATATTCTGTGTGCACTTGAAATGAATGTATATTCTGCTGTTTTAGGATCAAATGTTCTGAATATATTTTAAATCTGTCTTGTCCAGTGTGTCATTCAGAACCACTGTTTCTTTGTTGGTTTTCTGTTTGGATGATCTGTCCATTGATGTAGGTGGGGTGTTAAAGTCCCCTGCTATTTTTGTATTATTCTTGATTAGTTCCTTTATGTTTGTTATTAAGTCTTCATTTGGGTGCTCCGATGTTGGGTGCATAAGTATTTACAATTGTTAGATTGTGCCCTTTTGATTATGTAGTGTCCTGCTTTGTGTCTTGTTACAGTCTTTGTTTTAAAGTCTGTTTTGTCTGATATAAGTATTGCTACCCTGACTTTATTTTCACATCCATTTTCATGATAAATGTTTCTCCATCCCCTCACTCTCAATCTGCAGGTGTCTTTTGGTCAGTGTCCTGTGGGCATCATATGGATGAGTCATGTTCTTTTTATCTGTTCAATCACCATATGTCTTTTGAGAGTATTTGATCCATTTAGTAATTATTGATAGATATGTATTTATTGCCATTTTGTTATTTGTTTTGTGGTTGTATTTGTAGTTCTTCTCTGATTCTTCCTTTTCCCTCTATGCTCATGGTTTGTTGGCTTCCTTTAGTGATATATTTGTATTCCTTTCTCTTTGTTTCCTGTATATCTATTACCAGTTTTTGATTTGTGGCTATCATTAGGTGTATAATGTGAATAGCATTATATTAGTGAATAGCAGCCTATATTAAGTTGATGGTCGGTTATGTATGAACCATTCTAAAAACATTAAATTTTTGCTTCTCTCCCCCCACATTTTAGGTATATAGTTTCATATGTTATATCCTTCCATTTTGTGACTCTTTTGGCTGATTTTTATAGATATACTTAATTTTGGTGCTTTTGTGCTTCCCACTTTACTTACTCCTGCTAATGGTCTTTATCAAAATATAATTTGAGTTTGTGGTAAGTTAGACAAGAATAATAGTGATTTCATAAAATTTAAGTAGAGAAAGCTGACTCTAATCAGTGGGAGTATATTTAATAGAAATTCACCCAAAGCATACCACATAGGCTGAGGCTCATGAGAGGAAAAATAGGAGATCAAAAGGAAGGTAGGAAAGCCAAACTTTAGGTGAAAATTTATGAGTACTCTTTTAACTTTTTCTTTAAAAAATATGTTTTCTCCCTGATGAACTCACATGCTACTTTTTTTTTCTAAACTATTTTTATTGGTACCCACTGCACAGGAAATGACCAAAGGATTCATTTGCCCTGTAGTTTTACTCTGAATTTGACAATTCAGTTTTGAGATCACTTTTATTTCAGCTAATGTTCACAATTTTGAACTGTCTCTTTCAGAATTCTTATTCTGACTTTTTAATAAGTGTTTTAATTGGTCATACTCTTTTTTGTTTTATTAACTTTGATTTTAATGTCTAAAGAAATGTATTACTGTATAGCATTTCAAATGCTAACTTTATTATGTATCAGTTTGGTCAAAGATTTATAGAATGTAGAATGACTCCAGAAAAACCTGGCACCAAATTCCCTATTCATTGGCAACCTTAAATGTAAATTCATTGGGCAAAAATAATAATTATTCTTTATCTCATCTTAAGGCTTGGCTCTGATTATAAAGGGCTTGTAGTCCATCCAGTTGGGATCTTATCAAGTGTAAGAAAGAGGTTAATGAAGGAATGGAGATTGCAGTAATGAATAGAAAAGAAAAAGTAGTCTGTAAAACAGGGCATCCTAAAAGAGCAGAGTATAATATATTCATGGTGGTGGAGAGGGGAGAGAAATAGCTTTTGGACATATCACAGAACATTAATTGTATGCAAAACAATATATTGTTTAGTATATGGTGGTGTTGGTGTTGTAAATAGCATGTTACTAGCTTGAATTTAATGAAGGAATTTAATGGAAGAATTTAACTAGATAATATCAAATATCAAATGCAATTTATGTGTTAGGCATTATGCTACTTATATATTTCACATAATCATTATCAAAATGTAATACATTACCAAGGACTGGTAATAGTCAGTAGCTGAAGCATAATAGTTTAGTGAAAAGACTAGAAGAATTGAATCAGGTGGAGTATTCCGAGAAGAAAGACTTCATGAAATATTCTAAATGGTAATTTGAAGGAAGAAAATAAAATAGTTTTCCAAAGAGAGAATATCAGGAAACATAGAGTACAGTAATTAAAAATTTGAAAAGCACCGACTTTGTTCTAGTAAGGAGGGGTAAATAGGTATGTATTTATAGATTATGGTTGGTAGGATATATATACGGTGATCAGAGTTGTGATTCTCATGGCTACAAGAGAGAGGTGCAGGTACTTCTGAGGGATCTTGAACAGATGCAGAAATAAATAAAAGTTGTCAAATTTTCCTGGTCAAACTATTTTATATTTTTAAACTCACATTATTCTTGTAACACAACCAAACTCCATAGGATGTTGTTTTTTAAAATTTAAATTCAAGTTAGTTAACATATATTATTAGTTTCAGGGGTAGAATTTAGTGATCCTTTAGTTGAATATAATATCCAGTGCTCATCACAAGTGACCTCCTTAATGCCCATCACCCAGTTATCCCATCCCCCCACCCACCAACCCTCTAGCAACCCTCAGTTTGTTTCCTGGAGTTAAGAGTCACTTAATGGTTTGCCTTTCTCTCTGTTTTTATTTTTCCTTCCCTTCCCCTATGTTCATCTGTTTTGTTTCCTAAATTCCACATATAAGTGAAATAATATAGTATCTGTCTTTTCTCTGACTTATTATGCTTAGCATAATACATTCTAGTTCCATCCACATTGTTGCAAGTGGCAAGATTTCATTCTTTTTAATGGCTGAGTAATATCCTTAGGATTATTTCTTGAGATCATTGGGGGTTATTAAAAATTGGTGTTCACTTAAAAATTAGTCTTTCTTTTTTTTTAAACATTTATTTTTTTTAATTTTTTTTATTTTTATTTTTTTTTATTCATGATATTCACACACAGGCAGAAGGAGAAGCAGGCTCCATGCACCGGAAGCCTGATGTGGGATTCGATCCCGGGTCTCCAGGATCGCGCCCTGGGCTAAAGGCAGGCGCCAAACCACTGCGCCATCCAAGGATCCCCAAATTAATCTATTTCTATAGTTTGTTGAGGTCTTTGAGTTTTCTACTAAGTTTCATGGGATTGCAATAGATATTGAAAAACTACTAGTGCACATGGGCATATATATATATACTGCTAGAATTCCCATAAAAGTATAAAATCATGAAAACATTAGAGTTGATATAGCATCAAATCTGTCACTTAAAAATTAAAGAAGAAAAATAAATTATCTTAGTAGATGGAGGACTTCTCCATTAATTCTAAGCAAATTCAAAGCTTAGAAGGAAACTCCCTTAACCTGAAAAAGACTTTACTGAAAACATACAGCACATATTATGATTAAAGAGTAAATAGTATTAACACTTCTTTTAAAATCAAAACAAAAACAAAACAAAACAAAAACCCAAATAAACTAAAATCAAAACAAGACACAGATGCCTACCATATGCATTTTTCTTTTTTCTCTTCCTCCTTATTTCCCTTTTCCTCTTCCTCCCTCCTATTTCTCCTTTTCCTTCTCTTTTTTTTTTTCTCTTTCTGTCTCTCTGGATCTCCAAGTCTCTCTCTCTATTTTCATATTGTATTGGAGGTCTGAGATTGCCCAAGAAGACAAGAAAACAGAAAAAAAAATATTGGAATATGAAAATAAGACATATATATATTTTTTCTGTTATTTATAGATGATATAAGTAATTACATGGAAAATCCCTAATAATATACAAATTATTACAAACATGCAATAACATGCAAATTATTAGAGTTAAAAAGAAGGCTTAGCAATCATATTGCAATATTGGATATAAGAACAATATTTAAACCTGACATATCTACACACAAGGACAAATAATTAGAAAATATGAAAAAAGATACCATTTGCAAGAGCAATAATAATGATTAAAGTCTGAGTAACAAATCAAATAAAGATATACAGTACTTTGATGAAGAAAATCTAGAAAACTTAATTAGATCATGTTAAAGAAGACTAACTAAATAAAAGAGATCATGTTTATTGGTAGGAAGACTCAATAATATAAAGGTCTTAATTCTTTGTATAGATATATTTTTCACTTCAATTCTATAACAATTCCAAATGTTAATTTTCAGACAATTAGACCATATGATTCTAAATATATGTGGAAGAATAAAGGAACAGTAACAGTCAAGATGCAACCAAGGAAACAAAATAAAAGGACTTCTTATAACACCACGGTAATTAAAAATGGATGGGAATATAGATCAGTGGAACAGAATATAAAGTTCAGAAATTGACTCATTTAGGAAAATGATACATTTAGGGGAGGTGGCATTGCAGATTTGTGAGAAAATAACTATTTTTTTATTTTTATAAATTTATTTTTTATTGGTGTTCAACTTGCCAACATATAGAATAACACCCAGTGCTCATCCCATCAAGTACCCACCTCAGTGCCCGTCACCCAGTCACCCTCACCCTCTGCCCACCTCCCCTTCCACCACCCCTAGTTTGTTTCCCAGAGTTAGGAGCCTTTCATGTTCTGTCTCCCTTTCTGATATTTCCCACTCATTTTTTCTCCTTGTGAGAAAATAACTATTAAGTCACTTGGGACAATTCATTATTTATATAGAAAATATATATAATTGAATATCCACCTCATATCGTATATAAAACTCAATTCCAGGAATAATTAGAACTTAAATATGAAAAACAAAACTAAAATTTTTAGAGTGTGTATATCTAAGAATATTTTAGACAAAGAGGAGAATTTCTGCAGCAACCACATGGCATAATCTCAACTGAAAAGGAGGATACATTATACTCAATAGACTTAAGACTTTCTGTTCATCCAAAGAGACTTTAAATAATATATAAAAGATCAGCATCAAATTGGAAAAAGACGTTTGTAATGCTTTTAACTAACAAAGGATTAATATCCAGAATATATGAATAATTGCTACCTTTCAATAGAAAAAGACTAGGGAAGAAGCAGAAGAAATGGCAGAAACATTAGGCTTCTTTTTTTAAATGATTTATTTATTTGAGAGGGAGAAGAGAGAGAGCAGAGTGAGGGGAGTTGAAACATAGGGGAAGAAGGGGAGAGAAACTCAAGCAGACTCCATGCTCAGTGCAGAGAAAAGAAAAGGAAAAGGAAAACATCCAAATAGTTGGGGAAAAAATCACACAATTCACAAAAAACCCTTTAAGACTATGTTAATGTAAACACAGTTTCAACTAAACCACTTGCTTTTTTTAAACACACAAAAAGACCTTATTAAAAATGAGTTTACTTGAAGAAATCCATGCATGAATTATATGAGAAACCTAACCAATGAAGGGCGAAATTAAAATAAATGTATTCAAATAAAGATATGCAGTATAAGTGAAGAGGAATATGGTTCAAGTTCCAAGCTTTATAAAAATTATATTCTACTGTAACTATCAAAATTATCTTAATGGGCTCTTGCTCTTGTTTTTTAATGTTTTAGTATGTAATGATCAGGAGGCTAAAACAAACAAAAACTATTTGATTTAGGGGCGCCTGGGTGACTCAGTTGGTTAAGCGTCTGACTCCTGATTTCGGCTCAGGTCCTGATCTCAGGGTGGAGAGATTGAGCCCCACATCAGGCTTAGAGCTTCTCTCTCCCTCTCCTTCTGCCTCTCCCCAACCACTCATGAATGTAAGTGCTCTCTCTGACTTTCTTCAAAAAACAAAAACAAACAAAAAACTATTTGATTTACATGTATAGAGGAAATCCAAGCTATAGGAAGTACAGTGTATGTACATATACTTATGTTAGTATTAAGCTATGGCTTTAATTCCAATGCCACCTTTTTATCTTCTATCTGGGATGCTGGGCCTAGGACTCTGTAAATCATGTTTCCCTTTTGCCTGTCAGGTTCTGCCAATTAGGGGATGCTAGAGGCTGACAGGAAGGCTGAAGGAGGAAGAAGGGACATGCTTCTTCCTGTTTGCTCCCTGTTCCTTTCAGTGACATCCAGCAACTGTTTTTCATCCCAGCAGTGAGTTTTTTCCCAGTAGCAATCAATGGTCCAGTCTGTAGTTTTGAAAACATTCATAGAACTAGTTTTCTACACTCCTTTTAGAGACACCAACATCATCCAGCAAGTGCCCCATCCTGAGCAATTTGGGCCCCAGGTCTGAGAAGTCACTTGAGCTTCCAAGCTGTAATAATTCTTTTTTTAAAAATAGACTTTATTTTTTTGAGAAAGAGAGAATGAGCATGAAGGGAGCAACAGGCTCTCCACTGAGCAGGGAGCCTGATGTGGGGCTCAGTCCCAGTACTGTGAGATCATGACCTGAGATGAAGCAGATGCTTAACTGACTGAGCCACCCAGGCACCCCAAGCTCTAATAGTTCTAACCTCTTCACATTGTTCTCCCTGCCCTAGGGGTGGTGGTCGCTGCTTCCTATAGTTGGCTAGCCCATGATATTTTAGTATACTTGGGCCTTGGGGGTTAGAGGTGCAGACCCCACTTCACCCCCGCAGTTGAAAATCTGTATTTAACTTTGACTCCCCCAAAACTTAACTACTAAAGGCCCACTGTTGACTGAAAGCCTTACCCATACCATAAATAGTCAATTAAACTATATTTTTATGTTATATGTATTATATACTGTATTCTTATAATAAAGTAAGCTAGAGAAAAGAAAGTGTTATTCAGAAAACCACATGGAAGAGAAATATGTTTTATAGTCCAGTACTGAAAAAAATTTAAGTGGACGTGCGGAGGTCAAAACTGTGCTGTTCAAGGGTCAACTGTATTCTCTTCTGCCTTTTCCATTCTTCAATATCTGGCTAGCTAACAATTCTTTGTGCTAAATTATCTCTATGAAAGTCACTATTGTGGTTTCCATTTATATCTTAAGTGGATCCTTACTGGATGACCATATGTATTCATTCAGTTTCCCAGAGCATAATGAGAGAGAGAGAAACACACATATGCAGACATACATATTTACTTATTTATAATATTATTTTAATACACTTTGGTATTAAGTTAGGTAAATTACAAGTTTTGTTTATATGTTTATCAGTGAAAATTACCCATAATTGCTTTTCCTAGTACAATTTTTTTGTGGTTTTGATAGCAGTGTTATATTAGCTTTGAAGAATGAGCTAGGAGGCTTATGGTTTTTTTTTTTTAATTAATTACTTAATTTTTTGTTAGGACTTTTTTTTTAGAGCAGTTTATGGTTCACAGAAAAATTAAATGGAAGGTATGGAGATTTTTTTTTTTTTGGTATGGAGATTTCCAATATAACTTCTGCCCTCATCTACACCTGTTGATAAAGGCCTCCCCTTTATCAACATTCCCCACCAAAGCGGTACACTAGTTAGAGTTGATGAACCTGCACTGATACATCATCCATCATAAGCGCCTGAGATCCATAGTTTACCTTAGGGTTCAGTCTTGGTGTTGCTCATTGTATGGGTTTGTACAAGTGTACAGTGACATGTATCCATCATTATGGTATTGTACAGAGAATTTTCACTGCCCACAAAGTCCTCTGTGCTCCTTCTCTTCATCTTTTTCCCCAACCCCTGGGAACCACTGATCTTCTTACTGTCTGTTGTTTTGCCTTTTTCAGAACGTCATGTAAGTGAATCATACAGTGTGTAGCCTTTTCAGATTGAATTCCTTCATATATGTTTTGAAATAATTTATATAAATTGGAACAATTTGTTCCTTAAAGGTATGTGGAATTCATCTGTAAATCCACCTGGTCTTGTACAATTTTAAAGTTAGTCCTTTGCCTGACATTTCAGTTTCTTCTAAATATACTTACATCTATTTTTTCTTGAGCCAGTTGTGAGAATTTTTATTTTCTTAAAGTAGTGTCCACTTTCATTTAGATAAATAATGTGGTATCTTTTATAAATATTTAAACTTATCTGTTTCTACTTCATTTACAACACTACATTTTATTTTGAAATGATATTTGTCAGTTTTAAAAATGGTGGATCTTTGCAAAAAGTACCTTTTGGTTTTATTGATAAACTTTTTTAATTTTCTAATTTTATTAGTGTCTTTTTTTTTAAACTTTACTAATTCTTTTTTTCTAAAGATTTTAAAATTTTATTTATTTGAGACAGAGAGAGATAGAACATGAGTGGGAGGAGAGAGGCAGAGGGAGAGGGAGAAGCAGGCTCCCCCACCAAGCAGGGAGCCCAATATGGGGCTTGATCCCAGGACCTTAGGATCATGACTTGAGATGAAGGCAGATGCTTAACCAACTGAGCCACTCAGTTATCCTGCTTTGTCAGTTCTTTATAGAGCTGTGTTAACATCCTTTAAGATGTTTTATTACTCATATCTCTTTTTATTTACACAAATTGCGAAGCTTATTAGCTACTTATAGATTTATAACTGTTGCATTTTCTTACTGGAGTCTTCCTTTAATTAAGGAAGGATTTAATATTTTCACATGAAGTTTTCCTTTGTCTTATGTTCTTGTTAGAATTAGCCTAATGGGTGTTTTTCCACTGTGTTACTTTAGGTTTTTCTTTGTGCTTTCATTTTATGTGTGTCAATGATGAACAGTTTATAGAGAGATTTTTTTTTAAACTAATCCATGAGTTGCTGTCTTAATAGGGGAGTTTAACCCTGGCATACGGATTATAACTAATGATACATTTAACTTTTTCCTGCAGTTTTATTTTGTTTTCTGTTTATCTCCCTTGCTGTATATTTCTCTTTACCTTCTGTACAACCTTTTGTTAGATTGAACTTTTTTTTTCTCTTTTTCTCTCACTCTATTGGTTTGAAAATAATTCTATTTTGAGTAATTATGCCTAAATTTTTATCATAGAAACATGTATTTCTTGACTAAAGTTTGATGATTCAGAATTGCAGCTTTCCTCATTAATTAGATAGGTACCTCTGAACATTTCTTGTTTTTATGTAGTTTGGAATTTTAGTTTGATTGTTACTGCAGTTTTGTCGTATCCTATCAGCACATTTAGATAACTCTAAAAAGCTCTTTTGTTGTTCATCATTACTCTTTGAATCCTTCTCTGTTTTTTTTTTAAGATTTTATTAATTTTTTGTTTGTTCATTTAGAGCAAGAGCACAGCAGGGGGAGGGGCAAAGGGAGAGGGAGAGAGAGAATCTCATTCAGACTCCACACTGAGCCTGACACAGGGCTTGATCCCAGGACCCTGGGATCATGACCTGAACCGAAATTGAGAGTCTGATGCTTAACCAACTGAGCCACTCAAGTGCCCCTTTCTTCTGTATTTTTCATCTTTCTCCTCTCTCCCCTAGCCTCCCACTCTTGCATTCTGTGGTCATTTTTTTCTAATAGCATTTGTAGGTGGTAAATGATGTCAAGAGATAGATCTCTTTCTGTGACTTCTATAGATTTGAAATTCTGTAGTATTTATTCTTCTGAACCAATTTGTAATTTTATAGTCAAAATGTCAATCTCTTCAGCCTCTTGTTGATTTTTAGGATGAAATACTCTCTTGTATCTTTTGGGAAATATATATATAATGATCAGAAGATCTGTCCTACTCAGCCTATAAGCTTTCTTTCTTTGCATGTAAATTTTTTCTCTTCATTAAATTTCTTATTGCCTTCTCACAGCATTGGCTTGCTCTTTCTTTCTTTCTTTCTTTCTTTCTTTCTTTCTTTCTTTCTTTCTTTTTCTTTCTTTCTTTCTTTCTTCTTTCTTTCTTTCTTTCTTAGATTTTATTTATTTACTCATGAGAGACATAAAGAGAGAGAGGCAGAGACACAGGCAGAGGGAGAAGCAGGCTCCATGCAGGGAGCCCAGTGTGGGACGTGATCCCAGGACTCCAGGATCACAACCTGAGCCAAAGGCAGACGCCCAACCGCTGAGCCACCCAAGCGTCCCACATTGGCTTTCTTTAAGCATTTTATGATTCTTTCACATCTTTATAACTGAAAGTCTCTATTAAACTCAGAAAAGATTGCTTCTGGCTATAGCCTGCTTGACAGGAAGGACAGGGCCAGTTGTTGAGTGTAATAAGTGGAAGGAAACTCTGTGCCCAGGGCTTACTATTCTCCTGGTGTTGACAGGTGCCTGAAATATCACCCTGTCCCTCTTCCACTGTCATTTGCCACTCATGTTCACCTAAAGGAGAATTTTCTTGTTTCTGTTGCCTGGCCCTCGGACAGGTGGGGGGGAACAGGATACAGGAGGAAGACATGTCTGTTCTGGACGTTTTTCTGCTTCTAGCATCTGCCACCTTTAATTGTGGGACACTGGGGCTTCTCTTGTCTTTGTGGTTTCCCTCCTTCCTCTTTTAGTTACATCTTGGGCTCTGGCTTCTTTCTTCAATCCAGTCCTCTGCTTTCTGCCTTTTGTGGTATTTCTATGAGGTCTCCCTTCTTTGTTTTCTACTTTTTAGGTGGATTCATCTCTCTCTTTTGCTGTGTTTTCTGGCTTGTAAAGGGATTTTTGTCAGAAGAGGAGGCAGCATTGTACACTCAGCCCAACATCATGATTTGGGACCACCCTTCACTTCTTTTTATTTTTTTAAAGATTTTACTTATTTATTCATGAGAGACATACAGAGAGAGAGAGAAGCAGAGACACAGGCTCCATGCAGGGAGCCCGACGTGAGAGTCAATCCTGGGACCCCAGGATCAAGCCCTGAGTCAAAGGCAGAGGCTCAACTGCTGAGTCACCCAGGCGTCCCCACCCTTCACTTCTTAAGACAGTTTTACTCAGGCAAAAAGAGCAACATTCAGTGGTCTGTTCAACTTCTTACATGTATTGTTTTGTGCTTGGCTTTGCTTTTGTTTTTTAACTGCAAGTCACAAAGCATAAGGGTGGGAGCCAGAATTAATCAGCCAGCAGCTATTTAGGGCTGTAGTTTTTTAGTTATGTTTAGACATTCTGTATTTTCATCATATGTTCTCACATTCTAGAAAATATAAGATAAATCTTGGGCTATATCTATGTATTTTTAGTCTCAGGATATTGAAATGGAGACGAGGTGTTGGACGATTTTCACATTGTTTGCCAACTGGAATGTTTTCTTTCCTGTCATTCAACCAAATGAAGATGCAAAACAATAAAAATATTTTTGCAGAGAAGGTAGACCCATCCAAACAATGCTTCTAAAGTATGGGGTCTAAGTTGTTTACATTTTATTTTCTTCTAAATATTCTCCTAAGTCATACTGAGGTTGATACAGACATTCACTAAAAGAAACTTTGCTGATTATATTCAAACAGGCTCCATGTGATGATTCAGAAGGCTGGTTAAAGCAAGCTGTGGTGTTGGTACTTTGTTGGTGTTGACTTTATGAAAAGGACCCATGGAATTTAACAGGGAATTTTTATTGTGTTCAGTGGCCTAGCAAGAAAAATTCACAAAACTTTTTCTGGGCTGATCCTCTGACATATGAAAGTTTAAATAATCTATGAAGTACTGGTGGGTGTGTGCTTTTATTCTAGGAACCTTAATAGATTGTTAAGTGGGTGTTTGCCTCCACACACACCTACCTCAGATCTTCACTGTCACATGTGACTCTTTTCTCTTCCAATTTTAAAAGCCCTTCAGAGAAAGATATTAGATAATATTCATTTTAAAGCCTAATAGTCCATGTGACTGGCGTTATTTCTAATGCCACTTCTCAATATTTTATGCTACAGGATAAACCTAGTTCTACTATTCTTTCCTGGGTGGCAATGATGATGATGATGATGATGATAATAAGCATTACTTCTCTACTTATAAATATACCTGTAAATATGATAATGCATATGATAGTCATTTGCAAACCTTAAAACACTGCTCAAAAATATTAATAATATCTAACGCTCATATTATTAGTATAATATTTTACCAGCATCATTGACGTTAGGGACTTTGGATAATAAAAGTAATCAGAAAGTATGTATGTATACATGTTACTTTTCCTTTCTCTTTTGGTAAGTATTTGGGTCTTTTAAATATAAGGAACTGAAATAAAAGATTTTTCTTGGACTTTCCTGCTGAGCACCAGAAGACCTTTTAGCAAACAAGCTGATGGTTTCATGTACCAGCTGGCATGAGGATAAGGTGTTGGCATGGCATATTAAAGAGAGTAAGATGTGGGTAAGTTTGATGAATCTGAGGAAATAACTAAATGAGAATCAATTGTAATAGGTGATTGACAAACACTCTTTTCAGAGGAGCTTGGAGCTTCTCATAGAAAATCAGCTATCTAGCATGGAGTGGTCTGCATTCTCTTTATGCTATAACAGCCATTAGCCTAGATCTGTCATCTTTCTTCCTTATCTGTGAAACCAGGATCATAGTAGCTCTATCTTCTTACAAACTTCTTGTAACAATACATTATAGATTATAAAATCATGGGAGCTCCGAGGGATGTTAGTGTTCATCTCATACTCTTAATTTCCTAAAAAGGAAACAGTCTCAAGTGAATGAATGATTTATCCAAAGTCAAAAAGCTAGTTGAGGATTTTTGAATTAGAAGAGACTTTTTGGTTGCATATTTAAATGTTTTACTAAATCAGAAATCTTTGACAAAATTTCTGGCAATCATTTTGAGATCTTTCTATGCTAAGAAATTGACTGCTTTTCAGAGTAGAACATTCTATTTTTGGACCACTCTAATTGTTAGGCAGTCATTTCTTGTAATGAATTGGCCCCTGGATTCCTGTGACTTCTATACCTTGACTCTACCATAGGAGAATACCCCAGAAAGCAGACTCAATGATAGAAGTTAGCATGCAGGAAGTTTATTAAGAAATGCCTTTGGACAGGGCAGCCCAGGTGGCTCAGTGGGTTAGCGCCGCCTTCAGCCCAGGGCGTGATCCTGGAGACCTTGGATCAAGGCCCACATCAGGCTCCCTGCATGAAGCCTGTTTCTCCCTCTGCCTGTGTCTCTGCCTCTCTCTCTCTCTCTCTCTCTGTGTGACTATCATAAAAAAAAATTAAAAACATTTATCACTCAAGAATATCCAATGGGAAAAAAGATAATCTCTTCAACAAATGGTGTTGGGAAAACTCGACAGCAATATGCAAAAGAATGAAACTGGACCACTTTCTTACACCATACACTAAAATAAACTCAAAATGGATTAAGGACCTAAATATGAGACAGGAAACCACAAAAATCCTAGAGGAGAACGCAGACAATAAATTCTTTGACATCGACTGTAGCAACTTTTTTCTAGATATGTCCTAATGCAAGGGAAACAAAAGCAAAAATAAACTATTGGACTTCATCAAAATAAAAGGCTCTGCACAGTGAAGGGAACAACCAGCAAAACTAAAATACAATCTATGAGTAGGAGAAGATATTTGCAAATGACATATCTGATAAGAGGTTAATATCCAACATATATAAAGAAAGTATACAACTCAATACTCATAAAACAATCTAGTTTAAAAAATGGGCAGAAGACATGAACAGACATTTCTCCAAAGAAGACCAACACATGGCCAACAGACATGAAAAGATGCTCATTATCACTTATTATCAGGGAAATGCAAATCAAAACTACAATGAGATATTACTTCACATTGTCAGAAAGACTAAAGTCAAAACCAGAAGAAGCAACTGGTGTTGGAGAGGATGTGGAGAAAGGGGAACCCCCTTGCACTGTTGGTAGGAATGCAAACTGGTAGCCACTGTGAAAAAGAGTATGGGGGTTTCTCAAAAAATTAAAAATAGAACTGCCCTATGATCCAGCAATTGCACTGCTGATATTTACCCTAAGAATACAAAATGCTAGTACAAAGATATATATGTACCCCTATGTTTATAGCAGCATTATTTACAATAGTCCAAATATGGAAGCATCCCAAATATGCATTGATTGATGAATGAATAAAGAAGGTGTGTTATATATGTACAGAATGGCATATTATTCAGCCGTAAAAATAATGAAATCTTGCCATTTACAATGACATGGAGGGAGCTAGGGAGTGTAATCCTAAGTGAAACAAGTCAGTGAAAGACAAATACCATATTATTTAACTCATATGTGAAGTTTATGAAACAAAACAAATGAGCAAAGGGAAAAAAAAGACAGAGACAAACTGAATAACAGACTCTTAACTACAGAGAACAAACTTCTGGTTTAGCAGAGGGGAGATGGGGGTGGGTGCATGAAATAGGTGATGGGGAGTAAGGAGTACATTTGTTGGAATGAGTGCTGGATAATTAAAAAACTTAAAAAAAACATTTATTGCTAGTATATAGAAATACAATTATTGATTTTTGTATATTGGTTTTATATTCTGACACTTTGCTAAACTCATTTATTAGTCATAGTGGATTTTTCAGTAAATTCCTTAGAATTGTCTATGTTCATGATCATATTGTCTCCGAATAGAGATGGTTTTACTTCATTATTTTTAATTTGTATGCCTTTATTTCCTTTTGTTGCCATATTGCAATGCCTAAGAGCTGCAGTATAATGTGGAATAGAAGTACTGAAAGCACATATCCTTCCCTTGTTCCCAGTCTAGTCGAACAGCATTCAGTCTTTCATTAGGATGTTAGTAAATTATAATAGGTAATTTAATATTCTAGAACAGCAACGCAACAAACATGCCTCAAGTCAATTGCTAGTTAAAGCCCTGTCCTCACTTTTACTGCATCAATACTGGATACAACGGAGTTGGAATAATATGTAAGTAATTGCTTACTTTCTAGCTTTGAAAGAGAGCAACTTTCACATCCTTTTGGAAACTTCTTTCCAAAGTGATGATGAAATAATCAGTTCTTCACATAGAAGGAGCATAATGTCCTACAAAAATAATTGTGTTGAGTAAAATTAAGTAATTCCATCAAATATTCATCACTGTGTTTGCTGATGTTCATGCTGAGAGGTTCAAGCTTCAAGTAATCATCAGACAAACTTGTCTGGGATAAATCTTTTTGCCTGGATGCCTTTGGAGAGGATGTTGACATTTAACATTAAATTCATGAACATATCTCATATTTATATAATATTCAAAGGCCAAGAAAAGAGCACGAGCATATTCATGGACTGACTCCTCTGCCACCTCCTCCTGACCCATTCTCTGCTTGTAGAGAAAACCAGCTTCCTCTTAAAATCTCCCTCAGTCAATCCTGGAATTTTAGAGAATAGTTCCTCAACTGCACCCAGCAATAAGATTCTTCACATTATAGCATACCTTATTTTATTGTGCTTTGCTTTATAGAAGACTTTGCAGACACTATGTTTTTTATAAGTAGAAGGTTCGCAGCAGCCCTGTGTTGAGCAGATCTATTGATACCATTTTTCCAACAGCATTTGCTCACTTCATGTCTCTGTGCCACAGCTTGATAATTCTTGAAGTATTTCTGATATTTTTATTATTATATTTTTATGGTGATTCAGTGATGAGTAATCTTTGATATGATTTGTATTACTGGGGTGCCATGAACTGTGCCCATATAATACAACAAGCTTAGTCTATAAATGTTCTGTGCATTCTGTTTTCATTGGCTATTCTGCATCTCTCTCCCTTCCCTCAGGTGTCCCTGTTCTCTGAAACATAACAATATTAAAATTAGGCCAATTTATAACCCTATACTGGCCTCCGAGTGTTTCAGTGAAATGAAGAGACACATCTCTCACTTTAAATCAGTAACTAGAAATGATTAAGTTTAGTGAGAAAGGCCTGTCAAAAGTTGAAATAGCCCCAAATCTAGGCCTCTTATACCAAACAGCTAGCCAAGTTGTGAATGCAAAGGAAAAGTTCTTGAAGGAAATTAAAAGTGCCACTCCGCTGAACACATGTAAGATAAGAAAACAGAACTACCTTCTTGCTGATATGGAGAAACTTTTAATGGTCTGGATAGAATATCAAACCAGCTACAACATTCCCTTAAACCAAAGCCTAATACAGAGCAAGGCCATAATTCTCTTCAATTCTGTGAAGGCTGAGAAAGGTGAGGAAGCTGCAGAAGAAAAGTTGGAAGGTGGCAGAGGTTGGTTCATGAGATCTAAGGAAAGGAGCTATCTCTGTAGCAAAAGTACAAAATAAAGCAATGAGTGCTGATGTAGAAGCTGCAGCAGGTTATCCAAAAGATCTAGCTGAAATAATTAATGCAGGTGGTTACACTAAACAGCATATTCAGTGTAGATTAAACAGCCTTCCATTTGAAGAAGATGCCCTCTAGAACTTTCATAGCTAGAGAAGAGAAGTCAGTGCTTCACTTCAAAGCTTCGGTGGTCAGGCTGACTTTCTTCTTGGGGGCTAATGCAACTGGTGACTTTAAGTTGAAACAAATGCTCATTGACCATTCTGAAAATTCTATGGCCCTTAAGAACTATGCTACATCCACTCTGCCTGTGCTCTGTCAATGGAACAACAAAGCCTGGATGACAGCACATCTGTTTCCAACATGGTGTACTGAATATTTTAAGCCTACTCTTGAAACTTGCTCAGAAAAAAGAGTCCTTTCAAAATATGACTGCTCATTAACAATACACTTGGTCACCCAAGAGCTCTAATGGAGATGTACAATGAGATTAATATCACTTTCATGCCTACTAACACAATATCCATCCTGCAGCCCATGGATCAAGGAGTCATTTTGACTTTGGGTCTTATTAAGAAATACATTTCAGGGCAGCCCAGGTGGCTCAGTGGTTTAGCGCCGCCTTCAGCCCACGGTGTGATCCTGGAGACCCGGGATCGAGTCCCATGTCAGGCTCCCTGCATGGAGCCTGCTTCTCCCTCTGCCTGTGTCTCTGCCTCTCTCTCTCTCTCTCTGTGTGTGTGTCTCTCATGAATAAATAAGTAAAATCTTTTTTTAAAAAAAGAAATACATTTCATAAAGCTATAGCTGCTATAGATAGTGATTCCTCTGATTGATCTGGGAAAGGTAAATTGAAAACTTTCCAGAAGGGATTATCATTCTAGATACCATTAAGAATATTTGTGGTATGAGAAGAACATTTTTCATGGGAAGAGTTCAAAATATCAACATTAACAGGAGCTTGAAAGTTGATTTCAACCCTCATGGATGACTTTGAGGGGTTTAAGACTTCAGTGGCGGAAGTAACTGCAGATGAGGTGCAAATAGCAAGAGAAGCAGGATTTGAAGTAGAGCCGGAAGATAGGACTAAATTGCTACAAGCTAATGATCAGACTTGAGGGGATGAGCAGTTGCTTCTTATGGATGAAAAAATAAAGTTTCTTTTTGAGAGGGAAACTACTCCTGGTGAAGATGCTGTGAAGACTGTTAAAATGACAACAATGGATTTAGAATATGATATAAATTTAGTTGATAAAGTAGTGGCTGGGTTTGAGAAGCTTGACTCCAATTCTGAAAGAAATTCTACTTTGGGTAAAATGCTGTCAACAGCATTGCATGCTACAGAGAATTGGTTGTGGCAGGAAAAGTCCACAGTTTTGGCAAAGCTTTGTCTTATTTAAAGAAATCATCACAGCCACCCCACCTTCAACAACCACCACCATGCAGCCATCAGCATCGAGGCAAGACCCTCTGCCAGCAAAAAGATAATGACTTGCTGAAAGCTCAGATGATGGTTAGTATTTATTTTTTTAGCAATCAAGTATGTTTTAATTAAGATTTGTACATTGTTTTCTGAGACACAGTGACCTTGCACACTTAATAGACTAAGGTATGGTATAAGCATAACTTTTATATGCACTGGGAAACCAAAAAAGTCATTCGACTCACTTTACCTGTGAGTAAACCTGTGCCACTTGAACCTTCTCATTTAGCTCTCACTTGCAGGTGGTGCCCTTCTCGCAAATTTCACTGTTTCTGTTGTGGGTACAGCACACTGATGGCTCCTGAGGCAGTCCTTCAGGTGCCCAGATTGTGAAAGGTGGTCATTTATGTCCTCAAGCCTCATGGTTCCTGAAGTCAGATCCTTTGGCATGTCATCATCACCCTTCCTCCACGTGGGCACATGAAGGGGAGAGTGGGAAATTTCTTGCTCTCTTCTCTGTCACCTTTGCCATTTTTCTGACCTTCTCCAGCCACCCATACCACAAACAAGCAAACAAAAAACCCCACATTTGCCTTCTTCAGTCAAAACATTAAAACCACTATGCATATTAATGCACACAAACAGATCCCTGCAAGGGTCACCTACAAGCCAATGACAAATTTGGCCTTGGTTGGAAACCTGACCACACAGCACTGCTTCTCCATTGACTAGAGTCAGCCAGTTTAGTGTTTCCGTTTGCAAAATCAATCCCACAATCATTTACTGGAGACTCATAGAGTGTTCCTGTGGGAGACACTGAAATGAATATGGATTAAAAGCCAGAAACGTAATCTTCTCAGTGCCTTGTATTTAGAACAGCTTCTACTTCACATGGCCTTTTTGTATTGTCTTTGTTTTTTCAAATTAGCTAAGATCCAGCTCATTATTTTCCAGGCATAAATATTTATTCACTATATTTTAACACATAAATATTAGATGCCTGGCAATTAGCAGTGGACATTTGACTGCAAATGGAGTGGAGCTGATTGTGACATTATATGCAAATGAGAAGTCTTCATTGTAATCATGCACTGAAGTTCCCAGTCAAAAATGACACCCTGTCCAGAAACCCAAAGCTATACATTCAAAGTTCTATACAAGACCAAAGTAACACTGGATGTTACTACTTGTAGTCATTTAATTTAATCGCCAGTGCCGAGAATGGTATTTAGAGGATGATTGAGAACACGAGCATCTTATAAATATCAAACATATTCCTTCCCTGCTTTGTTTCTGAAGCCTAGTCAGATATTTTCCTGTGTCTCCTATTCACCAAATTGGAAAAACAAAAGCTGGAACAAACAAAGAGACCATCTCATTATTTAATCATCATTTCTTAAATAAAAACAGTAGTTAATACTCCTATTTATAAGAACCAGGAGTATAATAATAATGCCTCCTTCTAAAGAGATAGATTTTCCTTTACAAGACAATTTTCTGAAATCCTCTGCTCATTTATCAAGCTGGAAGTTTTGATGAATAAATCAGAATATAATTTTTTTTTTTTTTAGTTTGCTTCAACTCTGTGAAACTTTAATGAACTGATCTGGCTCATAACATATATAAACATGAATATATGTGTTTCATTCTTCCATAAAATCTTGGCAGCAGTGCGACACAAAAGGTTTAATTCACTATTTCTTTGCTGCCTCAATTAGAGATTTTAAGCCTATTCCTTCAAGCTGCCACTGCATGAGTCATATCAGGAAATATGAGGAAATCAGGGCCCTGAAATAACTTGAATTGGGTTTTGGGTAATGGTGGGATGGAGTGGTATCTTACAAAATGAAAGCCTTTTATTAACCGAAGAAAAGAAAACCACCATCAGGCTAGAAGTCTTTAAGGGAGCTTGAGAAGGATAGCTTCCCCACTTTGGTTGTGAATGTTTCCATGCTGAGAAAAACTGGCTCTGCCTAGCTCAGATGGCGGTGACCTGCTCATTTCCTGCATTTGCTATCACTAACATTTCAGTCCCAATTTCATATCTACTGATTGGTTTCATATCCTCCTCCCTCTTCTCTTCCTGTTAAAATTGGAGCCATTTTTCAAGATTTAACTCAGGTCTTTTCCTCTGAAGCCTTTTCTGATCCTCCCAGCTTGATTGAATCTCTTCTTTCTCTTACCTCCAAATAGCATTTCTATTCTCTACTAGTCATTTGACCCTTAATCATAGCTACTTTATATAGTTCATTGCATTTTCAAACCTATTTATCTGATCTCCTCAGCTAGATTAAAAAGACTTTTAGGGCAGGGCTGTTGTTTTATGCTTACATAGCCCAACCAGTGGTTTGTACAGGGGGGAACTTGATGGTCTGGAAACAGGCCATAATCCTTCTGCACCAGGAGGCCTGATTTCATTGGGAAATAAATGTACCCATGAAATCTGTTCTAATTTATGTTGTCGTAGGTGTGGTCCTGGGGCACGGTAAACCTAAATTCTAATCCTAGATCCATCATTTATTAAGTATGAATGTGGACAAGTTTATTAATTTCTTTAAGCCTCAATTTGCTCACCTAGAAATAAAACAATAAAATTGTTGAGGAGGAAATTAGATAATGTCTATGAAGCACTTAGCATGGTTCCTGGCATATAATAAGCACTAAATAATGGTAATTTACTGTTATAAGTGCTACTGGTATTGAAGCATGGTGGCTGCTCGGTGACACTAGTCAGTGAGGAGGGAGGGTTGCTCGAGGAATTGCCCGGAGCTGTGGAGCTCATCAGCCAATGGCCAGAACTCACAGTATCCACACAGTGGGATGAACTCACACTTGCAGGTCACTGTCAGGGAGGGAGGCAAAGTGTAAGTGATCCCCCTGCCAACATGAATCGCTAGCAGTAACAGTATTAGAAGTTCAGCATCTGACCAGTACTGATTTGGGGTGGTCTTTTCTGTTTGGATTAGGGCTTTGGACAGCATCTGGAATTTCTGAAACAAGACCAGCTTTTCTAAAAGCAGATGGGGGAAGGGATAGGTAGGGGTTCAGGTGCCTAGTCAAGCAGATAAGGGTTTACTGTTTTGTTTGTGTAATGGTAATATTTCTCCTCTGGCAATTGCTTGAAGTCCTTCGTTCTTTCCTTTTTGTTTGTAGAGTCATCCATAAACTTTGTTACCATTTTCTCATCTTCCTGCTTTTCACCAGCTTCGTTCACAGCTCCACCCAAATCTCTCCCACCTAGACTGTTAATGATCTTATTTCTGGTTCCATGGACTCACCCTTCATCACTCTACAGCTTTTGTCTCAACTATGTTTTTATTCCTGATTTTTTTTCTATGCTTTTGTCTGCTGTCAGACCAATCATACTCTCTTGGTATTCCTTTTTTGTCTTCTCCTGCAGTTTTTTCCCCCCAGGTTCTTCTTCTTCTTTTTAATTTTTTAAAAAGATTTTATTTATGTATTCATGAGACACATACAGAGAGAGGCAAAGACCTAGGCAGAGGGAGAAGCAGGCTCCCTAGGGGAAGCCTGATGTGCTAGGGAACCTGATGTGGGACTCGATCCCAGGACCCCAGGATAATGACCTGAGCCAAAGACAGATGCTCAACCACTGGGCCACATAGGTGCCCCAGATTCTTCTTTCTTGAGCTGCTGGTTTTCCTCAACAGTGTGTCTTAGTCCTTGTTTAACGCTGCACACTCTGCTTTATTGATCTTGCCTACCCTATCAAGTAGTGCTCACAAGCTTACCAGCCACCTTTGTGTTGAAGGCTTCTAAGTCCCTAGCATTAGTCCAGATCTTTTCCCTGAGCTCTAACCTGTAAGTCCAGTTGTCTAACAGACATCTACAACAATATTCAAACAAAATGCAGTTCTTCCCTTCCCAGCTCTCCAGATTTTTCTTTCTTCCCTGTTCTTTCTCTCAGGGAACAACATAACCACCCACTCTATTGTTATTCATGTAAAACAAATGTGCATCCTCCTTGACATCTCATTTCCTATATCCAATTAACAACCAAATTCCAACTCAGGCTTCCAGAACCCATATTTTCCTTCTGGGTAGATGTGTCTTGTTTTGTCTGCCATCTGCAAATATATGGACTAGAGTGCTTACTTAAAAACTGCTCTTTTGTTTTTCTTTCCATCTACCTGTTACCACACAGCTAAATTAGTTTTGCCACTTTCCTTTATGTGTGGATTTAGAGAATGTACCCTCAAAAGAGCTTCAGTGTTTTAAAACTGTATAATCAAAGATTCTACTTTTTTCCTATGGTAAGCCAAATACATTATTTGTTAATAACTATAAAAAATGATAAATAAACTGGGCATCATTTGTTACAGAAACCGGTGTGCATGTTGATTATAATCCCAACATCAGTGGAGGTTATACCAGTACTATTTGCAGTACTATTACTTGAAATAATGGTCAATGAATTTTTATGTTTATTAAGATAGAAATTGCATATAACTGAGTAAGTCAAAGAGTGCTACAAAGCTTATAATAAAAATGGCAGACAAAGCACTAGTTATCAATGCCAACAGAGTGGAGTACCCCACACCAGTTACTTGATCCCAGGGGAGGACTCCAAACCCTTCTGCCAACTGCATCTTGGTATAAGAGTTGCCAAGGAAAACACAATGCAGTCAAGTGCTGGGTAGAACAATGCTTTACTCACATGAGGGAGAAACAGAGCAAGATCAGCTTCAATAGTGGACTGTGTGGACTCTCTTCCTTGGTGAGGAAGTGTTCCAGATCCAAGGTTCATTTTTATTTAGCTGATTGGGGATCAAAAGATTGTGCACATGTGACTGCCGTCCCCAACAAAAGCTGCATCCCCTGGGGGGGGCCCTCCCACATCCAACGTCTGATGTCCCAGAGGCAACCATTTTCAAGTGTTTCAGCTGTTTATTCTACTGTTGCCCCTACATATCTAAATAAAGTACTTATACTGTGAATTCGTGACTTTAACTTTAGGTATTATTTGCTGGTGTCTTATTTCGAGAGTTACTTTCTTAACTCATTGCTGCTTCCTCCCCCCCCCCCACTATCATTCTCTCCATCCTCTTAATACATTTGATTCATAATTTCCATTTTAAATGAATGTTTAGGATTTTTTATTGTCATAAAACATATCATTATTATAGCTGAGCCCTGCAATGTATTATATTTTCTCTTTGCTGTGTTTTTGTTTTTCCTGGAGTTAAAATTTTTAATTTTAATGTATTTTCTTAAGCTTCACTTTACCTGTTATATAATCAGCCACTTGCTTTGTATAAGAACTAGAAACATCTCACTATGGTCAGGTTCATTTTTTTTTCTAGCAGAATTCCTTGTGGAACCCTCTCTCTCCTTCTACTCTAATCTTTACAGGTTACATTCTAAGTCTGCTCCAGGGCTGTTGTCGTGGACACTTCTCTTCACTATTTTTGGGGATTCTCTTTGCCTTTCTCCTTGATTCATTTTAGGATTACTGGATTTCTTGATTACTGTTTCTTAGATCACACCTCATTTTGGTGAAGCACATTCCGCAACAGCTTTCTGAGAAAGTCAAAGGAAATCATATTGCAGGAGCCTGAATGTCTGAAACTATTATTCTATTATCACATTTGATTAATAGTTTTGCATGATACTGACTTATAAATCAAAAATTATTTTCTCCCTGAAATTCTAAGGTGGATTTCTTTCCCATTGTCTTCTATTTCTGGTGTTGCTACTGAGAAGCTTAATGATTCTTGGATTCCTAATTTTAATAGATAATTTTTTTTCTCTGTAGCTTTGGGATCTTCTCATTTTCCTTGATATTCTGAAGTTTCACAATAATGTGCAATGGTGTTAGTCTTTCTCATTTGTTTTTATGGGCCCTAAGAGGGCCATTTAAATCTGGAAGATCACATCCTCATTCTGGAAAATATTCTTGTATTATTTCTTTCATAATTTTTTCTCCTCTGTTTTCTTTTTTTTAAGAGAATATTAAATCGTTTATTGATTACACATGATAATGGACGATACACAAGCTTTAATCCCATCTATAATTTTATCTGATACCATAATTCAATTTAGATATATTGCATAGGATGTGCCAACAATCATAATAACCAAATAAACTCCAGGACTTTGCTTGGGTGACCCTTTTAACGGTGAACTCCAGGTCACAACACATTAACTGTCAGTTCAACCACACCAAGGTTTGTGGAGACAATGGCTTCTGTGCCCAAGCAGGTTGCAAATAAATTTCGAGTGGAACCTGGCATCACCCTGAAGGAATTCTAACTTCACACTGTTGGGGTAGTTTACCAAGATGGCTTCAGAGTAGACTAACTTTACACAGCACATTTAAAAAAAGACACATTTATTCAGCGTCATGATCAGACTATTACATTTAGCAATCAACAGCATGGGTGCAAAAAAAAAATCTACATTAAAACCCTTTGTTGGAATGCTTTACACTTTCCACAGAACAGACACTAAAATAACCTGTTATACAATTAGTCACAAATACAGTCCTGGAGTTTTTTGCCCATACACATGAGTATTGTCTAAAACATGTCTTCTTTGTAGCAGCTAGGCCCTGCCACCACTGTGCTTGGCTGAGTTCACAAATCTGTTGTAACCTGTAGCTTTCCTGTCACTTCTCTGGCTCTCCTCTCCTGCTAAGCTTTGTTTCCTGGCAGTAATTAAAACCTTCTGCCACTGCCATAGCTGCTGCTGCTGCTGGAACCGCCATAGCCACCTTGGTTTCGTGGTTTGGCAAAGTATTGGCCTCCACCACCATAGGGGCCAGAGCTTCTGCCTCCAAAATTTCCTCCTTTCATGGGTCCAAAATTTGAGGATTGGTTGTTGTAATTGCCAAAATCGTTATAGCTTCCGCCACCTCCAAAGTTGCTTCCGTCATTACCAAATCCGTTATAGCCATCCCCACTGCCACCGTATCCACCACCTCGACTGCCACTGAAGCCACCTCGACCACTGAAGTTCCCTCCACGACCAAAGTTGTCATTCCCACCAAAACCACCTCCACGACCACCACCAACGTTTCCAGAACCACTTCGGCCTCTTTGGCTGGACGAAGCACTAGCCATCTCTTGCTTCGAAAGGGCTTTCCTTACTTCACACTTGTGGGCATTCACAGTACGGTATTTTTGAATGACAATCTTGTCTACAGAGTCGTGGTCATCAAAGGTCACAAAAGCGAAACCTCTCTTTTTGCCACTGCCTCGGTCAGTCATGATCTCAATCACTTCAATTTTCCCATACTGTTCAAAATAATCTCTTAGATGATGTTCTTCAGTGTCTTCTTTAATGCCACCGACAAAAATCTTTTTCACAGTTAAGTGGGCACCAGGTCTTTGAGAATCTTCTCGGGAGACATCCCTCTTTGGTTCCAAACTCTTCTGTCCACCTTGTGCGGCGAGGGTTCATGGTTGAGTTCATCTCCTCTATGGTGGCCTACGTGACAAACCCAAAGCCTCTGGAGTGCTTGGTGTTGGGGTCTCTCATTACCACGCAGCCCCTAAGCGTCCCCCATTGCCCAGAATGGCTCCTCAGACTCTCATCGGTTGTTTCGAAGCTCAAACCTCCGATGAAGAGCTTCCGCAGCTGCTCGGGCTCCTTGGGAGACTCTGACTTAGACATGACGGCGGTGGGAGGGGAGACTTTAACGATGCTTACTCGGGGGCGTCCAGGGGCAGAAAGCTCTCCTCTTGTTTTCTTATCTTGGTCCTTCTTTTCTACCTTCTAGATGATTTCCTTAATTTTATTCTTAACTTATCTATTAGTTTTTTAAGATTTGCAATTATATTTTTAATTTCAAAGGACTTTTTTCCCCCTCATTCATTCATTCGCTAACACTTATTGAACCACCATGATAATATGCCAGGGACCATTATATGGGGATCTTATTTTCTCCTTGCTGAAGCTAGACAGGGATTGCAAGTACCAAGTGGTTGGTGGTACTACATTTTAAAAGTAGAGTCAGAGTAAGCCTCACTGAAAATAGTATGTTAAAGCAGAAATTTAAGAGAGATACAGATTTTTTTTTTGGAACTCTTTTTTTTTTTAATATAGTCATCTTTTCTAATTCAAGGGTGTGATTTTTTCTTATCACTTTCAGGATATTCTCTGGAGATTTTTTTTTTTTTTGAAGTTTTCTTTTGGATTTGGAATTCACATATTCTCATTTCTACTTCCTATAATTTCCTTCTTCCCTGCTTTTTTGTTTTAATTTTGCCTTTCATTTTTTTGGAAGTTTTACTTATTTAAGTACTTTCTACTTAACCCAACATGGGGATCGATCTCACGACCTTGAGATCAGGAGTCACAAGTTCTTCCAACTGAGCCAGCTAGGTGCCCCTTGTCTTTTACTCTGAAGCCTTGCCCCAATGTTTGGTGATTCTTGGCTGTCTGTCATATTTATAAATGAGGTATGAAAAAATGAATTGGAAGCACTATGTATATGTGTGTGCAGTGAAGATGGGTTGGTTACCTTTTGAGCTTACTGTGGATTAAGTGGACATTTGCTATTTCTATGGGCTCTTTTTCTCCTGCTTTCTGAGACATAGGTGCCTTACTGCCAACACTCTGGGGCCAAGTCAGTGTGTAGATTGTAGTTTAGTTACCCCACCTCTGGTGGAGATTCTGTTCACCTGTGGCTGTAACTACTATCTTGGGAGACCAGAGCCTCTTCAGTTCTCTCTTGCCTGAGAAGAGCCTCCAGTTTTCTGGCAGGGTAGGGGAGGTGCAGCTATCTGGCACTGTGGGTTTGGGAAGAAGATAAAGGTGTGTAACCGATTTTTATACATATCCTGGTTTTTGACCAGTACTATGTTGTCAGCCCCAACTCATACCCTTGTCTTGAGAATTATAGTTACTTGGTGGCTCTAGTTCCTGAACTGCTCAAGTATTCATGAGAGGCTTTGATCCCTTTTGGACGACCTACCCTTCCCTGAAAAGCTGCTGGGATTTCAGTTTTCTCTCTCTGCTAATTTAATCACCAGTCATCCATCCACACTTCATCTTCCAAAACGGTGTCAACATTTTTCATCTCCTATTATCTCAGGATTCATGTCCTTTGTATTCATATGTTTATACCTGTTCCCTTTTATTTTAGTGGCGTTGGTTAGGGAGAACAGATTAATCTGTTCTTTGAACAGGGCTCAACTGCTCTGTTGAACTAGAAGTCTGTATTTAATGATTTAATCCAAGTTACTTTAAAATCTTCTTGAATAGGTTAAATAAACTTTTCTCTTTGAAATGAGAATGGTCTTTGATTCTCTACAAATCCTCTGAAATAATTTAGTGATTAAGAAAGTCGACATATTTCCTTAGTATTTCATATTGGATGCTAAAGTTATATATTAATATTTTTCTTGGATAATATTGAAATTGGTTCATCAGGTTTTATTTCAATATTTTAAATGATTTGCTTTTCTCTTACTGGAAAGCCTTTTGAATTTTAAGATATGAGGGTATTTTTAAGATGTGACTTTTATTTATTTTTTTTAAACATTTTATTTATTTATTCATGAGACACACAGAGAGAGAGGCAGAGACACAGGCAGAAGGAGAAGCAGGCTCATGCAGGGATGCAGGGAGCCTGATGCGGGACTCGATCCTGGGACCCCAGGATCATGCCCTGGGCTGAAGGCAGGTGCTAAACTGCTGAGCCACTTGACTTATAAGTTGAACATTAAAAAAAAAACAAAACACACCGTCCTAGCAAATGTTATCAGAATTAGTCAAGCATTAATATGAAACAAAAAGAAAGAACTCTCTTAGGTTGTCTTCTGTCCTGTAATAACTCTTTTCTTCCAATTTATCCTGTAATGAGAATCTTACAAAAGTGAAGCTGGGTCATATAATTTTCTAGTTTGAATATCTCCCCTTAGTCCACAAGATAAATACCACCATTCCTTTTCTCTTTATCTTTAATCCATGCACTTTGTAGCAGCCATTGCTAATGATTTCATATTCCTCAGAAACTTTTCACATAGCAAATGCTCAATGAGTATTCATTGATTTGAATGGAATATTAAACAGACCAAGATGGTTTGGATGCCTTTTAGTGTTCATAGGTGTTAGTCCTGAAGCCTTATTCTCCTGGTCTCCTTTTTATCTTCTGTGGTAGCAGTAACATTGCTCAGATTTCTCAGAAAATAGTATTTTTTCTGTCTTAAGAAGATACTTTCTTTGATGGGTCAGTGTATGGAGTTCAATGGGAAGGTAGATTTCACTAGTAAAATAACTCTTAAATAGTTGAAATCTGAGCTCTTCTACTGCAAAATCACCAATTTTTCCCTGATCCTTAAAGGGTAAAAAATAATACTAGATTTTGCTGAATTTGAAATATTCCCTTCATATATTATAAGATCACACTTTTCATTATTTTAAATTTGTCATTATTTCATGCTGCCTTCTGTGTGATTACTCTAGGATTAAGCTCTGAGTAGAAGCAGGGGAAACATGGGAGGAAATGGATCATGGCATTTAAATTGAGAAGAGTCTAAGCAGAGGGGAAAGGAATCAAAATTGAGAATTGGTGGAAAGTCTCAGAAGGAAAGGGATGAGTGAGGAATGAGAATTTCTGAACTGGAAAAGGCAAGTTACCACCCAAGGAAATCTGGCTCCAGAGAACAATTTATTTTAATTTGCTTCCTTTTGCTGTTTCCTTAACTCAGGAATACTTGGCTTTTCACAGTTACTGTGGAGGCGTGGTAGGAAATATAAACTTACTGGTATAAAACAAGAAATAGCTTATTTATATGGCAGAAAGACTGGAAAAATTGCATTCATTTTGTTCATCTACTGTAAGCTCTAATTCCCCATGATGCTTTCCTAAGCACAGAATATTTATTAAGAAAAAAATTTTGGTGGTGATATGGTGTCATGTCAACACTTGGAATTAAATGATCAGTGGGTAATATAAAAAAGGCCAGGATATGGTAAGTTTTGTAATATTTTAAGTCACATTGATGAGACACTTGATACGAATACAATTTGCTTTTATTCTGGCATCATCGTTTGTTTTGAGTAAAGCTGGAAAACAAATAACATAATTTGCATAATGAAACCATCGAGAGTCAACCACTGTCATACATCAGAGGTATCTGTACCATTTTGACTTACAGTTTAAATTCATTCACGTTTATTTCTCTCCTTACCCCAACTAAACAATGCTTTTGATTTATTCTTTCCGTTTAGTGTCATATAAAATAAAGTGTTCCACTAGGAGAAGAAACAATTTGTCAAGCAGAAACTATATTAAGTGAAACATTCTCTCTGATATGTTTTTAATTTGTTTTATTCCCATTTTGCTATTGTAATTTTCCCACCTGCCATTGGAGATAAGGAAGGGTTTCATTCTTAATCTCTTGGTTCACTAAGGCTATATGCTCATTTTGTCAAGGAGGGTCCCCCTATCTCCAGCAGGAGGAACAGAAGTTGGCCCATGAAGGGAGACCCTGCAATGAGTCTCAGCCAAGAGGTCTGACCATCCATGAATGTGTTAACAGGTGCTCTTGGAGACCGACTATTTATCCATGTTGTTCTGGTGGCTGTGGGGAACTGTAAGAGAAGCAGAAAACAGTGTTCTTATCTGGGCTGATAAAACCTAATGCTAATTCAGGCTACTGTGAATACTGTATGTGCATTCTTGATGCTCTTACTCTTTCCTTCCTCCCACCACAGCAGTTTTAAATATAGGATCCATGGGCCCACAAGAAGCCCTTGGATAGAATTCAAGCAGTCTGTAAAAATTCCATCTTTTTAATTATTAATCACTGACTGAAATTTAACAGTTTCTTCAATTATATATGTGGGCACAAACCACAGTAGTATTAAGAATATCTGTGACCTTATCACCAATAGAAATTATAGATATTTTCATATCACATTGCAGTTGTTGCAGATCTCTGGAAATGCCATTTATGTGTTGTCACTATTTTTAAATTAGAGTAGCTATTAGACCTGCAGATAGAGTTTGTTATTAAATATTTTAATATAGAAGCACATAATATCATTAAATCACAATTTTTTCTTTTGATATTTTATAATTGTATGCCGTTTTAATCATTTTCTTTTGTAAACCTAGGTATATTCTTTTGCACATTAAAAACATTAGTCTGGGAAGTGGTCCACAGACTTCACCAGTTAGCCAAAGGGGCAGTAATACACATAAAAAAGGTAAAGAATCCCTGTTGGTTATCAGACTTGGTAATTTCTTTATTCCTTCATATTTTCAACATAAAAAGAGAGGGGAAATGAAAGTGGAATTTATAGGTTTTATTTCAAATATTAAATTGGAAGCAGTTAACTGCATTGAGGCTTCTGAGTTATCAGAGGCTCTACATTTTTCCTTTATAGATTCATTATGTTGCTAATTTAATTATCAAGTAACTGACTTTACTGTCTGGACAAATATTTTTGTCTGTCGTTTGCCAGACCTTAATCTGTTATCTTGTAACCTTGAGATACCACTTTACATCCCAGCTTTACTTTTATTCATTTGCTGGATGAGGGTAATAACACCTAGTGTGCCTTGTTGTCATTGCATGTTTATGTGGGAGGGTTATTTTCCTGGGTCATTTTCAGATCCTAAAAATTATTGAATGAATTTAATCCAGTAGTATATATTTATAGACAAGTTGAAAACCCTAAATAAAGCATTATACAAATGTCATAAATTTCTATTATGGATGCTATAGAATGCTGGGTAGCTCACAAAGTCTTAAAAGAAAACTCTTCTATGACCTAAGAAATGCTGTATCATTGTTAGGTAAGGCACAGGAAGCCAAACAAACAAAACAAAAACAAAAACAAAAACAAAAACAACCCAGAAGTAGCACCCTGTGCAATTTCCAAGGGGCACATGGCGCTTGGAAATATTTTAGCTCTCAATTTTCCAAGATATAATGTACTGCTGTCAATGTCCTCTTAAACATGGCTCTCCCCGACTGATAAATAGCATAGTGCATTTCCACAATTAGGGTAGATGGTTGAGTGAAAGGATCTTCAACATCATCAGGTCAACCCATGTTGGTGCTCCCATTAACATAGTTTATTCTCCATAATTGAAAGAATTGCTGTCTTTTGCCCTTGCGGAGCTGAGAACATGTTACACTGGTAGAGTTAAGGAACTTACTAGTCCATTCATCATCTTTGTTCTTGCAGACATTATATTTTCAATATGACTAAGAGACAAAATTTTTCAATAAGTAACAAATGTAAACTTTTCTAGCACCTAATATTGCATGCTGTGGCCAAAATACTGGAAGAAGTTGAGTGTGAATTTCAAAGAGATGGTTGTAATGCAACACCTCTCCTGTCACTTAAATCAACATTGCAGCCAATATATCTTAAACTTTAGGTTGTTGGTGATTAACCCAGCATCCCCCACATGCAAGGCATCTTGTGCTGGTTTTTATTAGTTACTGCTCACGGCGTCCCTTGGTGGCGCTGCTGTCCCCATTTTTAACTGTTCTGAGAGTTTTGATTATGAGACAGAGCATCTCCAACCTTCTGTCTCTTACTGTGCAAGGTTAACAGGCTCAGGGAGCAGCATTTAAAGAACCAAAGGGTTTTGTTGAGGCAGTTAGGTAAACATTTCCTTCTTCTCAAGAAATCTCAGAGCCAGCAGCTCTGAGATCTCTTATTTCTCCTTGCTAACACACAGTGTGGCATTAGTTACCTCCCTGACTTCATGTCAGTGTTCTGAGCTCTGCCAAACAGCAGGATAGGTGGAATAGGTTGTGATTTGATATGTGTCAATAAGCAAAGAAAGAAAGAAAATATTTCTGAATTTGTTCATTGACCTAATGGGATGGGGAAAGGCAAATGCTTTTATCTTAAAACTATCTAAATCAGAAATTGAGAATAGGGTAACTAGGACAACTTTGGAATTTAAGAAAGTTCATAGCGAGAATAATACTCAAAATTAGGGATATTTTAGTTTATCACAGTTGGGCTTTATCCTCTTACCAACTCAACATAATTTAATGGCAGGATTTGAAAAAATAAGCCAAAGACCATTGTTGACATTCATTGAACAATAAAAAATAAAGGAACTTTGAAAAGGTAACAAGCAATGAGGAGCATCTGGGAGACATTAACGTAGGAGCCCCACTGCTACTCACTTTCTCTGCTCTGCTGTGAAATCTCTGGCTCACAGAACTTAAAGTCTGCACATCAGGCTAATACATATTTATTTTTAACATGGTTCTTTTTAAAGTATTTTGTTGGTTGAGAGAGATGAGAATGAGCAGAGAAGATATACTTTTATAGTCTGATGTAAAAGATTTTCACTGCAGCTTTGATACAGGTGAGCACTATGCCCTTCATTTCATGGACCCTGTGGGCTGTCAGTCAGGACATGAGTAAAGATCTTCCTTTAGAGAGTAACCACTTTCTGACATTAACTGTGTCTTGATGGAGAGCACAGCATATGAGTTATGAGTTTTGGCCTGTGAGCTGTGAAAGATGACTCAGAAAATATAGCCTTGAGAACTAACTGAGGAAACTCCTCTGGCAGCACTAAGCTCTGAACAGACTCAGCTCATTTCTATTTTTGGCTCCTCTTCAGATGTCCAGAATGGCACAGCCAGCCACCAACCCCATTTCTAATTGCTCCTGTTGCAGTATGTTGATGTCTCTTTTCTTCTTTGTGGGAATGTGGGGAGCCAGCTAGTGGAGAGCAGGGGTAGCAAAAGAAAAAGGACAGTTTTAGGCAACCCCTATGACAATGGCCAGAAAGGGGTTCAAACTGAGTGTAAAGGAGCAGACAGGTAGTAGGGAAGGGAAAACATCCATAAGACTAGAAAATATTTCTGAGGAGCCTTGGTAGTAAACATGTTATAAATATTGACTAAGAAAAATAAGCTAGAAAGTCGGTATAATGCAACAGAGGTTGTAAACACAGGGAAAAGGGAAGAGAACATGAAGTGTTTGAAACTAAGCTTTATAATACTTGTATGCCAACACTGAATACTCATTTTACTTCCCTATTATTTGCTCAAAGTCTCCTAGGAATGGGAGGAAAAGGTACATGCCAAAAAGGATTTCAAAAAGGTCAATAAGGGAGGAACAAAGGGATGAGAAAGAATGAAGTAATAGGATTTGAAAAAAAAATCTTTTTGGCAAGGACCTTAAACGCCTTTTTCATAAGGACTGAAAAAATTTTTTTCTTGGCAACAAAGTTATTGATAAAATTGAAAATGCCATCTTAAATGCTATGTTACAGAAATAATGATGTGGGATTTATATACTTGGATTCACAGGCTATTAGAGCTATAAAGGACACAAAAAATCATTTAGTCTACCTCTCATTTTAGAGATGGGCCCAGAGGTTTACAGTAATATTCCCAAGGTTGCAAAGCTAATTAATAGCCACTCAGGAACTTAAAGGAAGTTGGTTGTTAGTCTAGAACTAAGGACGACAGCAATCTCTTTTTCTTTTCAGTGAAAATGGTGAGGAAAATAAAGGTCATATAGCTTATTGACTTGATTGTGGTCAGTCAACACATTAGAACCAAACATCTGACTAAACTAGAGTCTCTTTATTTATTTCTGGTCCACAGGATGAGTTTGCTTGATATGACGCCATCATTGGTTGTATACATTGGGTTCTTTGGGATGACATGGAGATTAGTGGGCAGAAAACTTATTGGAGAATTCTCTTGGAAGCAACACCTATGGAAAGGAAGAGAAGGAAGCAGAATTGGGCACAGGGGACAATAGGAAAGCATTGGGGTGCTTTCTAATGAAGGTCATAGGTGATCCAGAGGAATATCTGAGAGACTGACAAGGGCCTTGGGGATTGTCATGAGTTGGGGCAAAGGAGCCAGGACTTTATAACCCCCATCATCAGTCTTTATGTGCTGCACCCAGGGAGGAGCCATGACCTTGAGCAAGGATGCTTTTTTCAGCCAACACACTTTACAAAGACAGCTGGCAGCTGGCAGCAGTTCCAGAAGCTGGTAGAATAATATCTTCATTCCTAAAACGGGCATCTTAGCAGCATATCAGTGAACTGCTTGTACCTCTTGTATTCACTTCTTCATATACATACTAAGAATTAATCTTCCAGGATCCCAGTGGGTTTCTTTTCCAGAGGATTCTTATAAGAATAAGGTTGATAGGATAATCTAGCACCCTGATAATACAGCTAGTTTGAAGGTCTCAGGTGATACTCACCATCTCCCTCCTCCATTATCCACTCTAGATTTCCCTCAACTTCTGCTAGTTTTGGTGGTTTTCTTCTTGGCATGATTCTGACTATCCTGAGCCTCTCGTCACCTTATCTTCTTCAAGTCTTAGTTGCATTAGTCAATTTGCCATCAAGCTTTGACAAGAGGATCACATGGGTGTCAGACATATTTCTTCCTGTCCGCATTGTATACAAGAAGCCTTACTGTTCCCAATAATCAGGGTTAATTACTACCACCAAGATGGGAGCAGGTGCCAGCCAGAGCTTATGGTACAATTAGAATCTTTCTGCTCCTTGTAGGAAATACTTCCCCTTTGAAAAATAGGACATCAGATCATGCAGTTTCTAGAGTTACAAGAATGGGAAGCACAAATTACCCAAGTGGGCCACTGGGAGTGGTGATAAGAGAGGCCACTCTTCTTTCCATTTATCAGTTCCTGGGGACATGTATTCCAACACCTGGGACATAGCACCATATATAGATCATTGAGTTAGAGTGGGAATTGCATTTGGGAGGATGGAGAACCATATTGAGAGTATGACCTTCAAGCTGGCACTTCAACTTTGAAGTTGAAGTTGAATGGAGTCACTCCATTACTTTTTTGGGCTAGTAGGTTTCTGTTGGTTTGGTAGTTGACATGGCCAGTGATCTCATGGTCAGATACCAAGTACCCGTTCCCACACCTTGCACCTCCTTTCTTTGAAGTAGATCCTTTGGTCTGATGGTGTATTTTTAGGATGATACTGTAAATCAAACACTGTAAATCCTCAGACAGTGGTTCTGACTGACATGCTGTGGGCAGAAAAGTCAAATCTAAACCCAGAACATGTGTCTGTTCACGTTGACATGCATTTTAGCCTCTTCCAAGCCGAAAGGTCCCAAGGTATTCAACTAGCCACCAAATGGATATTTGATCTCCTATAGAGATGGTGCCATTCAGGGGAGTTAGTGTTGAACATTGAATCAGATCAGTAGCTTGATTAGCCTTGGTAGGTGGAAGCAATGCTGTTGAGCCTATGAATAACTTCTGTCCCTGCCACTATAGCTGTTTCATCTGCATGTCCATTGTGCTAGGACTAGGTAAGTTGATAACAGACACTGGCTGATGTGAGCTAATTAGGTTAGATTTTCTACCTGATTTAGTTCCTCTTCTATAAATAGGTGCTCTCTTGTAGGTGTTAAAGGTGTTAACATTTGATACAAAGATTTTCAGTTATGTCTGTTCCTACAGGTTCATCCAAATCCTTTTATCCCAGACCTTCTTTTCCTGCCCTTCCAGTTTTTATTCTTCTTGAACACTGACTTATGGTCAAGTCATTTGCCACTGCACATAAGTCCATGCACATTATAACCTCACAAAGAACTACATTGCTTAAGCTTTGCCTATTGGGAACATTTCCCTTACCACTGTTGTTAAGAGCCATCTCTAAGTCAGGCTACAACATGGCCCCCATCTGTTTCTAGCTTTCACTCACTTATCAAGAAAAGAAAATCCATTTATAACCAAACAGGAATTATTTTTTTTTCTGAGAAAAAGCCATGTCCAAACTCAGAACATGTGTCTGTTATGGTCTGGTGAATTGACCATATAAGAGATGCCCCTATATGGTGATAGGTATGACCTAATTGTCAAGTGCTACAGCAGCAACAGTAGATAACTTCAGGATCTAAGATATCTGCTTGTGTTGCTTTTTTTTTTTTTTTTTTTTTTTTTTTATTGTCTCCTGGTCCTGTTATTCCTTGATTTTGGGTGTATCACTTCTGTTGCATGATGCATTAGTCCTGGATTTACCTGACCTCATGACTTTGTTGTCTGATGGTAGCCAGCTTATAATGAGAAGTTCAGATTTCATGGTGATTTGACACCCATGATCAGGACCGACATTTATACCTGAGCCCAGTAGTATACCAGGACGTACTTTTCAAAAGATGTGTAAATGTCTGTTGTAGATGACATGACCGTGCTCCAAACCCCTAGACATCTGTGCTGTGATTCTTCCACTTGGGCTTGCTATAAACACCATATGGCATCTTATCCCACCACAGATACCTCTAATGCTATTCCATTCTGGTGTGTTATGCTGCTCAAGTGATAGGGTTGCTTGTATCACCGTGCTATACATTATTTTTCTGCTTTGGTTTTTACTCAAAACTGGAAATCATCTATGCTGTCTGGCGTAGGATTTGATACTGTATTACTGGCTACAGAATATGCTGTCTCCAGACATGGAAACATTACTAGGTACAGTTTTTCCTTCTTTGTGGTAGGATGTAAATGTTCTGATAATCTTTCCTTTTTTAGAGGGGATATGCCCAAATGCACAAGACCATGAGATTCCTAAAACTTTTACTCATGTGGCAGGACCTGAATTTTCATAGAGTATATCTCCCACCCTCTGGTATGCATATATTTTACTTAGGCCTACAGTACAGTGGCCACTTCTTTTTCATCTGGTCCAACTTGCATGATATCTTAGGTGTAGTTCACCAGTAAGATTTTCTGTGGTATGCGTGGTCAGTTAAAGATCTCTTAAAATTGTTTTATGACAGGGAAGAAGAGGTAACATAGCCCTTCGGCAAGACTGCAAATGTATACTCTTGTCTATTTCAAGTGAATGCGAGCTCTTTCTTATTTTTTTAAAAAAATATGATTAGAAAATAATGTGTTTGACAAATCACTAGTCATATACCATGTGCCTGAAGTCATAGTAATATGTACTGGCAAAGATGCTAACATTTGGCAAGCAGCTGCATTTGGGCAACTGCTGCTTAGTTGAGTTTGTGGTAATCCATTCTTATTTTCAGAGTCCATCTGGTTTCTTTCTGGTGAGTGACTGGTGAATTAAATGGAAATATGATGAAAATCATCACTCTTGCATCCCTTGGGCCCTTAATAGAAACCACTAAATTTATGCCATTCTCCTTAAAATGTAATAGCTTATTAGAGAATGCTCTGGAAAAATACCTGTGGAAGGGAAGAGAAAAAAAGCAAGACTGGGCAGAAGGAAAAGGTGGCAGCCGCAGCTGACCCATGGGTCAACTCTTGGGGTGAACTGGCCTTGCAGCCTGATTTGAGTTGAGGGGACTAGCCCTTTATAATCCTATGTTGACCTACCAGTCATTGGATAAAGGATGTCTAGGGAGGGGGTAACTTTGGGCAAGGCAGCTCTTTTCAACCAAGGCACTTCTGAAAGAGGGCTGGTAGCTGAGGACTATCTGCTGGCTGCTCTTCCAGCAGCTGGGTCCTTCAGTCTTGAAGGTGAATCTGGGCAGTATATCATAGAATCAACTATCAAATTAAATATTGGAGCCCTTATATAATGTATATTATTTATTTTTGGAAAAAGAGACTTTTAGTGAGTTGTAGGATATTTTAAGTGGAGGATAACAAAAAAATATGGGGTTGGGCAGAAAAGAAATGTCATGGCCGAACTCTAATTAAAGAAAAGGACTAATAACCATTAGCATACTGAACAAAGAACTCAGAAGAGAATGGTATTTGTGGACTGATAAATGAATCTGGACTAAATTACTTCCCATAAATTGCCCTAATGTAGTATGTGCATACCACACCTTCTTTATTCATTCATCAGTTTATGAGCATTTGGGCTCTTTTCATAATTTGGCTGTTGTAGACGATGCTACCATAAACATTGGGGTGCATGTATTCTTTTGAATCAGTATTTTTGTATACTTTGGGTAAATACCTAGTAGTGCAATTGCTGGATCATAGGGTAGTTCTATTTTTAACTTTTTGATGAGTCTCTATGCTGTTTTCCAGAGAGGCTGCAGCTGTTTTCATTCCCACCAACAGTGTAAGAGGGACCCCTTTCTCCACACCCTCATCAACACCTGTTGTTTCCTGTGTTATTGATTTTAGCCATTCTGACTGGTGTGAGGTGATATCTCATTGTAGTTTTGATTTGTATTTCCCTGATGATGAGTAGTGTTTAGCATCTTCATGTGTCTGTTAGCCATCTATATGTATTCTTTGGAAAATGTCCATTCATTGTCTTCTGCCCATTTTTTAATTGGATTTTTATTTTTTGAGTGTTGAGTTTATATAAGTTCTTTATATATTTTAGATACTAACTATCAGATACATCATTTGTAGGTATCTTCTCTCAATCTATAGGTTGCCTTTTAAAAGTTTTATTGCTTATTTCTTTCACTGTGCAGAAGTTTTTTATTTTCATGAAATCCAAATAGTTTATTTTTTGAAGGCTGTGATCTTAACTGCTGTAATATTCTGAGGCAGTAGCAAAGTGAGGAAAAAAAGAGAGAGAGAAGATATTATTTGAAAGAGGAAGCCCTGTACTCCCCTTTCAAAGTTGAGGATAGGGAAGAAGGCAGGGAATGTTTGAAGGTAGTTCAGATACACCATGTATAAACAGGTGACATAAGGCAGAAAGAAAAATGGCAATGTCAGAACATTATTTGAAGGTTCATGGAAACAGAGGAGAAGGAGATTCTGTCTTTTGTGGGAAGCAGGGTGGGATCAGAGGGGAGGTTCTGTTTCAAACTGAGAGCAAGAAGTGGAAGAAGAACATGCCAAAAAGAAGTGGCAACAGTATTGACATTGTCAGAAGTAAGATCTATAAAGTGATGTGTCTAATCAGTGTAGTAAAAAAAATGTGCTTAATCAAATTTCACTCTCTTCAGCTGGAATTATAACATGTTCTATATATAGTGTATATAAGTATATATATGTTACAATGTAGTACTACGTATACTACTCTCTAAATAGTATATTGCAGTAAGTCAGAAAAATGATTAAAACACATAAGCCTAAAAAGAAATACATTTCTTTCAAAAGTTCTATAAAATTAGAGGTTTTGGAACAATAGTAGCCCTTTATTCCTTCAACAACTCATATTCTTCATTCCTGTGTACCTTTACCTGTATTCACCAGTTGGTTACATTTTTCACATTTGTTTTGTCACTCTCACGTGCATGTAAAACCATCATTATTACTGCTAAGTAGCTAGATCGTTTGAGAGTAAATCTCAGACCTAATGACTCTACCACAAAATATTTTAGTATATATTTTCTAAGAGCAAGGACATTATTTGCCTAACCACAACATCAAGATTAAAAAACTTAACATTGGTACAATATTATCATCTAATATATAGTCCATATTAGAGTTTTACCAGTTGTTCCAGTAATATTATTTTTTATATAGTTTTATGGTTTATGGTGTGCACATAAGCTCTCTGTTCATTTACTTTACTGCACAGCCTGGAATTGGGATGAGTAATGGTGAAGGCCAGCTGGGCTGCTTTTTCCACAATGGCTTTGTGGCTCTTGGAGGAGACATTGTGAGCAATCTCTGCACAGTAAGACTTGTTGCACATCAACAGCACTTCAAGCTCCTTAAAGTTATCTAGGAGCTTCCGGAAGCCACTGGGCAACAAGTGCTTTGTTTTCTTGTTGCTCGCGTAACCAATGTTGGGCATCAAGATCTGGCCTTCAATCTTCAGTGCACCCTATTGTTAATGCCTCTGGGTTTTCACCAATCGCATTGAATTTTGACATATCGCTGTGACTGGTGCCAGATGAACTTCTTGGTCTTCTTTTTAATGATCTTGGGCTTCATCAGACATCTGAACGCATCCATGATGCCCAGTAACAGATGGATGCCAACTCCCCAAGAACATTCTTTACAACACTTTTCCCCAACGTAGGATCCAATGCTAGTATCACATATTATATGTAATTGTCCTATCTCTTTGTATTTTTAGAAGATTTCCTCAGTCATTTTTGCTTTCATAATATTAACATTTTTTAAAGTAGACAGGCTAGTTTTATGGAATGAGCCTCAATTTGGGTTTGTCTGTTTCCTCATGTAGATTCTGGTGTCCTTCTTTGGCAAGAACTTTATGTACATGATGTGCCCTCTGTGAATCACCTCAGAGGTTTCAATTTGTATAAGTAGTAGTGATATTAACTTTGATCCCTTGATTAAGATGTTACCATGATTTTCCCTTATAAATAGCATTTTTCCTTTGGAACTAAACCAAACCATGAGGAGATACTTTGGAAATGTGTGGGCATCCCATCAAATAGTCACAACATGATTTTGGCACCCCCTAATGATTCTTGTATGAGTCAATTATTGCTGTATGGTTGGAAATTTTTCTAATCCCCCTTTCATTCCTTCTACATTTTTTATTTGGCATTTTCCACATCATATTTTGGACAATTTGTTTACTTTCTGGCATAATAAGATATTCCAGGCTCATCTTATACTTATTCTCCTCAAACCCTAGGATCAGTCATTTCTCCAAGTAGCCCTGGTACTTTTACTGGGTAATGGTATCTTGGAACCAAGATTTGGATGGTAGGTGTACTCATTGGTACTGGAGTGTCATTGCACATACATACATCTTAATGCTGCTATCAAGGGACATGTGTTATGAACACCAACCAAGTGAACCTTAAGGGTAAATCATTTGGATAGTAACCACCAGTTACAAAGAGCTAAAATCTAGTTTAAATCATTGTTATAAAAATTGTTATTAGTTTAATAAGCAATGTATAAGTATAAAAGATTGCATAATCTTTTAAAGTAATCTTGAGAGGAATAATCAATTCTCATTTCTCAACTAAGAATCAGTTGGTTGATAATCTAGATTTTTGAGATTGTGTTTTGAAACTGTTGATTATAAGAATACTGTTAACTCTGGAGATGGTGTCAAAGTTAGTATTTCTGTAATACTAGCAATTTGTAAGGAGGTATAGAAATAATAGATGAGTCAAGCACATGTTAATGCTATAAAACAAGCTTAAGTCTAGATGTAGTTACACAGTTTGAAAACATTGTATTTCTGTATGTTGTGTTTACTGATTAGGATGTTTGAAATGTTCAAAAGAATTAGGCTAAATTTTTAAGTCTGTTCTAAATCTTTGAAGGAGATTTAATTACTTTTATAATAAAGCTTGAAATATTTAAGGAAATTTAACTTATATATATTTCTTGGCAATTTTTAAATAAATTGAACATTTAAGCAATGTAACAAGAAGTCAGTTTTGTCCAAACACAAAAGCCCCTTGATGTTGAAAAGTTAAGGTATGAGTCAGTGTGCCCTGAGGTGGGATCTGGGCAGAGCATCACAGTATCCACTACAATTGATATTTTGATTTTCCCTTGTAAGGTGAAATGAAACATCAGAATATATAGATACGTAGACTTAACCAACTCTGAGCAGGACCTTAAAAAATATACATTTTTACTTTGGACCCTTAACACAAACAAAGAAACTCAAACACTTGCTAAGTATCACTTCTTCAAGGTACCTAAAATAGGTTAAGATACTGCCCTATGTTTTAGATTCTCACACCCTGTCCATCATAACAATTTTATTGCAAAGATTAAGGGGGTGTGTTCTAGATAGTTTATGTCTCACTGCACATGTATTACTGAAATCTATACCAGATAGCTGCCTCTGAAAAGCCCTAGAAGAAGCAATAAATTACAAATGAAAGCTGGTTCTGTTGGTTTCTTCTGCCAAAGTAAAATAAATGAAGTGGCTTAATTGATGAAAATAAAGGTATTGCATACAAACTAGAAGATACAGGTGGGAACATCATAGTCACTACCCAGGATTGTTGATATTAAGTAAAGCCTAGAGGCAGGGAATTGAACCAAGTCACCTGGCAATGTCCCATCAGCCCTTTAGCTGAATTGAGAAAGTATTATTGTTTTTAATTGGTTCCCATTTGACCTTATTAAAAGTTTAAGCTTGCTTTTACTCTAACCTTTTATCCTCTTGACATTTCTTTCCTTGTATTTTATAGTTTCTTTTGTCTTCCTTCATCATAATTTTCCCTTTATACTGTACTGTTTCCTTCTGGAAAAAAAATGGTCAGTCTCCTTGCCATTTGTTAAAAGGGACTATCAGCAAAATATTCTTGAGGGTGGAAATTGTCTTTGTTAGCTGAGTTGCTGAAAGAATTATATGAAGCCTTTACTTCCCACTTCTATGAGACCTCAACAATGTATTTTAACATTAATTGCTTGCAAGTATGTTTGCCTTTATACTGTAAAATGTTTGAGAGCAAGAATATTTCTTTTCATACTTGTTTCCCCAACAGCCTGACAGAGTAAGCTCTCAATAAATGTTTGTTGAATGAATTAATAATTGGATATGTATTGTAATTGTTTATTCAAGTTTCCATCTCTTTGTCAAGCTGTATTTAAAGATGGGGATCAAGTCTTATTAATCTTTGCACTACTTCTTACTGCATATACTGTACATGTAGTAGGTACCCAGAACATTGCAGCAAATGAAGGAATGAAAGAACTGAGACTGAACAGGAGGGACTATGCATTGTTACTTAAAAGTTGTGGAGGACCTCCCTCCAAAATCACCTTTCTTCCATGCCTGTCAATGATGTGAGCAATTCCACTTTATATTTATACACTGTCTGCTGCTAAGAGGGCCTCTTGATGAAGTAAATCTAGAATTTAGTAGCAACTCAAGGTCATTTTATAAATGCAATTACCTCTTCCCAGGATGAAAACACTGGCTACCTGAAGGGAAAGAAAGTGATCAAAGTAAGCAAAGGACACTGAAAAAAAGAAAGCTTTGGTGCTTTGTGATGTTGACCTAGGTCAGTGCCAATGTAAGACATTGGGATGGAAGATGGGAGACATTGAGACAGTCCAGTATAAATATTGAAGCTAGAAAGGAAATTCGTATGTAGCGATAGCTCTATAGGACTAAAGAGGAGAGCAAGTAAAATGAGGCAAACATACAAATGAGAAGCTTTGTTTATTCATCAAAGAAACAAACAAAAATATTTTGGGGTACCTACTGTGACCTAGGAACTGTGATGGGTACTGTGAACACAGCAATTTTCACCAAACATTTTCACTGTACTGAAGAGTTCACTGGCTTATAGGGGAGACTGATATTGAATAAATTATCACCCCCAAACTCACCTAAAACTATATATTTTCATTTGAAAAAACAATATGAAGGAAAAAAATGCCTGGTGTTGTGATGCATATAAAAATGGGACTAACCTAATCTGAAAGGTAAGGGACCATTTTCCTGAGGAGGGGTCTTTTAAGCTAACACTTGAAGGGACGAATAGGCATTAGCAATGCAGAGAGGGAAGGAATAGAATTCTAGACAAAAATGAAAAGACATCAAGCAGAAAGAACTTGAGCATTCCTGGAACTAAGAGAAGACTCTTGTGGTTAAGGCTTAGTGAGAAAGGGGAAGAATGGAACAAAATAAAGTTGGAAAGGAAAGCAAGACTTTGAGGACATATTATACAATGAATGAAGACCAAGGAGTTTGGAGTTTATTTTAACAGAAAAAGATTGAATAATTTAATCCAATTTATGGGAGAGATATCACCAATTGTGTTTTTAAAAAATATGACTACAGAAGATGGAAAACTAGGAAGAACCCTTCTTCATTCACAGAAACATAGTAAACAACAACCTACGGACCAGAATAGCTTTGTGGGAACTCTAGAAACCATTTAAGGATCTGCAGCAACCTGATAAATTCCCACCTAGGAAAAAGCCACACTCAAAATGGTAGGAAATTTTATAGCATATTTTACACCTTTGCCCCAGTGTACTTGGTTTGGCATGGGAGGAAGTCAACTAGTTCCCAGTTCTTCATTCAGGATGGAAAAGAAAGTAGAACTCATTTGTGATGTTCTGTTGTATATGGAGCTGTACAAGTGACTGGTTTCTGTCTTGGATGCCTTGGAGCATTGATGGGAGCAATGTCATTGATTGGCTATCAGGTTGGAGTTTGCCAAAAACACTAGCAGGCATCCTAATGCAAAAGAGTGTCAGGGAGATTGTAAAACTGTGGCTGTCTTGGGGTAGGAAATTAGAGGCAGGGGAATATAATCTAAGGGGAATATACCTAAGGCCTTGGGAAAGAAATGGGATGAGACTCTTAGGGAAATTAGGACATTTGAAAGCACCTATGAATAGAGAAGAATAGGATAAAACATACCCATAGGGCCAGGGAAGATGTGTGCCCAGAAAAGACCTGAAAAAAATCTTAAACTTTCACATCAGTTTTTTTAAATGAGGATCCTCCCCTGTATATAGCCAGTCTCCAAGACTGGGTGAAGTGGATGTATTTTTTTAAATGCTCAGTTTCCAGCAAAAGATCTTAAAGCATACAAAGAAATAGTAAAAAATGGCCCATTCACAGGGAACAAAATAAATCTCAAGAAACAGACCCTAAAGAAACATAGGCTTCAGACTTACCTGACAGGTATTTTAAAACAACCCTCTTAAGTATGCTCAGTAAAATAAGAGAACACATAGAACTAATGGAAATAAGGAAAACAATATATGAAAAAAATGAGAATATCAACAGATAGAAATAATGAAGAAGAGACAAACTCTTGAGCTGAAAAATAAAATAACAAAATTGAAAGATTCATTAGAGGGTTTAAACAGCAGGTTTGAGCAGGAAGAAGGAAGAATCAGCAAACATAAAGACAAGTCACTTGAAATGACCAAATCTGAGAACCGAAAAGATAAAAGAATGAAGAAAAGTGAACACAGCCTAAGGACTTACAGGGTCACCAAAAGTGGATCAATATATACATTACAGGAGTCCTAGGAGAACAGAGAGAGGAAGGTGCTGAAAACTTATTTGAAGAAACAATGGTGGCTGAAAAATTCCCACATTTGAGGAAAGACATGGAAATCTAATACAAGAAGCACAATAAATTCCCATTAGAGTAAACTCAAAAGAGACCCACACTGAGACACAATATAATCAAACTGTGAAAAGTCAAAAATAAAGAATGTTGAAAACATCAAGAGAAAAGCAATTGATTACATACAAGGGGATTCTCAAGATTATTAGCCTATTAGCAGAAACCCGACAGACCAAAGGCCATGCAATGATACACTCAAAGTGCTGAAAGAAAAAAATCCTGTCAACTGAGAATTCTGTATCTGGCAAAAGTGTCCTTCAAAAATGGAGAAATTAAAATGTTTACTGGTAAACAAAAGCTGAGGGAGTTAATTACCACTAGACTTGTCCTATAAGAAATGCTAAAGGGACTTCTTCAAGGTGAAATAAAAGAATGGTAGACAGTAACTCAAAACCATAAAAACATAAAAAATTCTCCAGTAAAAGTGAGTACATTGGCAAATATAAAAAATATATCATTATAATTTTGTTCCAAACTCTACCATTTATTACTTTGTAGAATTTAAAAGACAAGAATATAAAATGAATAATAAATCTATATTAACATACACATATAAATATGCAATTTGTGGCAATAATAACAAAATGGTGAGAGATCAAAGCAGTAGAGAAATAATATTTTTGTATACAATTGAAGTTAAATTTTTATCAGCTCAAAATAGATTGTTTTAACTTTAGGATATTATATATAATCCCTATGGTAACCACAAAGAAAATATCTATAGAATATACACAAAAAGAAATTAGAAGGTAATCAAAACATGTCATTACAAATATCAACCAAACCCAAAAGAAGTTAGTAAGGAAAGAAATGAGGAACAGATACACTACAAGGCATACAGAAAAGAAATAACAAAATGGCAATAAGTAAGTACTTCCCTATCAGTAATTATTTTAAATGTGAATGGACTAAACTCTCCAATCAAGATACAGGTTGACAGACTGACAGATGAATTTTAAAAAAGGATCTAATTAGGTGATGGGCATTAAGGAGGGTACATGATGTATGATGTGATGAACACTGGGTGCTATGTGCACCTGATGAATTATTGAAAACTACATCTGAAACTAATGATGTACTATATGTGGCTAATCGAATTTAAATAAAAATTTAAAAAAAGATCTATCTACTGTCTACAAGAGACTCACATTAGATGTAAGGACACACATAGGTAGAAAGTGAAAGGATGAAGAAAGATATTCCAAAAGGGGTGGTTATAAAAATATCAGAAAAAAAAAACAGACTTTAAATAAACAATTATTACAAGAAACATAGATGACCATTATTTAATGATAGAAAGGTCAATTCACAAAATAGATATAACAGTTGCAAACATATATGCACCAGACATCAGAGCTCCTAAACAAATGCAGCAAAAATAAAATTGAAGGGAGAAATTGACAGCTTTACAATTATAGGATCAGACTTCTATGCTCCATTTTCAATAATAGAACAACCAGAGAGAAAATCTCTTTTTTTTTTTTAAATTTATTTATTCATGATAGTCACACGGAGAGAGAGAGAGAGGCAGAGACACAGGCAGAGGGAGAAGCAGGCTCCATGCACCGGGAGCCTGACATGGGATTTGATCCCGGGTCTCCAGGATCGCGCCCTGGGCCAAAGGCAGGCGCCAAACCGCTGCGCCACCCAGGGATCCCCAGAGAGAAAATCAATAAAAAAATCAATATGGACATAGAGAATTGAATGGCAGTATAGATTAAGTGGGCCTAACAGATATATACATATCACCCAATCTAAGAGCAGAGTATGCTTTTTTTCTCAAGTGCACATAGAACATTTTCCAGGATAAACCTTATCTTAGGCCACAGAACAAGTTGTAGTAGATTTTTTAAAAGATTAAAATACTTTGATCACAAAATGAAACTAGAAATAAACAACAGAAAGAAAACTGAAAAATCCACAAATATGTGGAAATTAAACAATATACTCAACATGAATAGGTTAAAGAAGAAATTACAGGAGAAACTAGGAAAAAATCTTGAGATAACCTAGAGAAAAACGTAACAAAACTTATGGGATGGAACAAAAATGCAAGAGGTATTAAGAGGGAAGTTTATAATTGTAAACACATACATTTAAAAAAGAAGTTCTCAAATCAGTAACCTAAATTTACACCTTAAGAAAATAAAGAATAATAAACTAAACATAATTGGCTAAGGAAGAAAATAATAAAGATTGGAGCAGAGGTAAATAAAATAGAGGAAAACAGTAGAGAAAATCATCGAAATCAAGTGTTGTTTCTTCCAAAGGATCTACAAAATTGACAAATCTTTACATTCACTAAGAATAGAAGATGAAGACTTAACTAAAAACAGAAATGAGGAGGGAATATTACAGCCCATTTTATGGAAATAAAAAAAAAAGCACTATGAGCAATTGTACATCAACAAATTGGATAACCTAGATGAAGTGGATAAATTCCTAGACACATACATTCTTTGAAGATTGAATCATGGAGAAACAGAAAACCTGAACAGACCTATACCTAGTAAGGAAATTGAATCGATAATAAAAAACCCTTCATCAGGGAAAAGTCCTGAACCACATGGGTTTCACTAGTGAATTCTACCAAAAATTTGAGGAATTAATAATAATCTTTCTTAAACTCTTCTCAAAAAACTAAAGAGGAGGGAACACTTTAAAATTTATTCTATGAGATCAGCATTACCCTGATTATCCAAACCAGGCAAAGACAGTAAGAGAAAACTGTAGACCAATATCCCTGATGGATACTGATGCAAAAATCCTTAACAAAACTTAAGCAAACAGAATTGAACAGCACATTAAAAGGATTATACCCCATGATTTAGTGAGATTTATTCCTGAAATGCAAGAATATGTGAAACATATGTTTAACATAGAAAAATGAATTGATATAATACGCTACATTAACAGAATGAAGGAAAAAACCCACACAATTATCTCAATTGATGCAGAAATATTTTTGACAAAATTCAATACACTTTTCATAATGAAAACACTTAAAAACACTAGTAATAAAAAAACCCCACTAGTAATAAAAGGAAACTAAGTCAACATAATAAAAACCATACATGAAAAGCCCACAACCAACATCATACTCAATGATGAAAGACTGAAATATTTCCCTATAAGATTAGGGAAAAGACAGGATGCCTTCTGTAACAATTACTGTTCAACATAGTACTGGAAATTCTAGCAATTCACCAGTTACAAGATACAAAACATACACAAAAATTAGTTGGATTTTTCTATATACTAACAATGAACAACTTGCAAAGGAAATTAAGAAAAATTACATTTAAAATAGCATCAAGAAAAATAAAATGCCTACTAATTAATTACCAAAGGAGGTGAAAGACTTGACACCAAAAACTACAAAATATTGCTGAAAAAAAATTAAGATGCAAATAAGTGAAAAGACATCCACCTTCATGGATCAAAAGACTTAATACTATTAAGATGTTGATACTACCCAAAGCAGTACACAGAATCAGTGTCTCAAAACCTTGAAGGTGTTTTTACGAAATAGAAAAACTCATCCTAAAATTCATATGGAATCTTGGGGGACCCTGAATGGCCAAAATAATCTAGAAAAAGAACAAAATATGAGGTCTTACATTTCTTGATTTCAAAACTTATTACAAAGCTACAGAACCAAAATAATGTGGGACTGGCAAATGGATAACCTCTGACATATATGGAAGTGAAATGATTTTGAAAGAGTGTTAAGACCATTGAGTGAGGAAAGGACAGTCTTTTAAAGAAAAGATGTTGGGAGAAACTGGATATCCCCATGCAAATAATGAAGTTGGACTCTTACCTTATACTGTATACAGTAACTAATTCCAAATGGATCAAGAACAGGTGGCTCAGTTGGTTAAGCTTTCAACTCTTGATTTTTGTCTCTGATCATGATTTCTGCATCCTGGTTTCAAGCCCTGCTTGAGATTCTCTCTCTCCTTCCCATTGCCGCTCCTCCCGCTCATATGCAATCTTTTTCTCTCTCTAAAAAAAAAAAGAACCCAAAATAGATCAAAGACCTAAATGTAAGAGCTAAAATTAAAATTCTTAGGAAAAAAGCAAAACGAAACAAAGGAGAAGCTTCATGACATTGGATTTGGAAAAGGTATCTTGGGTACAATACCAAATGGATAGGTTAAAGAAAAAAAATAGATAAATTGGACTACATCAAAGTTAAAAATTCCTGTGCACCAAAGGAAAAAAATCAATAGAGTGAAAAGGCAACACATAGAATGGGAGAAAACATTTTAAATCATACATACAAGAGAAAAAAACAACCTGATTAAACAATGGCCAAAATACTTGAAGAAATCTCTCCAAGGAAGATACACAAGTAGCCATAAGCCCAGAAAAAAGTGCTCAAGGTGATTAAACATTAACCTTCTCAAGACCAGATTGAGATACTGTCTCATATCCATTAGAATGGTTACTATAGAAAACCAGAAAATAACAAGTGTTGATGAGAATGTGGAGAAATTGGCTCCTTGTGCACTGTTGGTTAGAATGTAAAATAGTGCAGCTACTATAGAAATTAAAAATATGGTTATGATCTAGCAATTTTACTTGTGGGTATACTATATCCAGAAGAGTTGATAATAGGGTCTCAGAGAGTTATTTGTACACCCAACAAGTGTACAAATAGTATTTATAGTACCCAAAAGGTGGAAGCAACCCAAGTGTCAACTGACAGATCAATGGATAAACAAAATATGATCCATATATACAATGGAATGTTATTCCGCTTTAGAAATGAAGGAGATTCTGGGGGGCGCCTGGATGACTCAGTCGTTTAAGCACCTGACTCTTGGTTTTGGCTCAGGTTCTGATCTCAGGGTCAGGATGGAGCCCTGGGTGGGGCTCTGTGCTCAGCAGGGAGTCTTCTGGAGATTCTTTCCCTTTTTCACATGTGCGGGTGTGTGCACGTGCATGTGCACTTGCTCGGTCTCTCTTGCTTTCTCTCATGAAAAAAAATATATATAAAATGGAAGAAATAAAGGAGATTCTGACACATGCTATACTGTGGATGAACCTTGGAGATATGCTGAGTGAAATAAGCCAGACATAAAAGACAAATGCTGTGTGATTCCATTTACATGAGTATCTAGAGTAGGTCAAATTTACAAGTACAGAAAGTAGAATGCTGGTTGCCAGGGGCTTGGGGCATGAGAGAAAACAGAAGTTATTGTTTAGTGGTGTTAAATAACAGAAGTTTAGCCAAGTAAATTGTTTACTTGGCCAATAAAGATTTAATTGGCTTTATTAATCAATTCATTTGATCTGGCTTAACAAGTAGAAGGGAACACAAAGAGATACCAATAAAGAAAGGTTTTTAAAGGTGGAGAGGGAGGGGAAAATTGGGAATTATTAGCAGAGTCCATTGTTTTAGGTAGAATTGACCTCCTGGGAGAACATAAAAGGTCTGTCAGTAAATTTCTTAGGCTGACCAGGAAATTCCCGTGTTGACCAGTTGAAGATGACATTCCTGGGAGGTTGAAACTGCAGTTATTTTAGGTATTAAGTTTTGGTTTACTGACTTGAGACCTTAACTGAAGTGATAACTACTTTGGGCCCGTGCTTTCTTCTTAACAATGGTCAGAGTTTCAGTTTTGCAAAATAAAGAGAATTCTGGAAATGGATGGTAGTGATGGTTGCACAGCACTGTAAAGGTCCTTGATACCACTGAACTATACCCTTAAAAATGGTTAAATGATAGGAGCACCTGGGTGGCTCATTGGTTGAATGTCTGCCTTTGGCTCAGGTCGTGATCCCAGGGTCCTGGGATCAAGTCCTGCATCAGACTCCCCATGGGAGCCTGCTTCTCCCTCTGCCTATGTCTCTGCTTCTCTCTGTGTTTCTCATGAATAAATAAATAAAATCTTTTTAAAAAATGGTTAAATGATAAATTTTATGTGTACTTTACCACATTTAAAGAAATAAGGGGATCCCTGGGTGGCGCAGCGGTTTGGCGCCTGCCTTTGGCCCAGGGCACGATCCTGGAGACCCGGGATCGAATCCCACGTCGGGCTCCCGGTGCATGGGGCCTGCTTCTCCCTCTGCCTGTGTCTCTGCCTCTCTGTCTCTCTCTGTGTGACTATCATGAATAAATAAATAAAATCTTAAAAAAAAAAAAAAGAAATAATAAAAAGATGACTATTAGTTTCCAGTTCACTTTCTTTCCTTCCCCAAATCCTATTTGTATTGTAATAAAAAAGTACAAAAACGATTTTATTTTTTAAATGTGTTTTTTTTTAAGATTTTATTTATTTATTCATAGAGACACAGAGAGAGAGAGAGGCAGAGACACAGGCAGAGGGAGAAGCAGGCTCCATGCAGAGAGCCTGATGTGGGACTTGATCCAGGGTTCCCAGGATCACACCCTGGGCTGCAGGCGGCGCTAAACCACTGCGCCACCAAAGCTGCCCCAAAAAAATGATCTTAAATGCCAAGAACTAGGGTGATGTGTAGAGATGTTGGGCCATGTAATTGATGAATAGTAATTGAATATCTTGCAAAAGTAACATCACTTAAACTTTTAAAGATTAACTGAATAATGACCAACAAATTGGAGGAGAGGAAGGGGGAGAACGGGTCATGTCAGGGAGCTAATTCTTTTGTCTTTTATAGGAGAATATTAATGGATTTTGCCTAAAATTAATAAAATTAAGACTAGTGGTATATGTTTGAGATTTATTGTGGTAACTGTAGAAGAACTAGAACATATTTTAATCAAAGGTGATACTTCAGTAAGTGGGTCTGGGATGGTAGAAACTGATTCGGTAACTATACACCTTCATATTATACCCCTTATTACTTCTTAGAGAGATTTTATCCCGTGTGTACTCATTGTTTTAATTATAATAATTAAAAAATTATTAACATAACACAGCAAAGCATAGTGAATAATATAATAAATGTCTTTGTTCCTAATACCTAGATTTATGAAATCTGAGTATTTTAACAGTTGTACTTCAGATATCTGTTAAGAAAAAATAGATTTACACATATATTTGAAGCCTCTTCCTGTTCCTCTTTCTGTCCCTCCCCAGCAGAGATTGGTATTTGGTGTGTGTATTTGTGTGTATAATATGAATGGTAGTAATGGACTAAATAGTATTTTTTAAAATCCAAAAACTTGATGTAAATGAAGTTTTGCCCTCCATATCACTTGACAATTTAATTTCCTTTTACTGCTTAATGTTATACTTTTGGGAGGAGAGATTTTTGAATCCACAAAGTAAAAATTATGATTTATTGATATTGGTATTTATTAGTATAAAATGTATGATTATATTAAAAATATAAACATAATCTAATAATCTCTGCTGGGTAACTTGTATAAATAACATTTGATAATCAAAAGCATTTATAAACCTTGTATCAAAATGATCACTGAAGTCCTCTTTGGAGCCCAATCTAAAAAGACATTGACAGAAGGAGGAACTTCTTTTCTTTAATGATAAAGAATCTTTTTTCTGTTTTAATTGGCTAAGTTTTTCTGAATTGTATCCAATGTCAAATTTCATAGCAATGTGAAATGCAAATAGTTGCGTAACCCATTTTCCAATTTGTTTTTGCGGAAGAAGTTATTGAAGTTGAATCAAATTGTGTTTTTTTCTCTGCTCATGAACAGTTTCTGAACTACGGAGAGAAAATGCTCCCAAGGATCTTAATGATTAGGCCCTTCGTAGCCCCACACTGTTGTGGGTGCGCTGAGCTTTTATTAAAAATAACACTTGTCCCAGAATATTCTGTGTAACATTTCATTTTGCCTCTTCTCCAGTCCTAGGAAATAGACATTATTTCCTCATTATTCAAATGAGGTAATTAGAGCACAGAGACTTGCTAATCACCCAAGGTCACATAGGTACATGGTGGAATTGGGACTTAAAGCCAGATCGAGAGCCTGTGTTCGTTCTCTTCTTTGCCAATGCAGATAGACCTGAAAATATGTAAAAATCTGACTTGGGAAAATAAAATGAGCTCATTTTAGTTTTTTATTCTTTTAATTGATTTTCATGGAGAGAGTTTGTTGTTTGTTTGTGAAAAGTCTTCCACATATTTGTATTGGTTCTGTGGTTATGTGAGCATTTTCTGATTACTGAATTCTGAAACTGAATGCTTTCCTCAAACTGGTATTGACAAGTTCTATCTTAGATTATCAGCTTTGCCAGAATGTCTCCTTCATCTTCTCCCTATCACACATTTTTATTTTATTTCCATGGCTATTTCTTATCTTTTTTCCTCCCTCTTCCCCAGCTCCCTTATGTCCAAATTCAATATAGCTCACGGCATTAATATCAGTGGTGCCTTCTTATGATGTGGTTATTTGTACTAAATGAGAAAAACAAATGTAAAAGGGTTTTGCAAACTGTGATAAGCTATACATGTCAAAGAGATCTAGAAAGACATATTTTAGTCTGAAGGTTAGGTCACTTTTACTTATGTGAGGATTACTACTAGTGATGTCAGTGAACAGGAAAACAGACATTTCCTCCCACCCCCAGTTTTGTTGATTCCTTGAAAACTTATGGTCATTATTTTGTTCTTTGTAAATTAAGGGGAAAGAATGAGAGCATACACAATACTTTCATTTGAATATGGAATAGCAGAAATCCAAGGAACTGTTAAAACCATGCATTTTCATTTTAGCAGAGTTTTTTTCCCTTGCAATTTAAAATAGTTAATTTTTGGTGTATGTAAATTATACCTCCATAAAGTTGACTTTAGGAAGTTTTAGAATTAAAACAAAAAATACCACCACTGTGCCACCCACCCCCGCTAAGATCTAACGAGCCTCAGTAGTGGCTGGCTGCTAACATATCCAAAAGAGAGACAACTGGCCACTATGCCTTCTGCCAAAAGAACACACCACTACTGAGAGTCACATAGAAGGTAGGAACCCACATTCAGTCAAGCATCTGGATGCCACATTCAATTTACAGCCACAGATATGTTAAACTACTCCATCAGGCTTCAGCCAGCAAATTCCGTACCGTCAGAGTCTTCATAGAAAAAAACATCCTTTATCAAGTAAATTTTAAGGAAAAATGAAAGGGATGGGAGGAAAACTTGTAAAATAAGGTACATATCTTATTGAAAGGAAGTTATGATTCCTCATCTTCTTTGGACTCATGCCTTTTGTAACCAGACTTTACAGTGTTTTTCCAGGAAGGGTTACCTGTTCCACTCCTTGACACTGGACTTAAACACACCTGGTTTCCCCTATTGATATCTCATATTTATTATCAATAATTAACCAATATTTATACATTATTACTAAGGTTTTATTATTATTATATAATAATGCTATATTATTATACTAAATGTCCATAATTTACTTAGATTTCATTCTTACCTAATATAGTTTTCTGTTCTAGGATTCCATTCAGGAAACCATGTTACACATAATTACTACATGTCCTTAGGCTCTTCTTAGTTGTGGCACTTTTTCAGACCTCCCTTGTTTTTGAATAATCTCTACACCCAACATGGGGCTCAAACTCACAACCCTGAGATCAAGAGTTGCAGGCCAGCCAGGAGTTCCCTTTTTGTTTTTCAATGAGTTTGATAGATTGGAGGGGTACTGGTCCGGTATTTTGTAGAATATCCCTCCACTGGAGTTTGTCTGATATTTTTCTCATGAGTAGATTGAGAGTTTGGGTTTTGAGAGGAAGATGACCACATATACTGAGGGTACATACTATCACATGATGTCACTATTGATAATGACCTTGGTCACCCAGCTGAGATAGTGTTGGTCAGATTTTTCCACTGTTAAATTACTCCCTTCCTTTTTCATACAATACTCTTTGGAGAGAGTCACCATGGAAAGCCACTCCTTGAGGAGTGGGAAGTTATGCTCTCCCTGTCTGAAGCAGAATGTCTATAAATTTTTTTGAGTTCTCCTGCATGGGAGAGTTGTTTATTTTTTCCCATTTATTTATTCAATCATTTATTTATATCAATATGGATTCATACTATGGGTTATATAATTCAACCCTACTTTATTTTATTGCTCATATTGTTCCAGCTCTAGCCACTGGAGCTCTTCCAGTTGGCTCCTGTATTCCTTAACCTATCTCCCATCATTTTATGTGGGTTTTGTTTGTTATAGTACTTCCTTACTGTCTAGCATTAAAAGATACTCCAGGCTCATGTTGTATATTTTCTGTAACAGCCTAAGACTCAGCCACTTTTATCCAAGAAGCCCTAGTTCCTTTTATTGGAGAATGATATTAGAAACCGAGTTCTGAGCACTAGGTATGTTCATTGCTATTGGGATAATTTTTGCTTCTAGGCCTTCTCAGGTGGTAGAGCAAAGAGATATGTGTGTATACTATCTTTCTATCTAGACATACCTACAAATATTTCTATATGCAACTATCTGTATTTAAATTAAGCTAAAACACAAGTTTATACTGATGTCTCCAACTCTAATTTATTGCTGCGTGGATCATTGTAGCCTTTTTCTCTTGTTTGCCTGTAACCTCCTAATCTAACAGTGAGAAACCTGACTCCTACCATTTGCCATCCATTTACTTAGTAGTTCAGTTTAGTATACATAAAAATCTCAGAATTGTTAACCCATTCCCCATAGGAAATAACTTTGCCAACTAGAGCACAGAGTTTATATGCATTCTTAAGGACTGCATTCATTTGCAAAATTGCTTAGGTGAGCACCTCTCCCTTTCCCTCCAGTGAGGTTGTTCCAGGCATTTATAAATAAAGTTAGATTCTTTTGTCATATTGTGTATTCCATATTGGGATCCCCTAAATTCCTAAATGACTTTTTAAAATTTGCATATATTAAAGTACACTCTTTGTTCTATAAAATTCTGTGGTTTTCAACCAGTACATAGTGTCGTATTTACCTTTACAATACCATACAGAATAGTGTTACTGCCCTAAAAAATGATCCGTGCTTCACCTACCTAATCTTCCCTCTCCCCTAATCACCCACCAATGACTGATCTGTTTACTGTCTACACAGTTTTTATTTTTCCAGGTCATATAAATGGGATCATGCATAGGTAACCTTTTCAGATTGTTGTCTTATACTTAGCACTGTGCATTTAAGACTCATTCATGCTTTCATGTGGCTTTATAGCTCTTTCTTTTTTATCCCTGAATAATATTCCAGATGGAATACTATTATACATGGTTCATTTAGCCATTTACCCATTGAAGGACACCTTGATCTCTTCCAGTTTGGGTGATTATAAATAAAGCTTCTTTTCAATTTTTTAAAAATACTTCTTTTTAAAAAGATTTTGTTTATTAGAGAAAGAGAGAGAGAGAGAGAGAGAGAGAGAGAGCTTGCACCAGGATGCAAGCCAGGAGAAGGGCAGAGGGGGAGGGAGGGAGAAAAGTTGAGAATCAGAAGCAGACTCTGTGCTGAGTGCAGAGCCCGATGACGGGTTTGATCTCACAGCCCTGAGACCATAGGTTTTGTGTGGACATGTTTTCAAATCAGTTGAGGAAATAAATACCTAGCAGTGCAATTGCTGGGTTATGTGGTAAAACTAGGTTCCATTTTATAAGAATGCATCAGAGTGTCTTCCAAAGTGTCTGTACCACTTTGCATTTCCACCAGCAAAAAAAATGAGAGTTCCAGTTATTTCACAACCTTGCCAGAAGTTAGTATTGTCAATTTTTTTTGTATTTTAGTCACTCTAATAGATGTATTGTGCTTTCTTTTTTTAATTTTTTTTAATAAATTAATTTTTTATTGGTGTTCAATTTACCAACATACAGAATAGCACCCAGTGCTCATCCCATCAAGTGTCCCCCTCAGTGCCCGTCACCCACTCACCCCCACCCCCTGCCCTCCTCCCTTTCCACCACCCCTAGTTGATTTCCCAGAGTTAGGAGTCTTTATGTTCTGTCTCCCTTTCTGATATTTCCCACATATTTCTTCTCCCTTCCCTTATATTCCCTTTCACTATTATTTATATTCCCCAAATGAATGAGAACATACACTGTTTGTCCTTCTCCGACTGACTTACTTCACTCAGCATAATACCCTCCAGTTCCATCCATGTTGAAGCAAATGGTGTGTGTTTGTCATTTCTAATGGCTGAGGAATATTCCATTGTATACATAAACCACATATTCTTTATCCATTCATCTTTCGATGGACACCGAGGCTCCTTCCACAGTTTGGCTATTGTGGACATTGCTGCTAGAAACATCGGTGTGCAGGTGTCCCGGCATTTCATTGCATCTGAATCTTTGGGGTAAATCCCCAACAGTACAATTGCTGGGTCGTAGGGCAGGTCTATTTTTAACTCTTTAAGGAACCTCCACACAGTTTTCCAGAGTGGCTGCACCAGTTCACATTCCCACCAACAGTGTAAGAGGGTTCCCTTCTCTCCACATCCTCTCCAACATTTGTGGTTTCCTGCCTTGTTAATTTGCCCCATTCTCACTGGTGTGAGGTGGTATCTCATTGTGGTTTTGATTTGTATTTCCCTGATGGCAAGTGATGCAGAGCATTTTCTCATATGCATGTTGGCCATGTCTGTGTCTTCCTCTGTGAGATTTCTCTTCATGTCTTTTGCCCATTTCATGATTGGATTGTTTGTTTCTTTGGTGTTGAGTTTAATAAGTTCTTTATAGATCTTGGAAACTAGCCCTTTATCTGATATGTCATTTGCAAATATCTTCTCCCATTCTGTAGGTTGTCTTTGAGTTTTGTTGACTGTATCCTTTGCTGTGCAAAAGCTTCTTATCTTGATGAAGTCCCAATAGTTCATTTTTGCTTTTGTTTCTTTTGCCTTCGTGGATGGATCTTGCAAGAAGTTACTGTGGCCAAGTTCAAATAGGGTGTTGCCTGTGTTCTCCTCTAGGATTTTTATGGACTCTTGTCTTACATTTAGATCTTTCATCCATTTTGAGTTTATCTTTGTGTATGGTGCAAGAGAGTGGTCTAGTTTCATTCTTCTGCATGTGGATGTCCAATTTTCCCAGCACCATTTATTGAAGAGACTGTCTTTCTTCCAATGGATAGTCTTTCCTCCTTTATCGAATATTAGTTGACCATAAAGTTCAGGGTCCACTTCTGGGTTCTCTATTCTGTTCCATTGATCTATGTGTCTGTTTTTGTGCCAGTACCACACTGTCTTGATGACCACAGCTTTGTAGTACAACCTGAAATCTGGCATTGTGATGCCCCCAGCTCTGGTTTTCTTTTTTAAAATTCCCCTGGCTATTCGGGGTCTTTTCTGATTCCACACAAATCTTAAAATAATTTGTTCTAACTCTCTGAAGAAAGTCCATGGTATTTTGATAGGGATTGCATTAAACGTGTAAATTGCCCTGGGTAACACTGACATTTTCACAATATTAATTCTCCCAATCCATGAGCATGGAATATTTTTCCATCTTTTTGTGTCTTCCTCAATTTCTTTCAGAAGTGTTCTATAGTTTTGAGGGTATAGATCCTTTACATCTTTGGTTAGGTTTATTCCTAGGTATCTTATGCTTTTGGGTGCAATTGTAAATGGGATTGACTCCTTAATTTCTCTTTCTTCAGTCTCATTGTTAGTGTATAGAAGTGCCATTGATTTCTGGGCATTGATTTTGTATCCTGCCACACTACCAAATTGCCGTATGAGTTCTAGCAATCTTGGGGTGGAGGCTTTTGGGTTTTCTATGTAGAGTATCATGTCATCGGCGAAGAGGGAGAGTTTGACTTCTTCTTTGCCAATTTGAATGCCTTTAATGTCTTTTTGTTGTCTGATTGCTGAAGCTAGGACTTCCAATACTATGTTGAATAGCAGTGGTGAGAGTGGACATCCCTGTCTTGTTCCTGATCTTAGGGGAAAGGCTCCCAGTGCTTCCCCATTGAGAGTGATATTTGCTGTGGGCTTTTCGTAGTTGGCTTTTAAGATGTCGAGGAAAGTTCCCTCTATCCCTACACTCTGAAGAGTTTTGATCAGGAATGGATGCTGTATTTTGTCAAATGCTTTCTCTGCATCTAATGAGAGGATCATATGGTTCTTGGTTTTTCTCTTGCTGATATGATGAATCACATTTATTGTTTTACGAGTGTTGAACCAGCCTTGCGTCCCGGGGATAAATCCTACTTGGTCATGGTGAATAATTTTCTTAATGTGCTGTTGGATCCTATTGGCTAGTATCTTGTTGAGAATTTTTGCATCCATGTTCATCAGGGATATTGGTCTGTAATTCTCCTTTTTGGTGGGGTCTTTGTCTGGTTTTGGAATTAAGGTGATGCTGGCCTCATAGAACGAATTTGGAAGTACTCCATCTCTTTCTATCTTTCCAAACAGCTTTAGGAGAATAGGTATGGTTTCTTCTTTAAACGTTTGATAAAATTCCCCTGGGAAGCCATCTGGCCCTGGACTCTTGTGTCTTGGGAGGTTTTTGATGACTGCTTCAATTTCCTCCCTGGTTATTGGCCTGTTCAAGTTTTCTATTTCTTCCTGTTCCAGTTTTGGTAGTTTGTGGCTTTCCAGGAGTGCGTCCATTTCTTCTAGATTGCCTAATTTATTGGCGTATAGCTGTTCATAATATGTTTTTAAAATCGTTTGTATTTCCTTGGTGTTGGTAGTGATCTCTCCTTTCTCATTCATGAGTTTATTAATTTGAGTCTTCTCTCTCTTCTTTTTAGTAAGGTTGGCTAATGGTTTATCTATCTTATTAATTCTTTCAAAGAACCAACTCCTGGTTCTGTTGATCTGTTCCACAGTTCTTCTGGTCTCGATTTTGTTGAGTTCTGCTCAAATTTTAATTAACTCTCTTCTTCTGCTGGGCGTAGGGTCCATCTGCTGTTTTTTCTCTAGCTCCTTTATGTGTAAGGTTAGCTTTTGTATTTGAGTTCTTTCCAGTTTTTGAATGGATGCTTGTATTGTGATGTATTTCCCCCTTAGGACTGCTTTTGCTGCATCCCAAAGATTTTGAACGGTTGTATCTTCATTCTCATTAGTTTCCATGAATCTTTTTAATTCTTCCTTAATTTCCTGGTTGACCCTTTTATCTTTTAGCAGGATGGTCCTTAACCTCCACGTGTTTGAGGTCCTTCCAAACTTCTTGTTGTGATTTAGTTCTAATTTCAAGGCATTATGGTCTGAGAATATGCAGGGGACGATCCCAATCTTTTGGTATCGGTTCAGACCCTATTTGTGACCCAGTATGTGGTCTATTCTGGAGAAAGTTCCATGTGCACTTGAGAAGAATGTGTATTCAGTTGAGTTTGGATGTAAAGTTCTGTATATATCTGTGAAATCCATCTGGTCCAGTGTATCATTTAAAGCTCTCGTTTCTTTGGAGATGTTGTGCTTAGAAGACCTATCGAGGGTAGAAAGAGCTAGATTGAAGTCACCAAGTATAAGTGTATTATTATCTAAGTATTTCTTCACTTTGGTTATTAATTGGTTTAAATATTTGGCAGCTCCCACATTCGGGGCATATATATTGAGGATTGTTAAGTCCTCTTGTTGGATAGATCCTTTAAGTATGAGATAGTGTCCCTCTTCATCTCTCACTACAGTCTTCGGGGTAAATTTTAGTTTATCTGATATAAGGATGGCTACCCCTGCTTTCTTTTGAGGACCATTTGAATGGTAAATGGTTCTCCAACCTTTTATTTTCAGGCTGTAGGTGTCCTTCTGTCTAAAATGAGTCTCTTGTAGACAGCAAATAGATGGGTCCTGCTTTTTTATCCAGTCTGTAACCCTGCGCCTTTTGATGGGGTCATTAAGCCCGTTCACGTTCAGAGTTACTATTGACAGATATGAGTTTAGTGTCATCATGATATCTATTCAGTCCTTGTTTTTGTGGATTGTTCCACTGAACTTCTTCTTAAAGGGGAATTTTAAGAGTCCCCCTTAAAATTTCTTGCAGAGCTGGTTTGGAGGTCACATATTCTTTCAGTTGCTGCCTGTCTTGGAAGCTCTTTATCTCTCCTTCCATTTTGAATGAGAGCCTTGCTGGATAAAGTATTCTTGGTTGCATGTTCTTCTCATTTAGGACCCTGAATATATCCTGCCAGCCCTTTCTGGCCTGCCAGGTCTCTGTGGAGAGGTCTGCTGTTACCCTAATATTCCTCCCCATAAAAGTCAGGGTTTTCTTGTCTCTTGCTGCTTTAAGGATCTTCTCTTTATATTTGGAATTTGCAAGCTTCACTATTAAATGTCGAGGTGTTGAACGGTTTTTATTGATTTTAGGGGGGATCTCTCTATTTCCTGGATCTGAATGCCTGTTTCCCTTCCCAGATTAGGAAAGTTTTCAGCTAGGATTTGTTCAAATACATATTCTGGCCCTCTGTCCCTTTCGGCGCCCTCGGGAACCCCAATTAAATGTAGGTTTTTCTTCCTCAGGCTGTCGTTTATTTCCCTTAATCTGTCTTCATGGTCTTTTAATTGTTTGTCTCTTTTTTCCTCAGTTTCCCTCTTTGCCATCAACTTGTCTTCTATGTCACTCACTCGTTCCTCCACCTCTTTAACCCTCGTTGTTAGGACTTCTAGTTTGGATTGCATCTCATTCAATTAATTTTTAATTTCTGCCTGATTGGATCTAAATTCTGCAGTCATGAAGTCTCTTGAGTTCTTTATGCTTTTTTCTAGTGCCACCAGTAGCTGTATGATAGTGCTTCTGAATTGGCTTTCTGACACTGAATTGTAATCCAGATTTTGTAACTCTGTGGGAGAGAGGACTATTTCTGATTCTTTCTTTTGAGGTGAGGTTTTCCTTCTAGTCATTTTGCTCAGTGCAGAGTGGCCAAAAACAAGTTGTTTTGGGAAAAGCAGAAAAAGAGAGAGAGAGAAGGAAAGAAAAGAGAGAAAGAAAAAAGAAAAAAGGAAGAAAAAACGGAAAAAAGAGAAGAAAAAGATAAAAAGAAAGAAAGGTAAAAAAAAGGGTGGGGGAAGTAATCAGAAATCAAAAAGAAAAAAAAAAAAAAAAAAACCCGGGGGAGTATCTTCTGATTCTGTATACTTTAAGTCCCTTGGCTTCCCCTGGAAGTTGTCAGTCAGTCTAGCTGGTCTTCTGGGGGAGGGGCCTGTTGTGCAGATTTTCAGGTGTGAGCACTTGGTGGAGCTGCTCTGCCCCTGCCTGGTGCAGGGCTCAGTGGGGGTTGTTTACCCCGTGAGGCCCCAGGAGGAACAACCGCAGTGGCTGCCGCAGCTCTGGAGCCCTGGATTCAGGGGCCGCTGATCTGCTCAGCTCGGGGCAGGAGCATCCTTGCTGTCCTGGGCCCTCCCGGCCTCTGCCTGTCCGGGGGGAGGCCGGATCCTGGGTTGTGTCCCGGCGCCCAGTGCTCCCGAGCCTGCGCTGTTGGATTCGCGCTCCCACCCGAGCCCCTCCGAGCTGCTCCGCCCCGCAGCCCCCTCCGCGGAGCCGCCGCCCGAGCCCCCCGAGCTGCTCCGGGTCCCGCCGTGCGCGCTGCAGCCCTTAGGGAGCTCGGCGCACTGTCCCGGGGCGCAGGTGTCTGTTAGTGTCCCAGGGAGCCCGAGGGCATCCCCACCCTCCTGGGTCCTGCTCCAACTCCCCGCGAGCCCCTTTCCGCCCGGGAAGGTCGGTGCAGCTCCTGCTTCTCCGGGACGGGGCTCTCCTGACCTGGGGACACTCGCCCCGGCCTCAGCCCGGCTCCTCGCGGGGCTCCTCCCCCTTGGAGGCCTTTGTTTCTTTATTTCTTTTTCCCCGTCTTCCTACCTTGATAGAAGCGCGAACTCTTCTCACTGTTGCATTCCAGCTGGTCTCTCTTTAAATCTCAGGCCGAATTCGTAGATTTTCAGGATGATTTGAAGGTTATCTAGGTAATTTGGTGGGGACAGGTGATTTGGGGACCCTACTCTTCCGCCGTCTTGCCCCTCCTCTGTGTTGTGCTTTCTTGTTTTCCATCAAAGTTTATTTAAATTCTAGTTAGTTAACATACAGTGTAATGTTGGTTTTAGGAGTAGAATTTAATGATTCCTCACTTATATTCAATACCCAGTGCTCATCACAAGTGCATTCCTTAATTTATCACCCATTCAGCCCATCCCCTGCCTACCTCCCCTCTATCAACCCTCAGTTTGTTCTCTAGAGTTAGGAGTCTCTTATGGTTTCCTTTCCTTTCTTTTCCCCCCTTCTCGTATGTTCATCTGTTTTGTTTCTTAAATTCCACATATGAGTGAAATCATATGGTATTTGTCTTTCTCTGACTGACTTCTTTCACTTTGCATAACACACTCTAGCAAAAATGAACTATTGGGACTTCATCAAGATAAAAAGCTTCTGCACAGTGAAGGAAACAATCAACAAAACTAAAAGGCAACCTACAAAATGGGAGAAGATATTTGCAAATGACATATCGATAAAGGGTTAGTATTCAAAATTTATAATATGCATTTCTTTGATGACATATAACATTGAATATCTTTTCATATGCTTATCTTCCATCTGTGTATCTTCTTTGGTGAGGTATATTTCAGATCTTTTCCCCATTTTAAAATTGAGATGTGTGAGGGCTTTTTTTAAGTTTTAAGTATTCTCACATATTTTAGACATAATTATTTAATAAATATGTATATTTTCTCCCAATCTGTGGCTTATCTTTTCATTTTCTTAGTGTATTTCATAAGTAGAAGTTTTACATTTTGATATATTAAGGCTATTGACTTTTTCTTTCATGGATTATGCTTTTGGTGTTGTATCAAAAGTCATCATCAAACCTAAGGCCACACAGATGTTCTTCTAATATATTCTTGTAGTTTTATAACTTTGCATTTTACTTGTAGGGCTATGTTTAATTTTGAGTTATTTTTTAAAAAACATATAAGGTCTGTATCTAGGTTGATTTTTTTTGCATATGATACCCATTTTTTGTTCCAGCACCATTTTTTGGGAAAGACTTTCCTTTCTCCATTGAATTATCTTTGTGATTTTGACAAAAATCAGGCAACTATGTTTGTATGGTTCTCTTTCTAACCTGTTTGTTTTGTCCCATTAATGTGGCTTTATTCTCTCACCAATATTGTACTGTCTTGATTATTGTAGCTAAAGTAAGTCTTAAAACTGGGTAGTGTGAATCTCCAACTTTGTTCTTTTTCAGTATTGTGTTGGCCATTCTAGGCCTTTTGCCTTTTCATAAAAACTTTAGAATTGATTTATTGATATCTGTAAAATAGGTTCCTGGGATTTTGATTGGGACTGTATTGACTTCACAGATAAAACTGGGGAAAATTGACATCTTGATAATATTGAATCTTCTAATCCACAAATATGAAATATCTTTATTTAGATTTTTAAAATCTCTTTCATTGGTGTTTTGTAGTTTTCCACCTGTACAGGTATACAAATATTCCACCTGTACAAATATTATACCTAAGCTGAAATATTATACCTAAGTATTTTTGTTATCTTTTGTACTATGGTAAATTGTATTTTTAAATTTCAAATTCCAATTATTCATTGGTATATAGAAAAGAAACTTACTATTTTATATTGACCTTGTGTCCTGGAACTTACTACATTTACTTAATAGTTATAATGGCTTTTTTTCATAGATTCGTTGGAGTTTTCTACATAGATAATCAGATTATCTGTGAATAAAGTCCATTTTATTTTTTGCTTTTCAATCTATACAATCTATTTCCTTCTCTTGTCTTATTGTACTAGCTAGGACTTCCAAGTATGATGTTGAATAGAAATGATGAGAGAGGACACCTTGTCTTATTCACAATCTCAGGAGGAAAGCATGCAGCCTATTATCATTAAGTATAATGTTACATGTAGGGCCTTGTATATGTTCTTTACCATAATGAAGCCATTCCCTCCCATTACTAGTTTGTTGAGAGTTTTATCATGAATGGACATTTGATTTTGTTAGATGCTTTTTCTGCTTCAGTTTAAAAGATCATGTGATTTTGCTTCTCTAGTATGCTGATACGGTAGATGACAATGATAGATTTTTAAATGTTGAAATTGGTCATGCATATCTTTTTTTTTTTAAATTTATTTATGATAGTCACAGAGAGAGAGAGAGAGAGAGAGAGAGAGAGAGAGGCAGAGATACAGGCAGAGGGAGAAGCAGGCTCCATGCACAGGGAGCCTGATGTGGGATTCGATCCCGGGACTCCAGGATCGCGCCCTGGGCCAAAGGCAGGCGCCAAACCGCTGCGCCACCCAGGGATCCCCGGTCATGCATATCTTGAATAAACCCCACTTGATTGTGGTGTATAATTATTTTTTATACATTGTTGGATTTGATTTGCTAATATTTTGTTGAACATTTTTGAGTCAATATTAATGGGAGATATTTCCATTCTTGTAATGTCTTTGTCTGGTTTTGGAATTAGCAGGACAATGTCAGCCTCATAGAATGTGTTAAGAACTTTTCCCTCTACTTCTGTTTTCTGGAAAAAATTGTGGAGAATTGGGATTATTTCTTCTTTAACTATGGTAGAATTCACCAGTGAATCCATGTCCCTAACTTCTTTTTTCTTTTTTGGAAGATTATTTTTTACTGATTCAATTTCTTTAATAGATAACAGAGCTATTTAGATGATCTATTTCTGCTTGAATTTTGGTAGTTTGTATATTTTTAGGAATTGACCCATTTCATCTAAGTTATCCAATTTATGGGTATCTACTTCTCTTTAGTATTCTTTATTATCTCTTAATGTGCATGACATATCTGATAATATTTTGTTTTTGATAATGATAGTTTAATTTTTATATTGGTAATGTTTTCTTTTCTTGGTTTCCTGGATATTTACCTACTTTATTGATATTTTCAAAGTTCAAAAATCTAGCTTTTGGTTATTGATTTTTGATCTTTCCTGCTTTCTAATGTATGTATTTAATGCTAAAGTTTCCATCTAAGTACTGCTTTCACTACAGTCCACAAATTGTGATAAGTTATATTCTCATTTATTTCAAAATGTGTTTAAATTTGAGATATCATATATGACTTGTGGGTTATTCAAAAGTGTTTTGTTTAAATTCCAATATCTGGGGGTTTCTAGCTATATTTCTATTAACTGATTTTTTAAACTTAATCCCATTATGGTCTAGAAAATACTTTGTGTCATTTCCATCTTTTACATTTTTAATGCATAATTTCATGGCTACAATGTGGTCTTTATTGGTGAATGTTCCAAGTCTTAGAAGAATATGTGTTCTATTGTGTTTGGTGGAATATTTTATAAGTGTGAGTTAGATCCAGTCAATTGGTAATGATTGATAATTCAGGTCATCTATATTCTCACTAATTTTCTGTGTGCTTGGTCTCCCAATTACATGAGAGGGGTATTGAAGTCTATACATATTAAAGTTTGTCTTTTTATTCCTTCAGTTCTATCAGTTTTGTCACTCATATATTTTGATACTCTGATATTAGGTGCACACCACACATTCAAAGTTGTCATATCTTCTTGGGGAATTGACTCCTTTATAATTATGCATTGCTCTTTTCTAAATATTTTATTATTTTCCTTATTTGGAAGTTTGCATTGCCTGACATTAATATGGCTACTCCAGTTTTCCACTGATAGATGTGAGTATGGTATCTCTCTCCATCCCTTTACTTTTAACCTATCTGAATATTTATACTTAAAGTAACTTTATTGAAGGCAGTATATGATTATATCTTGATATTTATCCACTCTGCCAATATGTCTTTTAATGGTGTATTTTGACAATTTATGTTTTAATTGATTACTGATATAATTACATTAATGCTTCCATATTTGTAATGGTTTTGTTTGTTGAATATATTCTTTGTTTCTTTTCTCTTTTTATGGCTTCTCTCTCTCTCTCTCTTTTTTTTTAAAGATCTGTTTGTTGATTTTAGAGAGAAAGAGGGAGAAAGTATGAGCAAGTTGGAGGAGGAGGAAAGGGGGAGAATCTCAAGCAGACTCTGCACTGAGCCGGGAGCTCAGTGTGGGGCTCAGTCTCACAACCCTCAGTTCATGACCTGAGCCAAAACCAAGAGCCAGAAGCTCAACGGTTGACTGAGCCACCCAAGTGCCTCAACCTTTTCTGTTTTTAATTGAGCATTTGTGTGATTCCATTTTATATCTTCTTTTAATGTATCAGTTATACTTCTTAAAAAAATTTTTTTAGTGGTTGCTCTAGAGTTTAAAATGTTCATTTTTAACTAAACTAAGTCCACCTTCACCTAATGTTATGCCACTTCACATGTAGCACAGTTGTTATATAACAGAGTACTTTCTCCATTTTTCTTTTCTGTCCCTTGCAACACTGTTGTCATTCATTTCACTTATCCACATGTTATAATTACCCAATGCATTATTACTCTTATTAATTTAAACAGTAATGTTTTAGTTAACTAAGAATAAGAACAAGAAAATATCTTAATTTTGCCTTCATTTATTTCTTTTTTGGCACACTCTCCACTCCCAACCCACCCCCCCATTTTTTTGAAAACCTAGGTTTCTGTTCTATATAATTTCCCTTCAGGGCAGCCCAGGTGGCTCAGTGGTTTAGCACCGCCTTCAGCCTGGGGCCTGATCCTGGAGACCCAGGATCGAGTCCCACATTGGGCTCCCTGTGTGGAGCCTGCTCTCCCTCTGCCTCTGTCTCTGCCTCTCTCTCTCTCTGTTGCTAATGAATAAATAAATAAAATATTTAAAAAATATTTCCCTTCTGCCTAAAAAAACTTCTCTTAAAATTTCTTAGAAGTTAGGTCTGCTGGTGATGAATTACCTCGGTTTTTATTTATCTGATAGAATCCTTATTTCTCTTACAATTTTAAAGTATACTTTTTCTGGATATAGAATTCTACATTGATAGATTTTTCCCCCCTTTCAACACTTTAAATATTTCATTCCACTCTTTTTTTTGCTTGCAAGGTTTCTGATTAGAAGTCCCCCATAATTCTTACTTTTGTCCCTCTATAGGCAAGGTGGGTTTTTTTTTTTTTTCCTTTTCTGGTTTCTTCATATCTTCAAGGTTTCTCTTTGTCTTTGGTTTTTAGTTTGAATATGATAGACTCAGGTGTGGGAGTTTTTCAGATTTTGTTGAGATATTTATCCTGGTTGGTGATCTCGGTTTTCCTAGATCTGTGCTTTGCTTCGTGTGATTAAATTTGTCAAATTCTCAACCATTATTACATCAAAAATTTTTTCTGTTCCGTTCTCTTTCTTCTACTGGTATTCCATTTATGCATATGTTATACCATGTCCCACAGTTCTTGGATATTCTGTTTGTTTTTTTATATTTGCTTTTTACTCTTTGCAATTCAGTTTGGAAAGTTTCTTTCTTTCTTCTTTTTTTTTTTTTTTTGTTTAAGATTTTATTTATTTATTCATGAGAGACACCGAGAGGCAGAGACACAGGCAGAGGAGAAGCAGGCTCCATGCAGGAGCACGATGTGGGACTCAATCCCAGGACTCCAGGATCACACCCCGAGCCAAAGGCAGATGCTCAACCACTGAGCCATCTAGGCATCCCAGTTTGGGAAGTTTCTATTGTTTTATCAAGCTTGCTGATTCTTTCCTTGGCTGTGTCAAGTTTACTGATGACCTCATCAGAGGCATTACCTCTGTAACTATGTTTGTGATTTCTAGCATCTCCTTTTAAGTCTTTCTTAAAGTTCCCATCTGCCTCCTTATATTGTATATTTGCTCTTGTATATTGTCTATTTTTTCCATTAGAGCTCTTAACATATTAACCATAGCTATTTTAAGTTTCTTGCCTGATAATTCTAATATCTTTGTCACATCTGGGTGTGATTCTGATGATTGGTTTGTCTCTTTAAATTTTTGTTTTTCTTGACTTTGGTGTATCTCCTAATATTTTGTGGAAAACTGAACTTGTATTAAGTACCAGAGGTTGATAAATGGACTTTCAGTAAGAAAATTTATGTGATTGTGGGCTTAATGTTTGTCATAGCTATGGTGCCAGAAACTTCAGATACCTCCAGTGTCCTTATTTTGGTTTCCCCTTTTGACTTTGGGCTTTTATGTATTCCTCAGAGAAAGTCTGTGGCTTGAAGCTCTTTCCAACAAGTCTGTTGTTATAATACTAGACTTCTGTTGGTGTGATGGTAAAAGGCAAGGAGGGAGAGCAGTTTATAATCTTAAAATTATTATTATTTTTTAAAGACTTTATTCATTTATTCATGAGAGACACAGAGAGATAGAGAGAGGCAGGGACACGGGCAGAGGGAGAAGCAGGCTCCATGCAAGGAGCCTGACATGGAACTCAATCCCAGGACTTCAGGATCACACCCTGGGCCGAAGGCAGGCACCAAACCGCTGCGCCACCCAGGGATCCCCTATAATCTTAAAATTAAATCTCAGTCTTGTAGTAAGACTGTGTATTTGGCTATAACCTTTACAGTTTGTTTGTCCAGTGGCACAGTTGGTTTTTTTCTCCCCCCCCCCCCCCCCCCCCCCCCCGCCCCATGCTTCCTTCCTTGGTTACAGTGTTCTCAATTGATTTCCAGAAGCCCTGACCCCTGTTAACATTTTTTTTTTCCCTTCTAAAGTGAGACAGGAAGGCCAAAGGGGTCTAGAGTATGAGGAATGACCTTCCCTCATCTGAGATAAGACTCAAACATGCATTTTGTGATAGTAGACCTTTGTTGTGGAGAAGGCTTTGCGATTATTTCACAGTGATTACTCTTGACCCCTCTCCCTGACAAAGCTGGGAGGAAATCTTCCTCTAATTCTCCTTAGGAGAACCTGGTGGGGTTCCTGAAGGTAAAGCCTTTTCTCTCAAGACTTTGGCCCCCAACGAATTTCTCATTCTCACACACCCAGTTTCCAACAATTAAAACTTACCATTTAAGTGTTCCTAATTTATCACTCTAGATGCTTAAATTACAAGTAGTCTGTTCTTAGCTGTGACTCTCTGTACATGCCTGCCTCTCAAGATTTGGGAGTATTGATTTACTTTGCAACCTCAGTTCTCTTATGGGACCAAGAAAAGTAATTGATTTTCAGATTGTCCAGCTTTTCCTTATTGTACAGATAGGAGTGACGCATTCTAAGCTCTACATGTCAGTGCTGAACCAGGACATTTTTATATTTTAAGGTTTTTTCGTGTAAGTTTTGCACATAGACTCATTAAGTGTACTTACTCCTACATATTGATTCTTCTTTGTTGCTGTTGCAAATATGGTTTTTCTCTATCATCACAACCTTTAACTGGTTTGCTTGTTTTTATGAAGGCCATTGATTTCTTCATGTTATTTTTATATCTTGCTGCGTTATTAAATTCTTTTTTTGGTTAAGTTTCTTTTATCATTGATTCTCTGAGGTAATACTATCATAATAGTATCATAGATATTATGTTATTATATTATTATTATAAAATCATACTATAGTTATTTTATATATTATATATTTTTAAAAATTATGCTAAGAAAGCAAATCTCAGTTTCTATTTTCTTCAGGGTCTTCATCAGGAATGGATGTTGAATTTTTGTCAAAAGAATTTTTAGTAATATATGGAGATACTCATATGAAATTTTCCTTAGATTTAGTAATATTGAGGATGATATTAATGTATTACTTTATTTTGAATCAACCTTGCACTCCAAGAATAAATTCTATTTGGTCATGTATTTATTTATTTTTTCTTTTTTTTTGAACTGTCATAGCTTTATTTCATGACATATTATAATATGGAAATATGCCTTTTTAAAGTACTTCACATAAAGTTATTGACAATACAAATATTTTCCTTTTAATGAAAATGATTTAATTTACAAATCTATTGTGAAACTTTTGTCCAGTTTTGCAATTCTCCGATATTGCAGTGCAAAAATAGATACCATTAGAGACAACATAAAGTGCTTGGAATGAATGAAGGGCTAATGATATGGAAAAAGCACAAGACATTTCTTCATTATAGAGTATGGGAAGGGAGACTGAATATTTAATCTTTATGGAAATATAAACATTCCGTAAAAAGGGATGTAACAATCTTGTTGAGAAATTAGAGCGATCTTACTGTAGTATTATGTTATTACTAATAAATAGTAACAAGGGCACAAATTAATATCAATATCAAAGTAATTCAGTGTGATCTGACACATGTCTCTTTTCAAAAAATTCATCTAATCTATACAACCATGAGAAGAAAATATAGACAAAACCCTTTAATCAGTGATTACAGTGAATGGATGGATGATGTGTGATGTTTAATAATCACAATGCACAGGCTTTCAGTACAGTAACTGAAATACAGTAGTTTGAGGTTTAGCTGTTTGTCTATTAGCAATGAACTAGGCTGGATACTTATGTTAAATATCCTTATTATTGTTTTTGATTGTATTTTTCATATTCACAGTTGTTAATAAGATTTTCAAGGTGTCCAAAAGAAGCAAGAACAAAAATCTTGAAACACTTTTTGTTTGAGAGTTTTTGAAACTCACAATGGTTACATTTATACAGGGAATACATAAAAATTTTTATTTGATTAAGTAGATTACTATATACGTTGTCTAAAAGATAGTCCTATTAATGAATTTGATATGCAACTGTAGATTTTTTCTAGCTTCAAAAGAGGTCTTTTTAAATCTAGATCGAGATATTTCTTTTTTTCAAAAGAGTTACATTGCCTATTGATTTTTTAGAATAGAGCCTTGAAGTTAGAGTAATAAAAGCAAGGAGTAGCTCATGGAATTCTTTTTAAAGATTTTATTTATTTATTCATGAGAGACAGAGAGACAGAGTGAGAGAGGCAGAGACACAGGTAGAGGGAGAAGCAGGCTCAGTGCAGGGAGCCCCACGCGGGACTCAATACCAGGTCCCCAGGATCACGCCCTGGGCTGAAGGCAGCGCTAAACCACTAGCCACCTGGGCTGCCCTCATGGAATTTAATTTAATGGAGTTAGAACATGATTCTAGTGAAATGGTAAAACTAACAGAAGTTTGATTTTAAAAAACATAAAACAAGGAGAAACTATTCTATGAATTTTATATCATTAAAGATAACAAAATATAATGATCTCATGCCAATAGTTATTTGAAATATGCCTTCGTTACTTTTTAAATCATTTTACAAAACAACATTGGCATTAATTTTGAAGTCATTTTCTTTTGCAAGTAACAAGTTACATGATAACATTCTTTAAATTTAAAAAGAAAATAAAGATTAATTTGAAGTAGATCTGAAAAATATTTTTAGAGTTAATACTTACATTTTAGAGAAAGGAGAAACAATTAGTAAAGATATTGAAAAGTCACTTGAACTTCACCAAACTCATGTTTTCTCTCATATTTTTGTTGTCTTCTATTTATTTCTTAATGTGTAGAATTCTGATTTGCTAATGTTTTTAGTATTTTTACATTGATATCTATAAGTGTATAACTCTTTAGGGTTATTTTTATTTTTTTATTTTTTTGCTTAAAAAATTCAGATTTAGGTGTCAGTGTAATACTTCTTTAAAAACTAGGAATGTCCCTTCATCTTCAGTGTTCTAGAACAATTTATAAATCATTGGAAATTCTGACTCTTTAAAAGTTTGATAGATTTTTCTTCTAAATTTAGTGCAAAGTGATTTTAAAATGGTGTAGTTTCTTAATAGCTTTATTTTTATCTTCTGTGGAAAATGTTATCTATTTATAATAGAGTCAAATATCATTAGTCTGTATTACCTTAGGAAATTATCCATTTCATGTAGGTGTTCAAAGTTATTTGAATAGAAGTCTGCAATGTAATCTCTTAAGATGTTTTTAATTTTTCTGTTTGAGTGGTTATTTGTCTTCATTTCTTATTTTTCATACTTATGACATATCCCTTATTTTATTAATTTCTTTAAAATAACCTACAGGAATTTTATTTGTTGACTACTATTTTTCTATTCTCTGCCTCATTAATTTCCACCTTTAATTTTTTCCTTGTGCTTTCTTTTTACTTTTTCATTTTATGGATTTTTGAGCTGGTGTTCAGTTTATTTAGTCTTTCATTTTTCTGACTCACAAAAATGATTAGTCTCTGAAATGTCTTCTAAAGATTAATTTCTATATATCTCTGTTTTATCATTATTATTTAGAAATTCTGTCATTTCATTTTTTTCCCCTTTCATTGAGAATTGCCATCATCATGGCCATTTAGATACCTTTTCAAGATATTGACTTCAATTCCTTTAGATATATACCGAGGAGTAGGATTGCTGGATAACATGATACTTCTATTTTAATTTTTTGAGAAGCCTCCATACTGTTTTCCACAATGGCTGCAACAATTTACATTGCCATCAACAGTCCACAAGAAGGATCCCTCTTCTCTACATCCTCGTGGTAGCAGTATTCACAACAGGCAAGTACATGGAAACAATCTAAATGTCTACCAATAGATAACTGGATAGAATGTGGTATTTGTGTACAGTGGAATATTATTTAGCCTTAAAAAAGAAGGAAATCTTGCCATTTGCAACAACATGGATGAACCTAGATAACATTGTGCTAAGAAATAAGCCAGACACAGAGAAAATACTACATGATCCGCACTTATCTGAGAAGTCTAAATTAAACTCATAGAAGCAGAAAGCAGAATGGTGTTTACTAGAGGCTGCAGGAGAATGGAAGTTAGAAGATATTGGTCAAAAAGACATGAGGTTCTGTTACGCATGATGAATCTATCCTTGGGATCTACTGTATAGCATAGTTCCTATAGTTACCAATATTGTATTCTAAAATTTTGCTAAGAGGGTAGATCTTATGTTAAATGTTTTTAATCATAAAATAAGCAAGTAAATAAGTAAATAAATAGTGTAGAAGAAAACTTTTGTAAATAATAGGTTTTGATTGTGGTGATTGTTTATGGGTGCAAACTCATCAAGTTATATTCATTATATATAAACACACACACACACACACACACACACACATTCTGCTTTTTATATGTTCCATGTTCCTGCAACAGGAGGAGTAGCTGGAACAGTTCAAGTTCTTGACCTAGATGGTGGTTTTTAAGGGTGATAATCTTATAGTAAGTAGTTCACTAAGATACACATTTTTTTAATGTGGAGTTTCTCCATTCACTTTATTTTACAATAAAAAAGGTTAAAAATATTTTAAAATTATAGAATCCTAAACCCTATGTTTGTAGTGAGAGAAACATATAGTTTTGAGAAACTAAATGAGAAGCTGTGTGAGGAACATATAGCTATTTAGCAACAGAACCAGGAATAGCAGCCAAACAAATTATTATCCTAATAAATGAGAAAAAAGGAATATCAGAAGAGAAAAATGGTATTATTGAATAACACAGAAATAGTGAGTTATGGAGAATTTCAGTGTAAAGGTGCTAACATACTCTGACATCATTCAATGGTACCAATCAGTAAATAGTATTCAATGGAATTATTAGTCTTCCTGGGTGTTAATTCATTTACTAATTCATAAAGTTCAGCTAGTGTCCTCATGGTTTGCCATTGACTGAGTTGAAACAGAGATGGGCACCAACTAAGACAGAGTTTTTCTATCCATTTTAAATGCCTTTTGTTGGAGGGAGGGTACCCAAAGTGGTGGAAGGACTTCCCCAAGCTTTTTAGGGGCCCAGCCAGACCTGGAAGGAAACTTCCTTACTGTAGGCTAGTCCTCTTGGCAGTTTATTAGGCTGGCTCTCATTTACTTGGAGAGAGAAGATGAGTTAGTTTTATATTTTCAATTAAATGGGGGTCCTACTAAGAACAGGGCTGTTTCTCTTAGGGGAGGCTTAGGAGAGACAATCTGGCTGAAGACTATGGCAGGGAGGTGGCTTAGGTGTTTGTTTTGAAGTTGCATTTGTATGGCAATGTGTGATTCTACTTAGATTTGGAGAGGGGAGTGGGAGAGTATCAAAAACCTCTGCAAGGGGCACCTGGGTTGTTCAGTCTGTTGAGTGTCTGCCTTGGGCTCAGGTCATGATCGAGGAGTCCTGGGATCAAGCCCCGCATTGGGCTCCCTGGTTAGCAGAGAGCCTGCTTCTCCCTCTCCTTCTGCTGCTCTCCCTGCTTGTTCTCTTTCTCTCTGTCAAGTAAAGAAATAAAATCCTAAAAAAAAAAAAAGCCTCTGCAAAATGCTCTTGGCCTCACACTAAGATTTTAGGTATTTTTGCAACTTGTTTAGGAATATTTTGGAATTTTTGTTTAATATTTAGAATTATTGTATAGAATACAAGTAAAGAATCAAAAAATTTTTAATCCTATTTTTATCCAGTTTGCATTCAAGTAATTTAAAATTGGACAGTCCATCTGAGATAATGTTAGGTTTATTTGCATTACTGTATTTATGGCTGTATGTTTCCTAACACCGTGTTACCTACTCTTTCCTAGTAATACAGAATGAGGCTATAGCCCTTAAATAGGCAGTTTTGAGAAAGAGCAAAGCAGCATCTAGATGCTGCTTTTTATAGGTGAACTGATAAACACTCCAAAATATTAAGGAAACCCAAACAACCTAAAAATACACCTGTTTTAAATAAACATTTTTCTTCAATCTGTGGATAGAAATTCAATGTGTATTCTCCATGAAGCTCATAAAAGAACAACTCTCCAATTTAAAGGATCTAATGGCCTTAGAACCTCTTGAGAAATCTAGATTAATGGATGTTACTCAGAGAGTTGCACAACATAGGAAATCCTGCTAGTGAATGTGTAACACTTGGAACCAAAAGCTAAGATCTATCTCAGGAGGCAAAAGAAAACAGAAATATCCACAGATGTAATAAAATATGGATGATGTAAGTTTTTCCTGTTGTGTTTTTGGCTTTGCAGATACAATGTGGGTTTATATAGAAGTACATCAATTATATCACCTTAAAGTATAGATTATGGAGAAACCCATGTTCATTGTCACGATTCAGTAGTTTCCAAATTCCCATATGATTCTGCTACCTATAATCATCAAAGTGCTAAGCTGGCTTCCACCTGTGGAAAGTCATCCTGAATGGACTTATTTTCCTTTCCACCATTTGAATTGCACATATTGGCTTAAAACTTAGAATTAAGATACTATCAAAACCATCCCTGCAATTTTGTAAGCTAAACTCCACTTGCATTCTCTTAAGAGGTCAGGATTATTTGTGTAGCCTGCACTTAAAGGAGGAGGAATCTAAGGAATAGGCAAGTGATGAGATCCTCAATGTCACCCAGTGATAAATGGAAGGTTTGCAGGGGGGACCAGTGATTCTCTGAGGAACTTGAGGCCTCTTCCCCTAAAACCAAGCTTGGCCAGCCCAACTGAACTCATTTCTTATAACCCCACTGATAGATAGTGGTTTGGGAATACCTGAGATAAAATTTATCTTTGCAATACCTGCTATTTATGATAAAAGTTTGATGACCAAACTAATAGTATACACAAGATTTTGGAGACAGAAAGAGTAGGTGATTATTTTGAGCTACTTGAACAGTTTTAAGATCAGAAAAGTAATTAGTACATAATGTTGAATTGGGTGTTGTCAATTCAAGCAATTCCTATCTAGGCTAATGTGGAAGCATCTCTGCTTGGCCAATCAGTTGTTACTGACATCACAGAGAGTCAAGGGTCTGCTTAGTTTAGATTAGCTCAGATTTTTAAATATTTTATTTAAATTCAATTTGCCAGCATATAGTATACAATACCCAGTGCTCATCTCATCATGTGCCTTCCTTAATGCCCATTACCCAGTTACCCCAATCACCCCACCCACTTCCCCTTCTGCAACCCTTTTGTTTTTCCTAGAGTTAGGAGTCTCTCATAGTTTGTCTTCCTCTCTAATTTTTTCCCTACTCAGTTTCCCTCCTTTCCCTTATGGTCCCTTTCACTATTTCTTATATTCCACAATGAGTGAAACCCTATTATAATTGTCTTTCTCCAATTGACTTATTTCACTCAGCACAATACCCTCCAGTTCCATGTAATGGTAGGTATTCAGCATTTCTGATGGCTGAGTAATATTCCATTGTATATATATACTGCATCTTCTGTATCCATTCATATGTGGAAGCACATCATGGCTCCTTCCACAGTTTGGCTATTGTGGACATTGCTGCTATAAACATTGGGGTGCAGGTATCCTCTCATTTTGCTACATCTCTGTCTTTGGGGTAAATACGAGTAGTGCAATTGCTGGGTCATAGGGTAGCTCTATTTTTAACTTCTTGAGAAACCTTCATGCTGTTTTCCAGAGTGGCTGCACCAGCTTGCATTCCCACCAACGGTGTAAGAGGTTCCCCTTTCCCCACATCCTTGCCAACATTTGTTCTTTCCTATCTTGTTAATTTTAGCCATTCTCACTGGTGTAAAGTGGCATCTCATTATGATTTCTATTTGTATTTCCCTGATGGCAAGTGATGTAGAACATTTTTTTCATGTGCTTGTTGGCCATGTGTAGTTCTTCTTTGGAGAAATGTCTGTTCATGTCTTCTGCCCATTTCATGACTGGATTGTTTCTTGGGTACTGAGTTTGAAAAGTTCTTTATAGATCTTGGATACTAGCCGTTTATCTGATATGTCATTTGTGAATATCTTCTCCCATTCTGTAGGTTGTCATTTAGTTTTGTTGACTGTTTCCTTTAGATTAGCTCAGATTTGTAAATAACCAGAAGTTCACAGAATCTGGAAATTTAAGTAGTATTTTGATTGTGCCAGGTAGAGGCCCTAAAAATATTACCATTTACAATGATGTTTATTTCAAAACAGAATTTTAACCATCAAGCATTTGAAAGACATGCTCACAGAATCAAGGGCAGTTTTCCCAATGGAATAAATTCAGTATTATGAAAACTGCTTTCTCCCCTTGGTTTTTGTTTGTTTGCTTGTTTTTTCATCTTGCAAAAGGGCAGTGTCAGTTTTGTCATGAGCTGGCGTTGGCTTGAGAGTCAGAGTCTGGGTCTAACATCTGTGACTGAGACTAAAACACTGTGACCCAAACATTCTCATATAGGTTCAGAGAAGTGTGATGAGAGTCATGTATTTCATTCCTTAAAGATAAGCTAGAGGGAGCCAAAAGAACTTCTCTAATTGGCCACTATCAGAACAGTTGGCGAAATATATATATTTATGAGGAGTTACTGACTGAAAAATAAAATACCAATGCTTTGTGAAAGCAGCGCTTTCAGTCTTAAATAAAACACACAAGGATGGCAAATTTAGTTTAATTGTTTAATTAAAAATAACATTTCTCAGTGAGAGGAATAGGCATTAAATTCTAAGAATAAATGGTTCAATTTATGATAAGCCCTACAAGGTTCATACTAAAAATGAATTATGTTCAAAAAGGCACATGTTTGAAAGAATAGTTTATCTTTATGGTCACCTCTGTGTTAGCTGTTTGGATCACGAGAGCTCTCCTTTCTGCCTTGTTTTAGTTGCTTGAAACAAGATTTTGTTGTCAGTTGTAGGAACACTAATATAAAAAGCAGAATTTGTGTGCTGTGTTGGTACGCATAGATCATAATTGAGGGCTGTGAGAAATGTGCAGCTGCTCTTTCATTGCACCAGTAAAGCAAATGTTTTTGCTGTGTTACAAGTCTATGTGCTTATACCTTTCTAACTTGCTCCTTTCAGAATAATTTCCCCAGAGTCAAATCCTAGCCAAGTACAGCCTTTACATATCGAGGCGGGCATAAATGCTAGCTTGAGGCTTTTTCTGAAGTTGTAAAAGGTTGACGGGTACTTTATTGGTTGGCTCAAGTCTAAATTATGGAGGTTTTCATATCCAAACAGCTGCGTTTAAATTTTCTGTCCCAAACACCTACCCATTGATTCAAAATCAGGATAATTGGAAAAGCAGCTTCATAAGACTCTGGCCTTTTAAAAAGGAAATGAAGTTGTTTAAAACATGCAAATTATATTGTTTATTGTGGCTTTTCTCTCTTTCATAGTAGTAGTTACACATTCTTTTGTGCCCTGCTTGGCTGTTTGTTTGGTTTCTCTGTCTGTTTTGTTTCAGTTCTAAGATATTCCTTTGCTCCAGTAAGAATGAAATCTTCCCTTATTAATTATACCAGAGGTGACATGGGAATCCTCATTATCTATGCAACTGGGTGAAACAACAGCAAAAAAAAAAAAAAAAAAAAAAAAAGGATTTTTCATGGATAATATCTGCATATTGGAAAACAGCACATTTTATCTCTGAGATAAATATTACCATCTTTTTTTGATTGTTCCCTTGCAATTCTTAGGGAAAACAAAATCAAAATAAATCAAAAAGAAAAATCAATTGTTTCTTTACAAAATGGTGAATATATATGTCAGATTCCCTCAGAACTGTAAGTGGCTTTTATTACTATTTTTTTATTCTAGATATAATTACATTAAGTAATTTGGTTTCCAGATGAGTTTAAATAATTGAAAAGCACCTGCTGATTTCCTCCAGTAGAGTAAAAAAGTATTTTAATAATACACAAACAGCAGAAACTGAAAAAATTGGAGTGAAAGGATCATATTAACTAACCGACTTATTAATTTTTCAAATTTCAAGCTTATCACTGCGTTTATACCAAGACATGCTATCTAATGGCTGCAATGATATTAGCAATAGATTAGCTATATCATTTTTTATGTAACTTAGTGATAAATGCTGTCCCCTCCCCCCACCTTGATCTGTCTGTTCAACATCCATATTGGGAGACATGAACTCCAGTTGACTCCTTGGATTACCTATGGACTTGGGGTAGCATCCAGCATGGATAAATGATATCCGCAGATAATCTCAGGACATTTTAGCTTTCATCCCTCCAGCCTCCCTTACCTTCAAATTATTTCAGAGTCACTGAGATGCAACAAATGCGCTGTGTGTTTTTTTCCATTTCCTACTTTGGTTGATTACCTTAACAGAAGTCTAGTGAAAATGGAATGCTCGGGGTATAGGCACGAGGAAAGAGGCATCGAATTTAGCTCATTCTTATTAAGTAAGCATGCCTGAATTTCCATGCTCTTTTCCTTGCAAACCATTTTTGTTAGCCCTGGCAAATGATGAACTTCCTACTGGTAAAACTGGTCCTGACTCTTCTCCATGCCTAATGAGTGCTCAGAACCTGACTGAGATAGAGGGTCCGATCGCTGTAGAAGCTGGCTTGTGTGGCACAAGCAGGGTTAGCATCTGTTGTCAGTGGTTGATTACCTACGCATGGGAACAGCTGTCCCATCCATCATCATGAACTCTTTTAGACTCAAGGGTTATTTTTACCCCACTCTGTTGTGGAGCTGTGGCTATAAGAAGACTGTGTTTTGGTGGCTCATCATATCAATTTCAAAGAATAAAAACATGACAAAACACCTGAAGATTTGGCACCTAGCCACACAGCGACTTAAGTAAGACATGCCCTCACATCTCTCTTTGGGGGCTATAAGTTGGCAAGGCCACATTTGTGTTTCTATATAATGCTCAGTTCTTTTAGTGTAAAGTGCTCTATGTGGGGTTAAGGGTAGCTGGATGGCTAAAAAACTCTGCTAATTTTTTTTAACGTTCTACTTATTTATCCATGAATGACACACAGGGAGAGGCAGAGAGACATATAGGCAGAGGGAGAAGCAGGCTCCATCCCAGGACCCCGGGATCATGCCCTGAGCTGAAGGCAGACACACAACTACTGAGCACCCAGGCATCCCCTCAGGTGTTTTTTATGTTCCTCCTGCTATGTTTTCTTTTTTAAAGTTAGGACTATCCTCTAGGCATTATTTTTATTTCTTTTGGAAAACAAGTGGCAGATGCAAACCAAGAATCTCTCAGTTTACTTCACTGTAAATAGTTTGTAAGTTTATAAATTCATTTATAATTCATTTATGAATTCATTTATTGTATATTTTTACTTTTAAATAAAGAATCATCTGAGTTTCTCTGGTTTTAGAGAAAAATGAAGATTTGGCCATCCAAGATTTAAACCTTCAGTGTCCAAACACCAGGAGGTGCTATAAGATAACATTAAGGAACAGGTACACCTGCCCCCCTCCCCCCATTCGCCAACCCACCTCTTGTTCTCCCTTCCTTTCCAGGATTTACAGATTTGAAATTCTAGTTCCACAAAGTTTGTTAATGAAAACGTTTTATTTGACAGATAAATAATGTGTAGATTATCTAAATAAATAATGTGTAGAAATCTAATGTGTAGATTCTGAGGTATTCAGTATAGCAGACCATCTCCTGGATCTCTCTTTCACAGGGGGACAAGGAGCCTTGTCAAGACTTCAGGGACATTAGTAAAGATTTGTAGAGAGATGGTTTTCTACATGCCTAAAACCAGGAGTTATCCATGAAAGGATAGTAATTAAAGGATATTGATACTTACTGTTTCTGTTTTGTGCACTACAGTTTAACATATCATAAAAAAAAAAAAACAAGGTGAGACTGTCAAATGAAATTCTGCAACTATGTATTACCTTTGCCTGGATAAGATGTTGCTCTTCCAATCAGACATCAAGTAAGGCTCTGAAGATAATGTTTTCAGGCACATACTTAAAGAGAAATTTATTTGTATTTTTCTCATGAGCCAATAGCATCATCTCTTAGGGGAAGCATTCTAATAAGCCATTTTAAAAAATTATTAGCTTTGGGGTACCTGACTGGCTCAGTTGATAGAGCATACAACTCTTGATCTTGGGGCTGTGAGTTCAAGCCCCACATTGGGTGTAGAGCTTACTTAAAAAAACTATCATGCTTCTCCCTCTGCCTGTGTCTCTGCCTCTCTCTCTCTCTCTGTTACTATCATAAATTAAAAAAAAAAAAAAGGGGGATCCCTGGGTGGTGCAGCGGTTTGGCGCCTGCCTTTGGCCCAGGGCGTGATCCTGGAGACCCAGGATCGAATCCCACGTCGGGCTCCCGGTGCATGGAGCCTGCTTCTCCCTCTGCCTGTGTCTCTGCCTCTCTCTCTCTCTCTGTTACTATCATAAAAAAAAAAAAAAAACAACTATCAGCTTCATTGCAATATAATTTACATGAAATGAAACTAGTAATTTGAAAAGTATAATACAATGACTTTCAATACGTGTATATAGTCATGTGACTATTACCAAACTCATGTTATAGAACATTTCTATTATGAAAAAAGTTCCTTCATTCCTCCTTTGTACCACATCCTGGACCCCGGCAACCATTGTTCTGTTTTCTGTGGCTGATCTTTTTTACCTTTTCTAGAATTTTATGTTAGTCTTTTGTGGCCAACTTTTTAAACTTTTTACAGTGGTTTTGAGAATTTATCCATGTTGTGTGTTGTATTAGGAGTTCTTTTTATTACAGAATGGTGTTCTAGTATATGGATATATCTCAATTTGGTTTATATTCACAAGTTGATAAACATTTGTTTTTTTTCTATTTTTCGGAAATTACAAATAAACCTACAGTGAAGAGTCTTATGTAAGTCTTTGTGTGGACATCTGCTTTTCCTTTTATCTTGAGTAAATACCTGAGTGGAATGCTAGAACATATATAGGCATATATTTAATTAAAAAGAAAAACCATTTTATTTATTTTTAAATTTTAAAAAAGATTTTATTTATTTGAGAGAGAGAGAACCCACAGCAAGAGGGAGGGGTAGAGGGAGAGGGAGAAGCAGACTCCTTGTTGAGCAGGGAGCTCAGGGTACAGAGAGAGGGAGAAGTGGACTCCTTGTTGAGCAGGGAGCTCAATTGGGGCTTTGATCCCAGAACCCTGAGATCATGACCTAAGCCAAAGGCAGATGCCTAACCAACTGAGCCACCCAGGCATCCCTAGTTGTCCCATTTTACATTACCAACAATAGGATACACAAATTCCAAATCCTCCACACTTTGCCAATTCTTGGTAGTCAGTCTTTTTCATTTCATTTTATTTTATTATTATTTTTTTTTTAGTTTTTTTCATTTTAGCCATGCATAGTGGCTTTAATTTGCATATCCCTAATGATATATTGTATCTTTTCATGTGTTACTCTGACATTCATAAATCTTCTTTGGAGAAGTTTTCATTCAAATAGTTGGCCAATTTTTAATTGAATTGTGTTTTGTTGTTGATTTTTGAGAGTTTATATATATAAAGATACAAATCCTTTATCAGATTTACACTTTGCAAATATCTTCTCCCAGTCTGTGACTTCATATTCTCCCTTTTTCTTTTTTCTTTTCTTTTCTTTCTTTTCTTTTCTTTTCTTTTCTTTTCTTTTCTTTTCTTTTCTTTTCTTTCTTTTCTTTTCTTTTCTTTTCTTTCTTTTCTTTTCTTTCTTTCTTTTCTTTTCTTTTCTTTTTTTTCTTTTCTTTTCTTTTCTCCTTCCTTCCTTCCTTCCTTCCTTCCTTCCTTCCTTCCTTCCTTCCTTCCTTCCTTTCTCTCTCTCTCTCTCTCTTCCTTCCTTCCTTCCTTCCTTCCTTCCTTCTTTCTTTCATATAATTAAGTGATTCATCACTTACATATAACACTCAATGCTGGGCAGCCTGGATGGCTCAATGGTTTAGTGCTGCCTTCAGCCCAGGGTGTGATCCTAGAGACCTGGGATGGTGTCCCGCGTTGGGCTCCCTGCATGGAGCCTGCTTCTCTCTCTGCCTGTGTCTCTGCCTCTCTCTCTCTCTCTCTCTCTCTCTCAATCTCTGTGTGTGGGTCTCCTCATGAATAAATAAATAAATAAAATCTTAAAAAAAAATAACATTCAGTGCTCATCTCAACAAGTGCCCTTCACCCATTTAGCCCATCCCCCCACTGGCCTTTCTTCCAGCAACCCTCCATTTGTTCTGAATAGTTAAGAGTCTCTTATGGTTTACCTCCTTCTCTGGTTTTATATTATTTCATTTTTCCTTCCCTTCCTCTGTATTCATCTACTTGGTTTCTTAAATAACACACATAAGTGAAATCAAATGATATTTACCTTTCTCTGACTGACTTATTTTGCTTAGCATAATACACTCTAGCTCCATCCAGGTTGTTGCAAATGGCAAGATTTCATTCCTTTTTTCCCCCTGAGTAATATTCCATTGCATATAGATATCATAATTTCTTTATCCATTCATCAGTCAATGGACATTTGTGCTCTTTTCATAATTTGGCTATTATTGATAGTGCTGTTATAAACATTGGGCTGCATGTGCCCCTTCGGATCAGCATTTTTGTGTCCTTTGGATGAATACCTACCTAGTGCAGTTGCTAGGTTATAGGGTGGTTCTGTTTTAACTTTTTGAGGACTCCATATTGTTTTCCAGAGTAGCTGCACCAGTTTGCATTCCCACTGACATGGCAAAAGGGTTCCCCTTTCTCCACATCCTTGCCAACATTTGTTATTTCCTGAGTTGTTAATTTTAGCTATTCTTACTGGTATGAGGTGATATCTTATTGTGGTTGTGATTTATATTTTCCTGATGATGGGTGATGTTGAGCATTTTTTCATGTGTCTGTTAGCCATTTGTGTGTCTTCTTTGGAGAAATGTCTGTTCATGTCTTCTAGTCATTTCTTGACTGGATTATTTATTTTTGGGGTGTTGATTTTGGTGCCTTCTTTATAGATTATGGATACTAGCCCTTTATCTGTTATTCCATTTGCAAATATCTTCTCTCCTTCCATCTGTGTTAGTTGCTTTTTAGTTTTGTTGATTGTTTTTTCACTGTGCAGAAGCTTTTTATCTTGATGAAATCCTAGTAGATCCTTTTTGCTTTTGTTTCCCTTGCCTTTGGAGACCTGTTGAGTAAGAAATTCCTGCGTGTGGCTGAGGTCACAGAAGGTGCTGCCTATTTTCTCCTCTAGGATTCTGATGGTTTCTTGTCTCACATTTAGGTTTTTCATTTATTTTGAATTTATTTCTGTGTATGATATAAGAAAGTGGTTCAGTTTCATTCTCCTGCATATTGCTGTCCAGTTTTCCCAACATCGCATGTTAAAGAGACTCTTTTTTTCATTGGATATTCTTTCATGCTTTGTTGAAGATTAGTTGACCATATAGTTATGGGTCCATTTCTGGATTCTCTGTTCTGTTCCATTTATATATGTGTATTTTTTTCCCCAGTACCATACTGTCTTGATTACAGCTTTGTAATACAGCTTGGAGTCTAGAATTGTGATGCCTCCAACTTTGGTTGGCTATTTGTGGTATTTTCTGGTTCCATACAAATATTAGGATTGTTTGTTCTTGTTCTGTGAAAAATACTGGTGTTTTTTAGTTGGAGATTGCATTGAATGTGTAAATTGCTTTGGATAGTATAGACATTTAAACCATATTTGTTCTCCCAATCCACTCGCATGGAATGTTTTTCCATCTCCTTGTGTCTTCAGTTTCTTTCTTAAGTGTTCTATAGTTTTCAGTGTACAGAACTTTTACCTCTTTGCTTAGGTTTATTCCAGGTATCTTATGGGTTTTTTTTTACAATTGTAAATGGGATTGACTCCTTGGTTTCTCTTTCTGCTTCTGCGTTATTGGTGTATAGAAATGCAACGGATTTCTGTGTATTGATTTTGTATCCTGAGACTTTGCAGAGCTTGTATATCAGTTCTAGCAATTTTTTGGTGGAGTCTTTCAGGCTTTCTACATAGGATATCACATCATGGTGAAGAGTGAAAGTTAGACTTCCTCCCTTCTGATTTGGATGCCTTTTATTTCTTTTTGTAGTCTGATTTCTAAGGGTAGGACTTCCAGTACTATGCTGAACAACAACAGTGAGAGTGGACATCCCTGTTGTGTTCCTGACCTTAGGGGAAAAGCTCTCAATTTATCCCCATTGAGGATGATTATAGCTGTGGGTCTTTCATATATGGCCTTTATGATGTTGAAATATGTTCCTTCTATCCCTACTTTCTTGAGGGTTTTTATCAAGAAAGGATGCTGTATTTTGTCAAATGCCTTTTCTACATCTATTGAGAGGGTCAAATGGTTCTTATCCTTTCTTTTATTAATGTGGTGTATAGCATTGATTGATTTGATTTTGGAATCAAAATTTGGAATCCTGGCCTCATAGAATGAGTTTGGAAGTTTTCCTTCCATTTCTATTTTTTTGGAACAGCTTCAGAAGAATAAGTATTGATTCTTCTTTAAATATTTGGTAGAAATCCCCTGGGAAGCCATCTAGCACTGAACTCTTATTTGTTGGGAGATTTTTGATTACTGATTCAATTTCTTTGCTTGTTATGGGTCTGTTCAGGTTTTCTATTTCTTCCTGTTTCAGTTTTGGTAGTTTGTATGTTTCTAGGAATTTATCCATTTCTTCCAGATTGCCCAATTTATTTGCATATAATTTTTCATAATATTCTCTTATAATTGTTTGAATTTCTGTGGTATTGACTGTGATCTCCCTTCTTTCATTTGTGATTTTATTTATTTTTGTACTTTCTCCTTTCTTTTTGACAAGTCTGGCTAGGGGTTTATCAATTTTGTTCATTCTTTTAAAGAAATACCTCCTAGTTTCATTGATCTACTGTTTTTTTTTAAATTTCTATATTAAAAAGACTTTATTTTTATTTATTTTATAAAGAGAGAGAGAGCAGGAGGGAAAGGGCAGAGGGAAAGGGAGAGAGAGTCCCAAGCAGACTCTGAGCTAAGTGCAGAGCCTGATGTGGGGCTTGACCTCATGATTTTGATATCAGTACCTGACCTGAAACCAAGAGTTGGCTGCTTAACTGAATGAGCCATCCAGGCACCCCTTTATATCATCACTTATTTCTGCTCTAATTGTAATTATTTCTCTTCTGCTGGTTTTAGGCTTTATTTGCAGTTCTTTTTCCATCTCTTTTAGGTATAAGATTAGGTTGTATATTTGAAACTTTTCTTGCTTTTTGAGTTAGGCCTATATTGCTATGTACTTTCCTCTTATGACAGCCTTTGCTGTATTCCAAGGTTTTGGAATGTCCTGTTTTCATTTTCATTTGCTTCTATGTGATTTCCTGGCTAACCCAATCATTCTTTAGTAGGATGTTCTTTAACCTCTATATATTTGTGTTTTTTCCACATTTTTTCTTGTCAAATTTCATAGTATTGTGGTCTGAAAATATGCATGGTATGATCTCAATCTTTTTGTACTTGTTGTTGCTTGACTTGTGACCCAGTATGTGATCTATTCTGGAGAATGTTCCATGTGCTCTCAAAGGAATGTGTATTCTTTTGAATACAGAATGCTTTAGGATGAAATATTCTGAATCTCTCTGTTAAGTCCATCTGGTCCAGTGTATTATTTAAAGCCATTGTTTCCTTGTTGATTTGCTTAGATGATATGTCCATTGCTTTGAGTGGGGTACTAAAATCCCTTGCTATTATTGTATTATTAACAATGAGTTTCTTTATGTTTGTTATAATTGATTTATATATTTGGCTACTCCCAAGTCAGGGCATAAATATCGTTATTAGATATTCTTGTTAGATGGACACCTTCATTATGATATAATGCTCTTATTCATCTCTTATTAAAGTTTTTGGTTTAAAATCTAGTTTGTCTGATATAAGGATGGCTACTTCAGATTTCTTTTGATGTCCATTAGCAGGATAGATGGTTTCAACCCCTTCACTTTCAATCTGGAGGTGTCTTGGGGTCTAAAATGAATCTTTTATAAGCAGCATATCAATAGGTCTTATTTTTTAATCCATTCTGATACTTTGTGTCTTTTGTTTGGAGCAGTTAGCCCATTTACATTCAGAGTAATTATTGATAGATATGACTTTAGTGTCACTGTATTATCTGGAAGTTGCTGTTCCTGTAGATTATCTCTTTTCTTATATTTGTTGCTTTTGGGCTCTCCTGCCCAAAGGTCCTCTTTAATATTTCTTATAGGGCTGGTTTAATGTTAATGAACTGCTTTAGTTTTTTCTTGTCTTGGAATCTCTTTATCTCTCCTATTCTGAATGACAGCCTTGTTGGATATAGTATTATTGGCTTCATATTTTTCCCATTTAGCATGTTGAATATATCAAGCCACTTTCTTCTGGCCTGCCAAGTTGTGTGACCAGTCTGCTACTAATCTTATGTATCTACCCTTGTAGGTTAAGGATCTTTGTCTCTAGCTCCTTTTAGAATTCTCTTTTTATCCTTGCATTTTGCAAATTTCACTATGCTATGTCCTCTTGTTAACCTATTTTTGTTGATTTTGAGAGGACCTTTCTGTGTCTATTGGTCTTGAATGCCTGTTTTCTTTCCCAGATTAAGGAAGTTCTCAGCTATAATTTGTTCAAATAAGCCTTCTGCCCCCCCTTCCTGCTGTTCTTCTGGGAGTCCTATGAAATGGATAAATATTGTACTGGGTGGAATTGCTGAGTTCTCTAAGTCTATATTCATGATCTAATAGTTTTCTTTCCCTATTCTTTTCAGCGTCATTATTTACCATAATTTTATCTTCTATATCACCTATTTGTTCTTCTACTTCTTCCATTCTCATTGTGATTAAGTCTAATCAGTTTTGCATTCAGTTATAGCATTTTTTTATTTAAGCCTGACTATTTTTTAGGTCTTTTATCTCCACAGCCAGGGTTTCTCTGATGTGTTCTATGCTTCTTTCATGTCCAACTAGTATCCTTATTATTGTTGTTCTAAATTCTTGTTCAGATATCTTGCTAATATCTGTTTTGAGCAAATCCCTGGCTGTGGTTTCTTCTTGATCTTTTGGAGAGAATTCCTCCATCTTGTCATTATGTCTAGGTTTCTGTCTTTTGCATGTTAAGAAAACTTGTTATGTTTACTGCTGCTGAGAGTACTACCATATTAAGAAAGGGTCATATACTGTCCAGAGCCTGGCACTTCAGGAAGTGTTTCTGGTGTATGCTATGTGCACTCTGCTATTGTGTTTTTTTTGCTCTTCCCCACAGGTCAGTCTTTTGCAGAGTTCCTCCTTGCTTGCAGTGGGGCATGATTTATGTATGATTGATTTGTTTAACTATGTATGATTTGGTTTGTTTGTTAAGATAAGCCTGATTTTTAAAAAGGAAAAAAAAAAACCTTGATCTAAGGAAATAGAAAAGGAAAAGAAATAAAAAAGCTAGCAAACAGGCAAAAAACTATAAGGCTGACTCCAAAGAAAAAGAAAGAAGGAAAAAATAAACAAAAGTATGAACTGAAACATGAGAAAAGGAAACAAACAAACCAACAAATGAACTAAAAAACTATAAGCCCAATTCCAAAGGGGGGAAAATATATATGTAAAGAAAGCCTGGTCCTATTTCCACTGGATCTGAAGCAGACACTTTGGAGCACTCTATGATCAGGAGATGTGATTGTGTTGGCTTTCTGAGGGAGAGGCCTGCTGCCCTGGTTTATAGTCAGACCTGCCTTAGTAAAGATGCCCCTGCTGGGTGCAGGGTGGTACACTTTGGTGTAGGTGACTCCAGCTCCCACTGGAGATGTGTATTTCTCTCTGAAGTCCCTCGGTGCTGGTGGGTGGGGGTGGAAGATGGTGTCATCTCTCATCCCTGGGGAGGGGAACTTACAAGGCCACAGCTGTTCAGGAGAAAAGTGAACAGTCTCCCCTCTTCTGTCCTAGGCTTTTGGCAGATCTCTGCCTTCAATCTGTCTGTGTCCAGCCCATTGGCACACCCAGTGCGAGTTATCCTTTGTTTTATTTCTGGCCAGTGGCTTGGATTCAAAACTTTAAATCTTAAAGAACCTGGCAGGGTTCAGGGAGACTTTCCCCTCCATCAGAGGAGAGTCTCTCAGCACCCTGATCTGCACCATTATGTCCCAGGAAAGCAGATGTATGCTTGTGCAGATGCCTGGAGTCTATGGGAAAGCACCACAAAAAACTGTGACCAGATTACTGCCCTGAGTGTGCATGTCTGTCCCCTCTTGTGAACAGCTGCCCAGTGGTGCTGGCAGGCCTCCAGGAAGGGGAAAATTCTCTCCCTGTGCAACCCAAGGGGTCCTCACACTACAGCTCTTGCCCTACTTGCTGCTCTCTCTTCCATTATCTCCCTCTTTCCCTGACTTCTTTCCCCACACAGGGCTCCCACCCCTCTGTGGCACCACTGTCACTTTTCTGTGTCCCAATTGATGTCTCTGAACCTCACATCTGCCATGTTCTCTTCCTTCAATTGGGCAGATGTTTTCTTAATCCTCAGGTTGATTTCCTAGTATTGCAAAATGATTTGATCTTGATCTAGCAGAGTTTGAGCATCAAGGCAAACACAGCGTCCCCCTATTAGTCTGCCATCTTAACTATTCCTCTGGACTCATTTTTTTCCAAAGAGGGAAGATTTTTAGTTTTGGTGAAGTCTTCTTTATCAATTTTTTTTCTTTTATGGGTGTTTTTTGTGTTGTTATTAAGAAATCTTTGCTTGATTGAAGGTTATACAGATTTTCTCTGAACTTCTTTTCTAGAGATTTTATGATTTTAGGTTTTACATTATGACTATGCTTATTTGTGTTAATTTTGCATGTAGTATGAGTTGGATCAAAATTCATTTATTTGGCATATCAATGTCCAATTTTTTTTTTTTTTAGCATTCTTTGTTTAAAAAAGCTATCCTTTCTCCACTAAAGTGCTTTTGTACCTTTGTCAAAAGTGGTTGTGGGTGGGGTTTATTTCTGGACTCTACACTGATTTAATGACTTTTCTATTTTTACATAAATACCACACTGTCTTGATTTCTGTAGGTGGAGCAGCTACATTTGTGGGGCTCAGTATAAAATGAAAATATGAGTTCCTTTGTTAAAAAATTATTAAGGATTTCAAGGCAGTAACAGCAGAGCATTATTTCCAGCAGAGGACTCTCCTAAGAGTGCAATCTGGTGCAACTCCATGAAGCTGATCCTAATAGTAGCATTATAATATGTTTTGAAATAAAAATCAAGTAGAGTTAGTATTTCTACTTTGTTCTTCCTTTTCAATGTTGTTTTTGGATATTCTAGGTTCTTTATGTTTCTATATGAATTTTATAAACAGCTTATCAATTTCTTAAAAAAACTGATATTTTTATTGGAGCACAGAAAATGTATAGATTAATTTGGAGAGGGTAGATATCTTCACAGTATTGAATATTCAGATTTATAGAGCTTATTTCTTTTTCTTGAGTGAGTTTTGTAGTTGGTACCTTTCATGAAATTTGTTCAACATTGTCTGATTTCTGTGCATACAGTTGTTCATAATTTTCTCTTTCCTTCCTTTTGCTATTTGTGAAATCTCTAGTAATATCATGTCTCTCATTTTGATCTTGACAATTAATATCTCTTTGTTTTTTTCCTGGTCAATCTGGCTAGAGTTTTATTGAATTTATTGGTTGTCTCAAGGGATTATCTTTTGATTTTATTGAGTTTCTTTATTTTACTGGTTTTATGTTTTTTATTTCATTGATTTCTTCTCTTATTTATATTATTTCTTTTCCCCTGTTTACCTTTCATTTAAAGGATATCCAACTATTATTATGATTTGTCTACTTTTCCTTACACCTTTTTCAGTTTTCTCTTCATGTGTTTTGAAGCTGTTATTACGTGCAAAAACATTTAGGATTGCTATGTCTTCCTGAAATAGTACACTCTTTAGCATTATAAAATAACCCTCTTTATCCCTGCCAATATTTTTAGCTCTAAATATATTTTGTCTTTTATTCATAAAGATACTTCAGCTTTTTTTTTCTTTTTGGTTAGTGTATATAATTTTCCATCCTTTTACTTTTAACCTGCTTGTGTCTTTATATCTAAAATATGTTTCTCATGGGTAGTATATAGCTGAGTCATATTTTTAAATACAGTTTGAACATCTGCCTTTTAATTGGGGGGTTTAGATCCTTTACACTTAATGTGATTATTAATGTACTTAGGTTTCCATCTTGTTTCTTGACATTTGTTTTCTCATCCTATCTTTTCTTCATTCCCCTTTTGTACATCTTCAACTGTCTTTTGAATGAACTGAACATTTCTTATAATTTCGTTTTATATTCTTTCTTAGCTTATTAGCTACAGTTTTCTTTTTAGTGATTGCTTTAGGATTTATTTTACACATTTTTAAGTTATCATAGTTTGAGTGATATTGTACCACTTAATGTATATATAGTATAAGAACTTTACAATAGAATTAGTTCCATTTCTCCCATCTTTATACTTTTGGAGATCATGCATTTTGCTATGCATATGTTATAAACACTAGAATACATTGTTGTTATTTTGGTTTAAATTTAATATTTAAATATTAAGTCAGACCTTTAAATATTAAGAAAACTATTTCATACATTATACACATATTATCATTTCCTTTGTGTAGATCCATATTTCCATCTGGCATTATTTTCTTTCTGTCTGAAGGAGTTCCTTTAACATTTCTGATACTGTGGGTCTGCTGGCAATGAATTCTTTTGCCTTCTTATGTCTAAAAACATCTTTCTGTTGTTGTCACTTAACATTTTTTGGAGGGTAGAGATTTCTAACTTGACAATTTGATTTTCTCCTTCAGTAGTTATCCTATTGTCTTCATGCTTGCATTATATACTAAAGAAAATCTATCATCATTATTTTGTTTTTATTTATATAATGTTTATTTTCTTCTTGCAGCTTTAAGATTTTCTTTTTATCACTGATTCTGAGGAATTTGATTGTAATGTACCTTTGTGTAATTTTCTTCATGTTTCTTGTACTTATAGTTCATTGAACTTCTTAAATCTGTTGGATTTTAATTTTCATTAACTTTAGAAATTTTCAGCTATTATTTTTTGTGTCCTGTACTCTCTCTTCATTTCTTCAGATAATTCAATTACATGCATATTAGGCCACTTGATGTTGTCCCACAGCTTACTACTACTATTATTATTTTCTAAATTATTTTTTCTTAGTGTATTTTATTTTGGATAGTTTCTACTATACTTTAATTAAATTCATCACTCTTCCTCTGCAGGTTCTAATTTGTCATGAATCCTACCTACTGTTTATTTTATCTTCGACATTGTATTTTCATCCAGATGTTAGATTTTTAAAAATCTTCTATGTCTTTACTTACATTTGTGTGTGTGAAATGCAAGTATAATACCATTTTTAATGTTTTTGTTTGCTAATTCTGACATGTGGGCTAATCCTGAGTTGACTGTGAACGATTTTTCTTATCATTATGATTTATATTTTCCTGCTTATTTGCATAATTGGTAATGTTTGACTGGATGCTAGACATCGTGATTTTATATTGTTGGGTGCTGGATATTTTTATATTCCTGTCAGTGTTCTTGAGTTTTGTTGTGGCAGCAGTTAAATTACTTGTTAAAGTAAAATTTAACTTTAGAAATTTTCTAAAAATTTACAGTTAAATTACAGCCTGATCTTTTTGCACCTTTCTCTTAAGATTTTGTAATGCAGGGCTAGCACAAAATTTAGGGAGGGCTATTTATTTCTCACCAATGAGGTGAATTTCTTTTGAAAACTCTATCCAATGTTTCATGAATTATGACGTTTCCAAGTCTGGCTGGTGGTGACAAACACTGTTTCCAGCACCGTGTGCATGCTGGATTATTTCCTGTGATCTTTTGTGATGGCTCTTTTTTTAGACTCAGGTAGTTTCCTTCCATGCATGTACTGATTAGTACTAAATGAGGACCCTCTGCAGATTTTCAGAGTCTCTCTCTGTTTGGCATTTCCTTCTCCACTACTCTATCTTACAAACTGTCTAGACTAGTTGCTATCCCTAGATTCTCAGCTGCATCTTTAGCCAGGCTGTCCACCAGGCTCTGCTTGGGCTCCTTCTCTCTGTTCTGTGGTCTGAAAATCTCTCAAGGCCACATATCTGGGACAATCATACTAATTACCTAGTTTGTTTTTTGTCTCTCTGGGATCACTGCCCTTCTTTGCCTAATGTCCAGTCTTTTGAAAATCATTGTTATATATATATTTTGTCTGTTTCTTTTTCTGTTGTTGTTATTTCAAGTTAGAGATTTGAGGGTAAACCTGGTCCCTTCTTGACTAGAAGTGATATTTTTACTCTTTTAAATTTTTTTCCTGTTTTTTAAAATTGATATGTAATTGACATATACCATTATAATATACCATTATAATTAGTTTTAGGTGTACAACATAATGATTCAATATTTGTATATATTGCACTCTTTTTAATTTACTTGATATCACCTCTCAGTCTCTAGCTTTAGATATATGCGTATTTTCTCTCTCACTAAGGTCAGGAACTCTATTTTGTTCACTTTTTGTTGAACATGCGTGAATAAACAAATAAATGAAGGGTATGATCCAAAGGAGAAGATGACAATGAACATGGAAATCTTGAAGTTTTCTGTAATCAATTGTCAAGTTATCTTGATTTATAATTATTCCATGTTAATTTCAGTAGCACTTTACTAAAGATTTGGAAGCTCTTTATTGATAATGTCTACTGTTTGTAGTGGTATGAGAAGGGTACTTTCTCCTTAGTTTGCAGAAAAGAAAAATTTTTTGGAGTGTTAAAAAATTTTTATTTACATTATAAAATGAGTGAAAATAGGGACGCCTGAGTGGCTCAATCAGTTAAGCAGTTAAGGATCTGCCTTCTACTCAGGTCATGATTCCAGAGTACTGGGATCAAGCCCCAGGACTAGCTCCCTACTCAGTGAGGAGTCTGCTTCTTCCTCTCCCTCTGCCCCTGTCCCCTGACCCCAAGTTTGTGCTCTCTCTCTCTCTCTCTCTCACAAATAAATAAATAAATATAATTTTAAAAAGAACAATATTGAAGCTTTCACTTCTGGAAAATATTGAATATGTAAATTGGAATAGAAATTTTAATTTATCTCTGTGTATTTGGTGAAATTATGAGAGCTCTATAATTTAAATCTTAGCTCTTGATATTTCTTTCTTTTTTGGTCGGTTCTAGGAGGGCCCTCCCTTATGTGAATTACACAAATTCTTTGTGAAAGTTACTGAATCAGTAGTTTCCACAAGCTATCCAATTCCTCATTACTCTTAGTTTCCAGTATGAGAAACTCCATTTGATTTACGGTGTAACAATATCTATAATAGTTCAGTTCTGATGAATTTTTATTTTATTTAAAAATAGTGGCACAAGATAAAATTTCAAATATTATAAAATTCTCCTTTACTTTATATATTTAACTAAATTTTGGAAAATTTATATGAGAGTATTATACCCAATGCTTTGCACTTGCTTTTTTTATTAACATATTTTGAAGAAATTTCTCTATTAGCTTTTATATTTCTAATGCTCTTTTTAATCAATGCAAAATATTCCTTTATGTGCAGGTTTTACAATTTATATAATCAGCACTTTTGAAATTAAAGTTTTAATAGAATTCTTTGTCCAACTAAAAATATTAGTATCAGCCACACTTATTTTATATTTGATATTAAACATCTGTGAATACTTTTGGGTTTTTATTTTATTTACTAAATGTTCTGGAATTTTTGGCCATTCCAGTTGGCACATGTAGATCATAAATTTTGGTCAAGATAAAGCATGAAGGCTTTAAAAAATTCACAAAAGTAGCCTCTACAGCAGCTTTTCTTGGCAAATAACAGCCCAGAGCCAAGCCAATATGTCTTTTTAGCCTCACTGTATTGCCTTATAGATATTTCAGAACACTTCAATTCATATTTGGCTGGTGGGATCCAGTAGTTGGATATAAATGATTACCACAAATGGATTCTGGTCTGCTGACCATACATTACAAAACAGTTTGGATTCATCTTTACCCTTATTTGTGAATTTCAGGTTTTTTGAAATTGTTATCCATCCTGTGGAATGAGGCATAATATTTTCAAAAGCAAGGTCTAGGATTACTAAGAAATTTCTAGTAGTATTTTGCAATGGGCTTGATCAAAGGAACTTAAAAAGAACAAAGAAGAAAGGAAAATCACTTTGAAAAAAAATACAAACACAACTCATTTTAATACTTTTTCTCCTAAAGGCTGAAGATGACTAATAATTATTGCTCAAATTCCTTAGGAAAATCACTTATCATACATTGTCTTTTTAAATCTTCAGACCAACACGGTGAGAAAGAGGTTTATCTACCTGAGAGTCAATGATATTAGGAGTTTAAATAAGGCTATATAGCAAGCAAGTGACAAAGGCTGGGTATGAACCCAGATTTATCTTTTCTCAAATATTGTGCTTTTTTTTCTACAGAAGAAAGATGGTTTTCCCACCACAGGATACTGTGTGTGTTTGCACATGAGCATCTGGAGAGTTCCTCCAGAATTTTCAAATGTTCTTATATTCTAGTATAAAGAAAAACATCTATATAACTTACATTTGTTTTGAAGAAGAAAGAAAGTAAATTTTAATATGCATTGAACTCACTACTTTATGCTTTCCAGTATTCTATTTGCAAAAATTATGGGTGATGGAGGTCTAAGAATTTGATCTTTGACAATTTAGAGAAAACCACATTTTAAAGATGTGTGCTCTTTCTTTGGTTGTCCCTGAAACTGGAAAAAAGAGAATATGGTTTTCATGAGAAGAGGACCCCAGCAGAGTGGAGAAAAGTCTAAGTAAGGATGGATTTTTTTTTTAGTAAGAGATATCCCATAGTCAACTGGGGGTGCCTTTTTTGAAACAGTAATAATGTATGGCATAAAATGTAAAGTTATTTCCCATTATATGGTATAATTATTGTTTTTTTGTCATTAAATATTCAATTAAACTTTTGACACATAATATCCTTGTGTTGCTTTTAGTTTGGGCAAATCTAAGTTGTGGCAAAATCATTAGGAAAGAGGCTAGCTAGGGGAAACCTAGAGAGTGAGTAGCAATCATGAATTAAGCAGAGGACGTAATAAAAAGGAAGAGGTAGAGGAGGTTTTACTTTTCCTCTAGATTCCCATTCTGCTCTGCTCTGAGAATCCGCAGCAATATCAGGACACTGGACTTACTATACATGGTGGAATGGGGACTAGAACCTAAAGGAATTGGGGATTCTATGAAAGGGAGTAGTCTGGGAGACTTAGGGATATTTGACTTAAATGACTTTCATACAAATTTGCCTTTTTTGTTTCACCATTTTGGGTAGAAGATGTTATGTATATATACAGTGGCATATTAGCCATAAAAAAGAATGAGATCTTATTATGAGCAAAAACATAAATGGACCTAGAGGGTATAATGCTAAGTAAAATAAGTCAGCTCAAGAAAGACAAATATCCTATAATTTCACTCCTATGTGGAATATAAGAAACCAAATAAATGAACAAAGAAAAAAAGAGACAGACAGAAAAACGCTCTTAAATATGGAGAGCAAACTAGTGATTGCCAGAGGGGAGGAAGGATGGGTGAAATAAAGGGGATTAAGGGCACACTTATGCTAATGAGCACTGAGTCATATATAGAATTGGTGAGTCATTATATTGTACATCTGGAACCTAGTATAACACTCTATGTTAATTATACCTGAATAAAAATTAAATTAAAAATGAATAAGATGGCTAAAAAATTTTCTGTAGTTAACCTTAATAGCTCTGAAGTAGTAACTTACTACATTGTCAAGTTGACAGTTAGTGCCCTGATAAGAGCTAGAAATGGCTAGATTAGTTTTTTGCTTTCCCTCTTTCTTCTTTTTTTCCTTTTTTTCATATTTGGGGGGTTATATGCACAGGTCAATAGAAATCTTTACACATACCAAGTGGGCTTCTTACAAGGTGTTTGCAGTTCATAACGAGCATGTTCTAAGTTTTGCAAATAATCTCATTGGTATAAGAAGACTGAGAAATTGAGGCACAAAGAGAGTAAACTCATTGTAGCAGGATTTGGGATCTAGCCACAGCAGCAGGAGGTAAAATGACCTGTGGTATTTGCTAGATTCTAGGAGCAATCATTGCATCTGCCTCCAGGTACACTTGTGTTCCTTTTTCTGTTGAAGTTATTGATGGAAAATCAACATAATAGGATTAAAGAAAATTTCCATCATACTTTAAGTTAAATTGAAATAATACAATCCCACTTTAAGAAATATTATTTAGGGATCCCTGGGTGGCGCAGCGGTTTGGCGCCTGCTTTTGGCCCAGGGCGCGATCCTGGAGACCCGGGATCGAATCCCATATCGGGCTCCCGGTGCATGGAGCCTGCTTCTCCCTCTGCCTGTGTCTCTGCCTCTCTCTCTTTCTCTCTGTGTGACTATCATAAATAAATAAAAATTAAAAAAAAAGAAATATTATTTAAAATGTATACTTACATAATGCAATGCTTTAGTTATGGATTTCTTTGAGCATCCCTAGATTAAACCTTGGTATTAAAGATTCTTAACCAGATAATGATCTTTTCTTATTTTGTGGTGGGATTCTCTCCCCTTCCAAGAGTAAACCTGTCTTAGTCATTATTTTTCCTTCAAAATCTCCTCTAGGACTGCCATCTAGGATCCCCAATTTAAGCAACCTTTTCTCAATGCCTGCAACTTAAGTGAATAATATTTACATTGTTTTTCTGACTTACTTAAACAAATTACTGCACTTGTGCCCTGGTTCACTCATTCATTTGAAACTGAATAGATAATACAAAACTGTGTGATCATTTAGAGCACTTTTCATCTTCCTCACATAGATCAAATATTAATTAAACCTTATGCAACTCCTGTTAAGAGTGAAACTGTAACATGGTTAAGAGCACGAACTTTGAAATATGATGCCCAGGTTTGAATCCAAATTCACCACATATCAGCCATGTGAAATTGAGGAAGTTCTTTAATCCCTCTATATGTGGTTACCTCATCTGGAAAATGGCAGTTAAATAGCATGTCCCTTTATCTAGTTGTTGTGGGGATTAAGTGACCTGATACATGTAAAGAAATAAGAATAGTGTTTGGGACACAGTTATTATTTATGGTTGGTAAATAATGTTTAAAACCAAACTCAAGCAAAATTTATCTCATGGTATTTAATATTTTTAACATTAAAAAGGACACTAAGAAGCAATTTAGTTTAATAGTTAACAGCAAAATACCACACTAAAGTCACTGCCACTTAATGCAGTGGTATATAGACTTAAATCATGCTAGATGTTACCTGCATTATCTCAATTGTAGGAAATTGTTTAATTAAAACATTTTTCCTCGGGCAGCATGGAAAGGCATGAATAATAAAATAGTGAAAGCACGAGTATATAGACATCCTTATCATAGTATCTATTTTATCACTTATAATTTTACTAATACTAGACATTTTTTTAAAAAAACAATATACTTCTAAGATAATTACATAAAATATCTTCATGCTTATTGTCAGTCTTAAGAATTTTCTCTTCAACCAAACTGATTTTAAAGTAAGAAAAGCCAGTAAGACACTTTTGCATATACATATCCTTAGCCCATTCTTTATACCTGCCTTATCCTGGTGAATTTCTTCCCACTTTCATTGGGCTCAAATCTTGGAATTATAATCTTTGATTTTTTAGTAGTTTTTAATTTCTATAATACTATTACATTTTCTAGTATTCTTCTCATCCTCCTTGTATCTGTGAGGTAAAAATTGGAAGAAGGGTTATTTCACGAACATGGAAACTGGATTGAGAAACTTTAAATAACATGCTAACCCCCATAGAATGAAGGCTGAGAAGAAATGGAAAGTAGATTCTGGTTAAAGTTTCATTGATTCTGTTGGGGTAGACTTGTCCTAGTATGTGAAGGAAAGATTCTAGGTAATTCTAAAATCCCCACTTCTTGGTATTTACCAAGAATAGCAAATCTCTTCCCCTTGAATGTGGGCATAACCTGTGACTTGTTTCTAAGCAATAGAGTATGAAAAAGGTGATGGGATATATGTGATTATGTACATGTTCTTTTATCACATAAGATTGTAATGCCCATCTGGTGAAGATACTCTCTGTCTTGTTAGCTTTGAAAAAGCAAGCTGCAATGTTGTAAGAAGTCTACATGGCAAGAAACTTGGACCTCAGTGTGGCAATGCACAGGCTGCTGAAAATAATAGCTGTGTGAGCAAAGAAGTGGATCCTTCTCCATGCAAACTCCAGATGAGACTACTAGGCTGCTACCTTCATTGCAGCCTTGCAGAATACTCAGCTAAGCTGTGCTCAGACTCCTGATGCATAGAAACTGTTAGATAATAAATGTTTTTTTAAGGTATTAAGTTTGTGGTAATAGGTAGATAATCAAAACAAATTTTAGTACTAGGAGTGGTGTAATGCCATAAAAAATACCCAAAAATGTCAGAGTGATTTTGGAACCGAGCAGTAAATAGAGGCTGGAAAAAAACTGAGGAGCATGGCCTAGAAATCCTGAACTGTCTGCAACTTATTGTTCATAGAAATTTGGGCTTTAATGATGCTGCTGGTTAATAGTTCAAAAGGAAATGGGACCTATGTTATTAGAAACTGGAGCAAGAGGGTTAGGGTTAGGGTTAGAATCCTTGTTATGTAATAGCAAAAATTGGAGCAAAATTGTCTCTTGCAATTATGTGGTAAAAAGAACTTGTTAAGATGCACTTAGCTATCCAACTAAGGAAATTTTTAAGGAAAGTGTTGGATATCACCTGTTTCTTCTGGCTGCTTATGGGAAATACAACAGGAGGGAAACAAACTGAGGGAAGAACTGTTCAGAAGGACCCAGGGCTTGATGATTTGGAAAGTGTGCCTCTTCAGAGGCAAAAGACATTATATTTGAAAATAACTTAAAGCCCTGTTACAAATGAACGATCTAGAAGAGAAGATGAGGATGTGATTGTACAGCGTTTTGTTAAAACCTCAGAAAGACCAAAGGACTCAAGCTATCTTCAGTGACACAAAGGGCCTTTCAAGACATTAAAGTTGTGCGTCATGGAATTTTTTGATCAAATCATGGGGTTCCAAGAAGTTTACAGGCATTGTCCCTTTCTCTGGTATAGTGAACTTCAATGAAACTTACAGACACCTACAAAGTGTTTGAGACAATTGTGTTAGCAAAACAACCATACATTAGTAGCTTGGACTGAAAGGCACAAAGAGAGTAAAAAGTGGAAGAGGCTTTGAAACCTAGTCCAGGAACTCTCAACATTTGCCTGGCTGGATTTCAGATATGCTATGGACTACTGCCTTCATTCCTTCTATTGCCCCCTTTTTGAACAGAAATGTCTGTGTGTATATAAAGGTTTTCTTATATCCATTCAACTATGGTATGTTGTATATGAGGGGAGGGTAGATAACTTGTCCCTTTAGTTTTATGTATTGACAGATGAACCTAAAGAGACTCAGCATCACATGCACTAGATTTAGATGATGAGATTCTTTTTTTTTAATATTTTAAAAATTTATTAGAGAGAGAGAGAGAGAGAGAGAGAGGCAGAGACACAGGCAGAGGGAGAAGCAGACCCCATTCTGGGAGCCCGATGCGGGACTCGATCCTGGGTCTCCAGGATCAGGTCCTGGGCCGAAGGTCGCGCTAAACCACTGAGCCACCTGGGCTGCCCAGATGATGAGATTCTAAACTTTGTGCAGATGGGATGGAACTCTGAGGGACCTATGATACGATGAGTGTATTATACATAAGGAAAAAACATAAATTGTTGGGGACCAGAGAGGGTGGACTGTGGTAGATAGATTGTAGAGTGCCTCCCACTATGATCCTCACCTTCAAGTATCTATGACTTTACATAGTCACTTACCCTTAAGTGTGGGTGGACCTGTGACTTGCTTTTATTCAATGGAATATGGTAAAAGAGATAGATGTGTTGACATGATTACATGGATGTGATTATGTAAGATTGCAAACCCATCCTTTGAGGAAACTCTGTCTCCTTTGCTGAAGGAGCAAGCTGCCATTCTGTATGCAGCCCATGAAGAGTCACATGGCAAGAAACTGAGAGCAGCCTCTGGTCAACAGATGATGAGAAACTGAGGCCCTTAGTGCAGCAGCCTATAAGGAACTGCATGCTTCCCACAATCACAGGGGCAAGGAAGCAGATCCTTCCCTACTTGAATCTCAGATGAGAGTGCAGCCTTGGCCAACACCTTGCTTGCAGCTTTGCAGAAGACCCAACTAAGCTCTGCTCATACTCCTGGCCCAAAGAACATGTGAGATGATAAATGTGTGTTTTCTAATGGTACTATGTGTGGGGTAATATTATTGCACATGAATAGATATCTAATACAAGGATTTGCTAAAATATAAATTCCGTGATTGCAAATAATTTTGTCTATATCCCTAGCACCTATGAATGTGTCTGGAATAGAGGTATTCAGTAAATATTTACAGGAAGTAAAGAAGAAAGGAAGGGAGGGAGATAAGGAGGGAAAGATTCCCTTTGGGAGTACACCTGTGGTTTGCACCTGTGTCAAACTAATTTGGTTATTTATACTAAATTGAGAGGTTTGCATGTAGATGTTTGGAGTTTGATAAATTCAGAGGTAAGAAGTAGTAAAGCTATTTCCTGAGGTTGGACTACTGTAACTGATTGTTATTACAATATCAGGGAATAGAGCAGTACTGGGACGTTATGGACTTGAAACCCATGTGCATTTCTTCCTACTCAATCAAGTGTGTAACTTAAAGCAACCAGTGCTCTGCCCTGCCCTTGCAGGTAGTTTTGAGGCCTATATATGCATAAGTTGATGGGGACAGACTCAGCCAGCCCTTTTATATTTTCAGGTGTGTTACATCATATATATATATTATATATTATAATATATACAATATATATTACATTATATATATATATATATATATATATATATATATATATATATAAAAGATTTTATTTATTCATGAGAGACACACAGAGAGAGGTAGGGACATAAGCAGAGGGAGAAGCAGGCCCAATGCAGGGAGCCTGATGCAGAACTCGATCCCAGACCTGGGGATCACGCCCTGAGCCAAAGGCAGATGCTCAACCACTGAGCCACCTAGGCATCCCTACATCTTATATTTTTAAAAAATAGTTTTAGAGAGATATAATCCATATACCATAAGTTTACTTAAGTGTGTAATTGATTTCTTAGTTGAATGTATATAGGCTTGAGCAACTAACATCGCGGTGCAGTTCCAGAATATTTCCAATTGCCATAAAGACCTTTGTGCCCATTTGCATTCATTCCTCATTCTCACTGCTACCCCAGACAGCACTAATCTATTTCTATCTCTTAGATTTCCTTTTTATGGGCATTTCATATAACTGGAGTCATGTGAATATGGAATCATATGGAATATGTGGTATTTTTGCATATGGCTTCTTTTTACTTAGCATAATATTTTTGAGGCTCATCCATGTTGTAGCACATTTCGGTACTTTATTCCTTTTCATAGCTGAACAGTGTGCCATTGTATGGATGCATCACTATTCACCAGTTTATCAATATTTTGATTGTTTCCACTTTTTAATAAAAGTAACGCAGCCATGAATATTCACTTCAAATCTTTGAGTGGGTGTATTTTCATTTCTCTTGAGTAAATTCCTGGTGGGGGTATAAGTGCATATGTGGGAAAATAAGTGGTAGGGGTATAAGTCATATGATAAATAAGTTAATTTTTGTTAACATTAAATAAGTCAACAAAAGTTAATTTTGTTAACTTTTGTTAATTTTGTTAATTTTGTTAACTTTTGTCCTAACATTATGTTTAGGACAAGATTTTGAAAAAAATTAAGGCCTAACAATGTTCTTTGTAAATAATATTTATTAAAGCTCTATTTACTTGATTTGTGCATTTATAGAAAAAAAAAAAGTAGAAGTGATGCCTGGGTGGGTCAGCGGTTGCACATCTGCCTTCAGATCAGGTCTTGATCCCAGGATCCAGGATCGACTCCTGCCTTGGGCTCCCTGCAAGGAGCCTGCTTCTTCCTCTGCCTATGTCTCTGCCTCTCTCAGTCTGTGTCTTTCATGAATCAATCAATCAATCAATCTTAAAAAAAAAAAGTAGAAGATGGGTTGCTTAGTTGTATAAAATAAGGAATGTTATAAATTCAAAAGAAAGCACACCTTTAAATTTGAGAGATATATATTGCTCTAGTCCATTACTGATATAAAGTGCAACTATAGGCATCAAACACTTAATTATCACCCAACATTGTTTACTTACAGGAATATTTGAACCTATGTTGAAACTAATTTTTAAAAATTTATATTTATGGATGTAATTATCCTATACCTTGAGGAAGTAAAAATAAAATAAGATGCCATTTTATATACTTATTTATGTAACATCTCTTAAGTAGAGAAACAAAAAGGTAGTTAGTATATATTGATGAGCAGATAGAGAATTTAGAGCAAATAAAATAAGAAACTATGCTCGAAAGATCCATTGCTTCTAAAACTGCAAATGTCAGCATTTTTGTTGGCCGGTTGGAGAGTTCACTGATCTAAATAAGGAGATTTTAACTGGGTTTTCAGAAACAAACATTCCTATAGGCTTGATTGGATTAGTAAAATTCTCTAAGAATTAAGTTCAAAATATCCAGAATGTCTTTCAACTCATATGCTATGCATAAGACTCTTTTTATCACATTAATGTTAATTTCCTTATTTGTGGAAATCTTTTGTGAAGATTGTGAGTATAGTTTTCAGGATAAAAAGGAACTATACATCTGCTTAGCTTGCCATCCTCATAGAATGGAATAGATTAAAAATGGAACATGATTTAAGAAGGACTCACTTAAGTTAATGAATGATAGATAGATCTTTGATGTGTCCAAGAGGAAATACAAGGTTGTTGGTATACATTCCTGAATGCTTTATTTAGTTATATGGAGGGTAGCCTTATTTTCCCTGGAGTTTTCTTCTAGGTACCATTGTCAAAGAAAGAATGATGGGCTGAAGAAGCCAAGGGAGCAACTCAGTGTGGCATTTCTTATGTTCTAAACTTCAGGTATGAAAGGCTGGGTTATTCAAAGACCATAAGTAAGTAGGTCACAATTCTTTACAATACCAAGCTTTCAAAAAAAAAATCACCTCATTTTTTTCTTTTGATGTCCAGATATTATATACACAATTTTTCAATGGTAGGAAACTTTAAAAACATTACATGTACACATAAGAGATTATATGAATGTTTAAACTAGGACACACAATCTGGGGAATTTATAAGTCAACTTTAGCATGGAAAAATTAACTGGCAAAACTGACCAATGCTTTTTGAGCATTGTTACCATGTGCTAACTACTGTTCTATTGCTAAGTATGACTACATTAAACTTTGTAACAATCCTATGAGGTATTTATAATTATGATCATCTCCATTTATTAGGTGAGGAATCTGAGCCCCAAGAAGTTAGGTAAATGGCTCATGGCCACACAGCTAAAAAGTGAAGTCAAGGTTAGAACTCAGGGGGCAGCTGGATGGTTGAGTTGGTTAAGCATTGACTCTTGATTTTGGCTTAGATCACAATCTTAAAGTCATGGGATCCAGCCCCACTTCATGCTCCACACTCAGTGGGGAATCTGCTTCTTGCCATCTCCCTCTTCCCCTCCCCCATCACTCGTGGGTGTTAGCATATGTGTGCTTTCTCTCTCTCAAATAAAGAAATCTTCAAAAAAATAAGTAAATTCAGATAATCTGGCTCTAGAACCTATGTTCTGAACCAATATTCCATATCATCTTCTGAAATAATTATGCAGAGTAATTTTATTATAGGAAATAAGATGTACACCTATTATCGTGTTCTCTATACCTTGTACTGTAATACAGTCTTGAAGATTTATCCTTTTTTATTGAGAATTTGTAATCATTTGAGAAAAATTAATGACATTTAATACTGTTAATAACTATTTTGAGAAGAAACTTCCATAACTTTTTTTAAGAAATAAATCACTTTTCTGTTTAATATATCCTCTTAACCAAAAATATTTTCTATAGTCATTCTTACTATATTTACACTCATTTATTCTGTCTCAGGGTTTGTTGTTGGTGAATGGGCCTGTTTGAGAGTTTAGAAGACATTTTAAGATATTCTCTATTATGAGTCCATACTGCAGTTGAACTACTCTCTCCTGGGCATTCCTGGGATTAGATTAAGATGTAATTATTATTCATAAGATGTACAACATAGTAAGGAAAATTATAGGAAATTACCTATTATATTTAGGTAGATGGTCTTTAAAAATCTTGTTTTAAATTAGACATTTTTATATTGATGCTTAGGCATGTTAATGACAAAATTTATTTTGACAGAAGCAGCATTAACTGAATAAAATGTCTTTCAGATAACAAAAATGCAGTTAAAGTCTAGCAGTTGACACCACAAATGTTCAGAACTGAGGCTTAGTTAAATGGAAGGCATAGCACTTGGGAGTAAGCATACTTTGCTTTAATACGTCCAAGTTAAAACATAAAATAAGATTGCTGAGGGGGAGATTTATAAATTATTTCAGTAAACAAATTATTTTTGTGCACCCTTAAGCTGGTGAAAAGCAACTGTTTACCTGAAAATAATTGATATGCTAATTTTAGATAATTTTTTTCTAGGCATTAAACCAAATCTCATAAGAACCCCTATTATGGTAGTTTTTTGATTAGTTTGAATTGTCTCAGGCACTTGCAATTGTTTCAAAGATTGTATTTCCTTGAAAATATCCTATAATTTAGTATTTCCACTCTTTCTGGCTGTACTTTCCTTGCTTCCTCCAAGGGGCTACTCTCAAGTACTTCTCTAATTTACAGGGTGCATATTTTCTATTTCTACCTGTAATTCTGTGAAAATAAAGTAATTGTTCAACAGGTAGTAATATGAATGCAAAAATATGCCCCCACTGAAGCATTAACATAATTTAATGTACATTCAACAAAATTAAAGCAGCCAATAAGGAATATAATTCTTATTTACATTTTGAAATGGTGGTAACAAAGGACTTTGTTGCCTGTTTTGTAAATGTAAGCTTCACACTGATTTACTTTTAAAATTCTATGGACCATACAAGTTACTTAATTTAAAGTTTTCACCGTTGAATTCAAGCTTCTTTGGTTAAGTGAAGAATAAGAATAAATCTCTTCTAAGGGCTCAATATTTGTGTGTCCCTTCTCCCCCAAATTCATGTGTGAAGCCTTTTTAATACCAATATAATGGTAGTCAGAGGTGGGGCCTTTAGGCAGTAATTAAGTGATGAGGGTGAACCTTCATCATGGAATTTGAACCCTTTTAGAAGAGACACAAAGGAGTTTGCTTTCTCTCTCTCTTCCCTGCCTTGTGAAGATCCAGGGAGAAGATTCCCATTAGCAAACCAGGAAGAGGACTCTTACTCAAACCTGACCATTCTGGTATCCTGGTCTCAGACTTCCAGCTCCAGAACTGTGAGAAATAAATTTCTATTGTTTAAGCCATCCAGTCAATAGTATGCAAAGTAGCTTAAATGTACCAAGACAATCTATAGAGAAGAAAATATAGTAATTTAATTTCTTCTGAATTCTGCATAACATTAGTCATTAATCTATATTCATATGTAATAAAGATCTTTCAGCAGAATGGACAATGCATAAGATATGCATTTACCAAGGTAAAGTAGACAGTGTTTTTCTTAAATTGCATACATCCACTTAGACTTTTTGGTTTTATAATTTGCCCTGTTTTATAACAACTTCCATGAACTGCTTATTTATTTCAAGTTCTACAATATGTATTTTTCATTTGATGAAATACAGACCACAGATGCTGTAATAGAGCTTAAATCGTGACAAAAACTCAATTGTGGTAAAAGAAATACACCAGAAGTAGTATTTGGTTCACTTTAAATTTTATTGGAATTGTATGAAGTAAATTAAGATGTGCGTGAGAGAGCTGATGGGTTATGATTGAAATTTTAGGTTCTACTCATTATTAGAAATCAAAATCAATTTAAGATGTCAGTTTTCAATAGTATTCTTATGTATAACTGAAACACAGAGATATGTAATATTTGGTACAATAAAGATACATGGCTTCTACTCTCTTGAGACATCTGTCTTCGTGAAAGAGATGAAGCGTACCAGCTCATGAGTTATGTAACCTTGAGACAATATTCCATTTCTACTTACAAGGATGAATAAATGTCATAATAAAGACCAACTATCATTTGTTATATACAAACTATGTGGTTCTTTTTTTTGGCATTTTTTTTTTCTGGATCTAAATAACTACAGGTGACATTTATGAGAAATGAAGTGTACTGAATTCAATTGAGAAAGTAGAGGATTCTATATCTCCATTAACTTGTGAGGTTTCATCATTCTAGTCCTTTCCTGACAGCCTAATGATCTTTACTTTCCCCAAATTCACGAGGCCTACAACAATCATTTGGCAATTAACTGTGCACTGAGTTAATACATCAGTTAGATTTCAGTACACATGTAGGAATATAGAGGGAGGATTGATCTGGTTCCCTGGAAAACATTTAGAGACCGATTTAAATGAAGAAGGTTATTGGGGAATGCTTTGGGTAACAGCGGAGGTGAGGAAAGTAGGAGAAGGCAAAAGGAGAAATTGAACTGCTAAGCAAGTGACAGTAGTTCCTGCCAGTCCTTCAGGGAGGGCTCACTTGGTTGGGGAGAGCTCCCCTCCACCCCACCACCCCACTTCCCTCACCCCACACAGCTCTCATCACCTGAGGGAGATTCCCAGGGAGGGACTATGTTCCTAGCTAGCACATTGACAGTCAATGTTTCTGACTGATAAAATGAGTCTAGGTCCTGAAGCCCAGACCTAGGAGACACATCACAGCATCCACTTTAGGCAGCAAGTGGATGCAAGGTGACTAATAGAGCCACAGGCCTCAGGTACGCTGTTTTAAAAACTGGCTTCTAGTGTATACTGGTTGTGCGACCTTGGGGAAGTTTCTTAACTTTTCTGTCCCTACTAAGTGGAGGATAAGAATACTGCAGGTATCTCATTGGGTTATTGTGGAAATGGATTGTGGAAATGGATGAGTTAACACATCTTAAGTACATAGCAGTTCTTGGAATATTGTGAGTACTCTGTAATTGTCAGCTATTAGTATTAGAGGTTGCTATAAAATGATGAAATTATTTTAAAAACTAACTTACCCATATGAATATTTGTTCCCATAAAGGACAAAAGGGGCTAGTAATAAATAAATTCCGAAATCCCTAATTGTTTAAAATAAGGATTTATTTCTTGGCCACGCTAGATATACAACATGAGTTGGCTAGTGTTTTCCTCATTCTCTGACCCAAGCTGACAGAGTAGCCACTAGCTGTATCACTGCTACCGGTATGGAAGAAAAAAAGAGATAGCATTTTATTTGTATTTATTTATTATTATTTTTTAATGTTTTATTTATTTTTCAGAGAGGAGGACAGAGAGAGTACATGAGTGCAGGGAGGAACAGAGGGAGAGGGACAAGCAGACTCTGGGCTGAGTGCAGAGCCCAACATGAGGCTTGATCCCATAACCCTGAGATCATGACCTGAGATGAAACCAAGAGTCACTTAACCCACTGAGCCACCCGGGCACCCCAAGACATAGCATTTTAAATGCTTGCTGACTCTTAAAACTTCCACCTGGAAATGATACATATCATTTCCACTTAGAGTTCATTGGTCAAAACAAATCACATGCGAACATAAAACTCTAAGGGATGTGAAGTACAATCCCACCCTTCATCTAGAAGAAAAATCAGAATGACTTCGTAATAGCACTAATGACTATTACAGTTTAAAAACTTACATGGGAGGATATGCTCTGAATGACAGCTAACCTTTATTGGATGTTTATTATGTATGTGCCAGGCACTGAGATAAACAGCAATACTATGATATAGATCCTGTTAATATCCCAATATTGTACATTAAAAAAAACCCTGAGGCTTAGAGAAACTTGATCAATATCGTGAATGTAGCAGGTGGTAAACATGAACCCAGATTCAGGCCTATCTGATTGCAAATCTCACTATTTCCTCTAAGAACTTCAGTGACACCAACATGACTCGAAATATTTTCAAAATGCATGCTTTTTAGGGGCGTGTTGGTGGCTTAGTCAGTTAAATAGGTGCCTTGGGCTCAGGTCATGATCTCAGGGTTGGGGTCAAGCCCCAAATCGAGCTTCCTGCTCAGTGAGGAGTCTCCCTCTGTGGTCACTCCTGCTCGTGCTCTCTCAAAATAAATAAAATCTTTAAAAAAATACATGCTTTTAAGATTTATTTCAAGGAATTAATGTTGGGAGTCTATTACTTAGAGGAACCAAACTCCCAAAGTTAAGTCTCAAATGTGAAGTCTTAAATGTAGTAACTTTTTTTTTCTGTTCCCATGATGGCATTGGATGGTTAAACATGTGAATAGATAGCACTCATTCCCTGGTTAACAGTCAGACTAATGGAGACTCCACTTTCTTTAGCACAAGGTGCATGGGGGTTATCTTCCTTCCAGCCAGGAGGATGCTTGTGGGCTAGGCCTAGAAGTGATACACATAACTTCTGCTCATTTTCTGTTGGCTAGAAACTCAATCACAGGGCTATACCTGACCACAAGGAAGGCTGGGAAATAAAGTTAGCTGTGCACCTAGACAGTCTTGCTTGTGAGACAACTATGCTTTTAATTTCCATGGGATTGAAGAGACCTTAAAATGGGATAAATGCATTTGAAGTTAGCAGGTTGTATCTCAAAGGCACTTCATTATTTGGCCTGCATTCCTCTTTTCCTTACTCTAGGGTAGTATGATATTTGGGTTTTTCTTACTCTTTAACATTTATTATCCTGCATTTTGTAACATGTAGTCTGCTTTTGGGCTAATGGGAAGGGTATAGGTAAAACTGTTTACATTTCCTTTAACTGCTATATGAGATTTTGTAATAATCAGCAGGACGAGTCATAGGACACTCCAATAATGATAAGCAGGAAGGAGCCCGTAGTCTTGCCCAGAGGAAGAGAGTTTCATGTGCTCCTGGGCCAGCAGTGCCTGCTTCTGGGGCCCACCAGACCACTAGATAACACTGAGGTCTGGAAGGAGAGAAGATCTTCAGATATATCCTCCAGATGGTCCCTTACAAACTATAATGAGAATTTGTAAGATGTTGTACAGGGGACGTGGACCTGGAAGAGAATTTTGAAACGTGATGCAATGAATTGGGAGGTTTAAGTCTTATTAATTTGAGCAGGTAGGTGTGCTGTATTGCCCACTCCCATGGTTAATCATAAAGTTAAGAGAGTCTTAAAGTTGAGTTCTGTATCTTCCTATGATCCTAGGGGTGGCCATCATTACTAGGAGCATGAGGGTCCAGTAACATATAACACTTTAAACAATGTATAAATGCTTTTAAAGACAATATTATTTTCATTCTGCCCACTTGAGAGGGTCAAGATCTCTGTTCTTCAGAATCGACTTTCTATTTCTAGCCCAATCCAGGCACTATGTATTTTGTTAACATGAAGCATGTATTAACAGTGGCTCTGAAAGTTAACAAGGCAGATACCTGCATCATCATTTTGTAGAAGAAAAAAATGGGCTCAGTGAGATGATGACTTTCCTTAGGTCTAATAGTTGGTAATAATACATTGGGTGTGAAGTGAGTTCTTCCAATTCAGTTGTTATTGTTCTTTCTGCCCAACTATGCTGCCTATCACATTCTTTTGAACATATTCAGGAGTAGCAGATATTCATTCTTTGAAGATAAGTTCGAGTTTGGAAATAGCCAGAAGAAGTGGGAAATACAATTGGTGACTGGTTAGATAATGCTATTTGGGATTTAAAAAAATGAAGTATATCTATAAACTAACACATTTTTTGAGGCTTATAAACTAGCACTATGTGATAATACATATGTCTTAAATATTTGTTGGTTTTATTGAGAAAAATGCAAAAAAATGCTTTAAAATTCATATTTTGACTATGTAGCCATATGACTTTTACTTATATCAAAATCAGAACCAGATCCAAGGAAATTGAAAACAGAAACTAACCAAGAGCACAGAGTGCAGAGTTCAAACAATGGTCGTGTTTAAAAACTGAACTTTTGTTTTCAGTGATTTTTAATAAAGTCTCATATCAATTGGTGATTTGGCCTCTGAGAGGGGTTACATATAAAGGTGGAGAGAGAATGAGCAGTTATTTCTATCCACTATGTGTTAGGTGATTTATTTTACTTAATCTTCAAACCAGTCCATGGAACAAATAATATTTCCATTTTCAAGGTGAGGGAAAGGCTCATGGTTTTCAGTTACTAATCAAAGGGCACAAGGGACTAGGAGGCAGAGCTAGAATTAGAATTCAAGTCCATCTGTTTCAGAGCCAAGGTATTTCTTCCAAACAATGCTGTCTCTTTTCAAAGGTATAATAAGAAGATGGAGTTGTAATAGATTGGTTATCTCACCAAAATATGTCTGGGTCCTAGAACCAGTGAATGTGATCTTATTCATAAAAAGGGTCCTTGCAGATATGATTAATAATCTCAAAATGAGGTCATCCTGGATTATCTGAATGGGTCCTTGACCTGACAACAAGTGTCCTTATACAAGATACGCAGGGGAGAGACAGAAGGAGAAGAGAAGGCCATGTGAAAGTAGAGGCAGATATTTGAATGATGCAGCCATAACCAAGTACCGGAAGCAGGAAGAAGCAAGGAATAGATTATCCTTAGAACCTAGGGAGGGAGTGCTGCCCTGCAGACACTTTAATTTCAGACTTGTGGCATACAGAGCGATGTGAGAATTAGTTTCTGTTTTTTTTTTTTTTTCATGCACTAAATTTGTTGTAATTTGTTACAGCAGCCCTAGAAAGCCAATACAGGAAGTATGGGGAGGAACATGCATGGAGGAAGGACACGTTGATTTATTTAAGAGCAAAGAAGAAAGGATACTATCTGTGGAAACTGGTAGGCCTGGGGTTGAACCCCAACTGTGCTGCTGATTAACTGTGACTCTTGCAGAAGTACTATAACCTGTCTAAGGTGAGGTTTCCTTATCTGCAGAATAGAAATTATAATGCATTTCTCATCAGATTATAAGGATTTAATGAGAGTATATAAAACATTTAGCATAATATAAGAAGTCAGTTCCTCTGTGGATCAGAAGAATATTTAATAGTGAAATAAAACAATATCTTTGAGTTTAAGTAGCTTGTATAATTTTGTAAGTGAGATAGATAATGCAATATAGTGTTATATGGTCCATAATAGAAATAGGATACAGCAGTGGCACAAAAAAGGGAATGATTGATTCAGATTGGTTGATTCAGGGAAGCTCTCACAGTGAATACACTTGAGCTGAAACTAAAAGATGAACAGGCTTGTACCAGACAGAGGAGGGGTGGGGGACTGGAAATAGAAGAAACAGAATGTACAAATATCCTGAGATAGAAAACAAAATGGTACATACTAAGGCCAGCATAAGGTGTGAGAACAGGAAATGTTGGAAAAGGTTCAAAGAGTTAAGGGGGCCCAGATACAGATCATGTTGGGTCTTGGATATCACTAAAAGTAGTTTGCTTTCTCACAAGCACAAGTAGTGGATCTGATAAATATATGCAAATCCCTTCATCTTATATTTCCTCCTCTGGGAACTTACACTTAGTAAATAATTGAGAATATACACAAAGATTTAGCTAGAAGGCTATTAATCATATATTTTTTCCCAATATCATCAAAACTGTAAATAACCTAAATGTCCATAAATAGAAGAATGATTAAATAAACTATAGTATATGGAATACTAGATAGCCCTAAAAAGGGCATTATATAAATACTATTATAAATAATATGAGATAAATAAAAGAACTATTTGAAACCTGTTTAGAACTATTAGATATCTAGATTCCCCACCCCACACCTTGATCCCATATTTCTGTTCCTTCTCCATACATAATATTGAAGGTTTATTCCTTGGAGAGGGTAAAATAGATGGTGTCTGGGCTGGGGGACATCTGATGTATTTGAGAGTTGAAGCATCCTGAAAACAGGGAGCTAAATGCATGTATGTACATTGAATGTTGCTTCCTCGTGGCTGTTCCCTTCATGGGCTCCAGAGACAAAGGTGGTCAGGCCTTTACCTTCCAGGCATAAACCAGGAAGAAGCTCTATGGAATCTGACCAATTCAAAAGAAAAAAGACCTAAAGAGACTGACATTGAATGTGCTGAATAAACAGTCCTCCAGTTCTCTCTACCATAAAACTCTTGGTACCAAAGCTCTGCCTTTAAGCTTACATCTTCCATCAGCTTTTTAGCTCCCTTTTGTAAATATGAGAAGACACAAAATGTTACCAGATAATTGAGGAAAGTTTCTAAGTGAAAGACACCAAGACAAACGTGCAATTTGGTGGAAAAACATTTTTAAAAATTATCATTAATGTCCCTAGAAAGATAAGAAAAATATTTTATGTATAAAGAATAGGATGCTTCAAAATCAATGTCCAAAAACAAGACAGAACTTGAAAATTAAAAAGAAAAAATCATGGTAGAAAATACAAATACTCAAAATAAGATGTAGAAGTAAAATTATTTATTTCTATAGTACTGCAAAACCATTAAGCCAAACCACCCCCCCCACCCACACAAAAAAGAAAAACCGTAATGGAAAATAAGAGAGAAAAGATTAAAGCATCAGAACACCATTTGTGAAAGTCAAGGAATTTCAGAAAGATATTCCAGAAAAGTGGAAAGGAGGAATTCACCAACAAAAAAATTCAAGATTACTTCATAAAACAGAAGGATATAATTTTTTAGAATGAAAACACTGCAAAAAACCAAAAGTTTGATTTAATACTACTAGGGTTTGGGGAGTGTGCCTGTATGTGGGAGAAATGCTCATAACTGTATCTTTTTCCTGTTTCCTATAGAAACAATTACAGGTGGTTGGATCCACAAGGCCACCCCCTACTGTCTCTGGTTGCCACAATAGCACTAAACTGAAACAATGTTTCCAAGGAAAAATTCAAATGTGCATTCACTTTAGGCCATCAGGAATACTTGTGGTCACATTTTTGTAACAGAAATTACAAAGGGGTGATGAGGAGGTGGGATCAGGACCAGAGATGCTTTTTAAGTGCAGAAGAGTATCACCATTAAGAATAAATTATAGCAGATGGAATTCACTTTTCTTTTAATGCCTCCTAATTGAATTTGATCAGTTCCTAGGTGAAAAAAGAATAAAAATATAGTTAGGAGCATTTCTGGGTAGCGAGAGTTTGAAGAGACCTGGAGAGTAGAATCTCCAAAAGGAAATTGGAAGGAAAAAAAAAAAAAAAAAAGGAAGGAGAGTTCTTTGGTCACTTGGCATGGCATTTGGCTTAACAATTGTTTGAGCTTCCATAAATACTGAGCTACATTGAGTTCATAAATTAAAAACTGCCTATACAGCATTTTGACATCTGGTCAACCTAACGAAAACTTTTATCTATGAATATTTTGAAATTTCACGGGCAATTAGAGAATAATAAAATTAGGTGGTAAAAATATAATTTCTAAAATTCTTTAAAAATTTTTATTAATATTTTTTATTGAAGTATAGTCGACACACAATGTTACATTAGTTTCAGGTGTACAACACATTTTACTGTGCTCACCACAAGTGTGGCTACCATCTGTGATATATAACACTATTACAGTACCATTGATGAATTGATGATATTCCCCTATGTTGTACCTTTCTCAATTAAAATTCTTAAAATTAAGAATTTTTGCCTTGGGGCTGAGGAAGAAACCTAAGAATTATATATATTAATTTAACTTAATGAAGAGAAAAATAACTAAAGAGCTGACCATTTTCTAAAATTCCAGAAGTAATAGTGCATTTAATTGAATGCTCATAATAATATAGTAAAGGACAGTCTATCAAACTCAATTTTAATTAATTAAATATGCATTGTATTGGTATCTTTAATATCAAGATAAAAATCACTTACTGCTTCAGTATTTCCCAAATGTTTATTCTTGGCAGACTGACTTTTGCTGTAGATGAAAAGGGTTCATAGACATTTTCAATCCTATTTACCAGAATGAGTTTTTGGCTCATCTTTCATACTGTGTTACTGACCTCTGTAAAGAATTGCCCTCCTTTCTTTTATAGGACATTTCAGATACCAACCTTGCTGATTTTGTGATGCTGCCCTGATTTCATGCCTGGCACAAAGATAATATAAGCATAGTGATACTTTGTGAACTTACTAAATTGTGGCCAGTCTTGTCCTGGGATCTTCACTTCTTCACTTGATTACCTTGTGACTCAGGCCCAACCCACAGAGGGAAGCAGGTAATTCATAAAGGTAGTGAGCTGTTGGGGAGGACTGCAACATTTCCCCATTCACTTCAGATACAGGAGGGTAACACCTCCTTCAGACCAGCTAGGTAGGCTGCATAGAAACCACAAGGAGATACTGAAGGAACCTGATATCAGAGGAAATTGGCATCTCTCTCTTTAGCTAGAAGCTGGCTGAATTACAAGGCCTTATACCTTCCTTGGGACTGCCAGAGCAGTAGAAGGTGAGAGATGTTGAGAGAGTAGCCTGGTGCTTCCTGACCACTGAGGTATACATGAGTGGAGACTGGGGCTCCTCACCTGGGGAATTTTGAAGGCAGGATGACACATGGAGTAGTCCTAATAACAGAACAGAATGAGCAGGCACCAGGGAGTAGCCTGCTTTTCCATTTGGCACGGAAAAGATGTTTGCGTGTCCCATGGCATAAGAGAATACTATGAAAGGTAGAAGTGATCTTAAAAGCACTTTGTCCCAGAGGTACATTGCCGAGGCAAGAGAACACTGTAGTGATAGGTTGGGATAGGAGGATATATTCTATTCGGGATAGGGAGAATTTTAAGAGATAAGCCAAAAACTGGATTATGTTTGTCTGGGAACTGTGCAGTATGGAGTGCCTGCAAAGCTCCCGAAGGAGCTTCCCCTGAACCTTGCAAAAGTGCTAGTATTTGGATATCTGTCTCAAAAAGGTCATGGATGGCCAGTCAGTATTAATCAAGGGAGAACTAAAACGCAAAGTAATTAAGCAAGGAAAAGAATATATACCTTTCCTTTAATCTCATCTTCTGCAACTTAGACCCTAGAAAAGCCAGAAATGAGAGGGGAATGGGGGAAGAGAGGGAAGGGCAGGAGGGGGAACAGGCTAGTTTCCTCTCCCCCCCATTGCAACCCTGAATGAAGGCAGTTGGGGAGAGGCTTTATTTATTTATTTATTTATTTATTTATTTATTTATTCATTCATTCATGAAAGACATACACACACACACAAAGAGAGAGAGAGAGAGAGAGAGAGAGAGAGAGAGAGAGAGAAAGAGAGGCAGAGACACAGGCAGAGGGAGAAGCAGGCTCCATGCAGGAAGCCTGATGCAGGACTCAATCCTCAATCCCGGGACTCTGAAATCATGCCCTGAGCCAAAGACAGATGCTCAACTGCTGAGCCACCCAGGTGGCCAGGGGAGAGGCTTTAAATTAGATAGGAGATTAGATTTAGATAGGACCAAACCACTTTTAATCCCTCCATGGGAGTCACCATTAAGGAAATGGGGCTTTTTCATATACCTGAAAAAAATCTGGAGACTATGGGGTCTGTCTGAAATAAGGACCGAGAGATGGAGATTCAGCAGAGCATGCTTAAAAGCAATGATTGGAGAAAAGTAAAGTCATCTCCACCAAGTTCAGACTGCTTTATATATTGAGTATACTGGGAAGAAGGGTTCAAATTCACATGTTCCAGGGCCACTGGAGATCTGGCTATGAATGGTAGATACATTTGGCATGAAAGGGCTCAGTATTCTCATTTCAAAGATTAGTTATATCCATTATTGTATCTTTCTTGGTCTTATCACTCAGAGAATATATCGTATACAAAGAAATATACAGCTTAATGGATTTATTTTTATTTTGGATCATATTTGGATTATAATTTTTAAAAAATATTTTATCTATTTATTCATGATAGACACAGAAATAGTGAGGCAGAGACACAGGCAGAGGGAGAAACAGGCTCCATGCAAGGGGCCGGACGTAGGACTCAATCCCGGGACTCTAGGATCACACCCAGGCCGAAGGCAGGCGCTAAACCACTGAGCCACCCAGGGATCCCCGGATTATAATTTAATTTAGACTTTATATCATCTCATATTTTTGGTGAGTCATTGTGGATTTGTCTTCTGATTGTTGGAGGAGGTCATCAAGAAGATGTGACCGCTGGTTGACCAGTGAGCTGGACTTGGGCAATAGGATGCTTCCCACCCCTTCCTCTGTCCTTGGAGAATATATCCTGCCCACTGTTTCCACATTAGGAGCTACCTCAGGGTCCTAGCCTTTAGGGAGTAATGTGTTATTGAAGCTATGTTGGTTGTGCATATTATTGAACCCAGTTAAGACCTCTGTATAAACTCTCAAGATTGTGGCAGGTGGGTGTGGAGATCTACTGGTCTTGTAGCTGCCCAAGACAAGCCTCCTATGTAAGTTCCCTTGCCTTTTAAAATAGCCACTTCCCAATGTGGAGTGGTCTGACTTTTTTCCTGTGTTCTCTCTTTGCCCTGCATATAGGGGGTCAGTTTTGGATTTTACCCTGAGAAACTTCTGGGCTTTTGGACCATTATTAAGGCATTCCAGGAAAAGATGATGGAAAAGCCTTTAACTCTCTTATGTCCCAAATTGGGCCTATTTCTTACACCAGGGAAGATCTTAGCTATGGAAAAATGACACATTCAGTAAACAGGGAAAACATATAGAAAGCTCTTTCTTATTTTGGGGGAATACTGTTTTCAGAAGAAGTGTCAGGGGAGGCTGCTCAATGCTGGCTTAGTGGTTGACCTCCTTTGTAACAGTAAACCTTTGTGATGGTTAACTTCACATTCTAGTTGCTGAGAAGTCAGTGCTTCTAAGGTGTTAAGATTTGGCACACTATCACTTTCAGAAATGGTTTTTGAAAGAAAGCCTAAGCTACTAGGGTTTTAGGGAGGCTTATGACGGGGCTTTTAGTAAAAACTATGGAAGCTCATGGGCAAAGTGCAGAATTGGAAGAGTAGGACACCAGTTCTAAACCTACTTCTGAAAACAATCAGCTTTTTGACCCCGGGAAAGGAAAACTTTTTTCTGAACCCTTTTATCATTTATAAAATTAAGAACTTCAGAAAAGACACCCAGGATTCTTTCATGCTATAACATTTTGATGTGTTTCTGGTGCAAAGCATAATCTAAAAGGGAAAGTTTATGATGTTCTAACAGGTTAGGGAGTGGATAATAAAATATTTATTTATACCATTCTTTCATGAGTAGATATACTAAAAACTGATGTATAATCTACCAGTAGGGCAGGAAGTTAATGATTTCTCTTGGTCTGATCTCTTTTATTACATATCCCTGTTTTTCAGGCTCCTACACTCCTCAACATAGTTGCAGACTCTCTTCCACACTGAGACTTTTACCAAAACTACAAACTAGAAGTTGACATGAAGTAATTGTGGTTTTCATGGAGTTATGTTTATGTTAAGGAACACAAAGTGTCCTGCTATCAGCATGTGTGGACTGTTCTAAAGCAGAACAATCTGTAAAATCAAAGGGAAACAGAACTGACAAAATTGGAAGCGTTCTATTCTCATAGAAAGAGACGCATAGGGCAGCCCCCGTGGCGCAGCGGTTTGGCGCTGCCTGCAGCCTGGGGTGTGATCCTGGAGACCCGGGACTCCCTGCGTGGAGCCTGCTTCTCCCTCTTCCTGTCTCTCTGCCTCTCTCTCTGTGTCTATGAATAAATGAATAAAATCTTAAAAAAAAAAAGACGCACAAAGTAAATGGACTTTAATTCCACCTGAGTCTAAATATCTATTTATTTCTTCTTTGTGTGGTTGAAGGTGCCATCTATATATCCTAACCCTTCCAAGGGAAGAATGATGTTGAGAGCTCCCATGGTGAAATAATCAGAAGTTGCCAAATTGTTGAGAACTGAGTGCCAGGGTTTTATCTTTGAGTCTTAGGATTCATAATCTGCTGTTAAGTTCCTTCTTTCTTTGACTTGATTGGGGCATATGCCACAGTAAAGGTTTAGAAAAATTTTCCAAATATGACCATTTAATTTCCTACAGGTTTTTCATAAGTTTCTTCCTGGATTGGATTCATCCTTAAAGGAAATCTCTTAGAAATTTAAGAATATGCGTTGATTGTTTTGGAATAATTGGAAAGAAAGAAAAATTCTGTTTACTTTTATCATGGAGAAAGATGTAACTCCAAACAAATTTAGCCATCAAATCTCTTCTTTCTTCAAATTTGGCATATTTCTAAATAGCTTTCTAATAAGCTCCATAAAGTGTTACTATAAATAAATAAAATCCATATTCCTTACTCCTTAAATATCAGTGTATGATGACATTTTCAAATTCATTTTTGAGGGGAAATATATGACTTATGTATAATATATTTAGGATTTAAATAGCATATTTCTATTGGAAGGTTTATGTTATCTATTGATAGTGCCTCACTACTAATAAGACATAAGAAATTTGTGCTCACAGTAAAGTGATAAAATAAAAACAGCATTTGAGCTCAACAACTTGCTTCAATAATCTGCAAGATGATGATAATGATCCCTTCTCTACTACATAGTATTGTGTTTATTATTAGTCAATCATAATGTTAATAATAATATTAATATTCATCATTTCATTATCCCCAAGGAGGGTACCAAGGAAGTCAGATTAACATCGATTCTTATATTTCTAGCTCATTAGCTACCATGGCTATAATTACAGGGTTATAGCTTAATAGCCACACACACACCCAGCTCTTCCAAAGTATACTGTGGTAATGGCTGGGAATTCCCACCGGGGGGCTGCCACACTCCTGTGGGAACTGAATCTGCTATTTTTCTGTTCTTTCTTCTAAAGAGGTGGTGTTCCTCCACTTCTCTGACAAGTGCAGTGACATTCTCACTGCTGGCTGTTTCCCCTTAGTTTCTTCAGGACACATCTACAGTGTTCCTTCTTCCCAGAAATGGAAAGCAGTCTTCCCCCCTCACATTACTTTTTTCACTTGAGTTTTGAAGTGACATGCGTGGTGTGTGTCTTTCAGTTCTACAATGCTGTTTATCACAATGACCATTTCAGCTTTTACTTGTGATTCTATCCCTATGAGGAGGAGCCCCTGTTTTGAGCTAGCTTGGGGAACACATCCCATACCATCCAGCTTTCCATCCTCCCCCCTCCTCTGTTTCTTCTGCAGGTCCTTCCTTTGTCCTTCAGAACACACACACTCCCAACAACAAAAAACGCGATACCTCCTGCCCCCCACCATAAATCATGAACTCATGTAAACATGTGGGAGAGAGGAGGTGACAGACAGGATTGCCAGCTCCAGAGCAGCAATCATAGCTGACTCAGCTTAGAAAAAACAGTGGTATGACATAGGTGCACACCAGAGAATTGCAGTTTGCATTGTATGAACGGGTTTTAAATAAGTGTCTTACAGCCCATTATAGAAAAGCACTTTTAAATGGTCAGATATGTCTAATAAAGAATAAGTATCCTTGGGAAGTCATGAGTTTCTGACAATAGACTTTTAAATAGACATATAATCAACTTTAGGGCAATTTCCAAAATATACCCTCTTTATTACTATGTCGGAAGATTCTTGAGGACAAGATATCGTTTATCCACTCTGTATTTTGCATAAATGAAATTTCTAAAGGATTTTCATGTATACTAAGCCATTTTATTTTTTGAGAAAGAGAGAGGGTGTGAGGTAGGGAGGGGGTGAAGGGGAGAGGGAGAGAGAGAGGAGAGAGAGAATCTTAAGCAGGCTCTGTGCTGAGCTTGATCTCATGACCCTGAGACCTGAGCCAACAAAATCAAGAGTCTGATGCTTAACCCACTGAACTACCCAGGTGCCCCTATATTAAGCTGTTTAAATTCTTCCAAGTGTCCCGTGAAATAAAGCAGACTATGCTTACTTAATAAATAAGTAAATAGGCTCAGAAAATTCATGAATTGTTGTAAAGTTACAGGGCTGATAAAAAACAGAACTGGAATATGACCCTAGGCCAATTATGCCTCCAAACTTTACATATACTGTCCAATGCAAATGTTCAAGGAATGTTCATCTCTGGGTTGCCTGGCAAGGGCTGTTGCTTCTGTGGGGTAAGGAAGTAAACCTATATGGGATTTCTGGATTGCCATACCTGACACAAAGTTTAAAGGTGTCTTGAATTACAAAAAAGAAATCAGAAAATCCTCTTGGTTTCATTCTCTATCCTCTCCTTCAACTGGGCTGAAATATGTGAAATCTACAGAATTTCACATCAGACCAAAGTATGCAAATTAGCGGCCCTGGGTTCTGAGTTTCTTCAGAGCAGATACCTTTCATGTCTGTATTCCTGCCTTATGCCACATAGTATTGCCATTTTTATTTTTTTTTTAATTTTTATTTTTTTTTATTTTTTATTTTTTTTTTAGTATTTCCATTTTTAAATTATGGAATTAAATATATGGCTAAATGGATGGACAGATGGGTGTGTTGATAGAGGTGACCAGGCCCTCCCCCGCTCCCCGTGTCTAAGACTCAAGGGGGTTGGCCCAGGTCTTGAAGACTCATATAATACGTGGTACTTAATAAAGCCTCCTTAATTTTCTAGCCACTCTTCAGTAGAGACATTTTGTCACATTGCTGCTCATGGGTGGCTTCCATGGGTCTATGATTCACCATTTCCTTTGAATTGCTCTTCTTTTAAGTCCAGCTTCTTGTTAATTGTGTCTAAATTGTTCTGGACCCTGGTCCCCGTTCCAAGACAAGCTGCTAGGCAAGTGAAGCTTCTTTGGGAGACTGCGCTTTCAGGACTCCAGCACCAGAAGTATAGTTGTTTCATGATTTATGGTGGAGGTATGAACTCTGTGTGCTGTTGGTCAATGATGATAAAGTAGATAGCAGTGCCTCTGTGGATTTCCTGTTACCCCTTCAATAGCCACCATTTAGAAGTATTTAATCGTGTATAAAATGCTGGGGGTGAGAATACTTTTTGAGTTCACCATTGCCCTGTGGACTTCCTCTTTAGATTTTCTAAACTAGTAAAACTGTTATTTCACATGTACCTGTATAATTTTATCTGTTCTTTCCTTAGTTAAGCAGATAAAATATTACCAGGTAACATGATGACAACTGCTCTGAGGCCTAGTCTTCTTTTGGTTCCAAGGTTAAGTCCTCAAGGAAACACATACTTTTGATTCAGTAAGTGCTCATCTGTGCCTTCTTAAACTGGTCAGAACAGATCTGCTAAAAAGCATCGGACTCTAATAACCTCTGTTTTCTTTGCAAAATTGAGATAAGAAAAAATACATGATGGAGGGAACACCGAATATTTGAATCTAATCCCTGAGTGTGTTTATGGCATTATTATGCTGTATCTATTGAAGTTTATAAATTTAAAGTTTTGAGCTGTAGTTCTCAAAGTGTGGTCTCTCCACCAGCAGCAAGGGTATCACCTGGGAACTTGTTAAAAATGCAAAATCTTGGGCTTTACCTCAGATCTACTGCTTTAGAAACTCTGGGATGGGGCCTGGCAATCTGTGTATTTTCATACACACGTGATTCGGCTGCACACTAATGTTTAAGAACCGTGGTTTTAGGATGAATATGAGAATGAGCTTTTTTTCTCTTTTTAAAATGTTGGTGTGGACAAATTAAGTTGTCCCTTTTCTGAAAAGCACTTAAACACACTGAACAATTATTCATACCCCTTTTCAAGCTTATATGTTAATCATAGTGGAAATGCCATTTCCCTTTCATTTTAAAATAAGGGCAAAAAAGGGTAACATCCCTTCAGTGTGTGGGTGCCCTCAAAAATGAGGACTCCGATACAAAAGCTGAAATGAAATACATAAGCAAAAAGTTCTTAGCAGTGAACTGTTCTTGGAAGGCCTACCTTCACACAGAAAATACCCACAAGAATTACCCCCTTAACACCACTTAGCTGAGAGAGTAGGAGAAAATGTGGGAGTTAGGTAAAGGCCTTTAAAAAAATACATCTAAAAAAGTCATTTTAAAACAAACATAAGCAGCTTATTTTTAGTCATACATAAAATGCTTTGTAAAATACTAAGAGGAGGTATCTGCAATTTAATGACTGTAAGCCAGTGCTTTAAAATTTTATTGTTGTTTTTATTGCCTGGAATTCCATCTCCCTGTGACAGTGTTGGGGTACTTTTGGGGTAATGCATGGTCATCACATTACCACATCAGTCCGTGATGAATCAGCTGACATTTATTGAGTGATTAAAACTGCCTTAACATGGGGGAATGGGGAAACTATGGTTCCCGCTTTTTAACAAGCTTACAATTTAGTTGGTGTGTTGGGGGTAAAGCTGAAGCATGTGCGCTCAGTAAAATAAGATCAAATTTGAGGAGGCATGAGACACACTGCGAACACGCAGGGAGCGGTCACTCTGAGTAGCTAGTATTTAAGAAAGGCTCCAGAGGACAGGTGGGCCTCCAAGGAAGCTTACTGTCGAGGGGGGGTTGTTTGCAGAAATGTCCACAATTCTTTCCCTTCTGATATCCCTGCCCATTGGTGAGGCAAATTTTCAGTTCCTCACATTCAGAGAATCTACCCTTCCACTCCTGGGATTTGAACTGGCTTTGTAAGGGTGGCAGTGACCAGGTGTCTGTTCTGACCTTAGGCCTCAAGGGGCCTTGCTTGCATGCTAATGGCTACTCTCTCGGAACACGGCCAGCTGCCATGAACAAACTCAGGCTAAGCCTGTCCAAGGAAAGAGACCCCATTGTTCAAGATGAACTGTCTCAGTTTAGGCCATCTGAGTCTACTCAGACCCTAGCAAAGCCTTCAGTGGGTCCAGCTGAGAACAGAAGAATCCCCTTACCTGAGCCCGGTCAAAATTGCCAACCTGCAGAATCCTGAGCCAAGTGAATGTATGTTGTTTTAGGCCAACAAAACTGGGGTCTGATACAAGGTCTGAAAGGTGGAGATCACCGGAGAAAGTTGCAACTACAAAAAGGCTGAGAGTCGGAAACATGTGAGGTCAGGTCAAAGAAAAGTGAAGACACCAGATAGGATTGGATGTCTGATCATTTTCTTTTACTAAATCGGTAGGAGCACCAGCGCTAAAGAGAACATACTGGAGGCCAGACCTGCACTATTATGCTGCTACGTGGGGATCTTCTCTTGAAGCACACCATCAGGGCTTAAGAAATAGGAATCCCCACAGTTGAAACACAATGAGCATCAAGACCCTGTCCTTCTAATCTGGACTTTGAGGGAGTGGCACACTGTTTCCCAGCCAACTATATTATGCCAAGGAAAAAAAAAAAAATCTTTGTGGCTTATAAATCTTATTGTTATTTTTACACCAAAAAAATCTAAAACTTGAGTGACACACTTTTAATAAGCTGCTAGAAGCAACTTGTAGAATCCTAAAGTAAAAGATATTATGAAGAGTGCTTTTAAAATCTTCGATTCTCACCCAGTAGATTTATTGGCCATTGGATAACAACTTCAACTCAGTTTTATGAGGTCATTGAATACATCTTTTCACCATAAAAAAGCATAAGAGGAAATATTTTCTTCTAATGCTGAAGATGCGTTCTCCTTCTGTGGCGTGGTACTTGTTTGAAAAGAACACGCCTGGGGGGACGAATTCCTGTCTTCAAATAGCTCCCGAAATTTGGCGGGGCAGGGTGGGGGAGGGGAGAAGGGAGCAGGGTAAAGTTGGGGTGGTGGGGCGTTCAGGTGGAATATGTAACCTACAGCTGCTCAGGTTTGAGATTTCTGTTCCGGCAGTCACAGAAGCAGCTCTCGTTTCATTTTAATCATTCAACAAAAGGGACTAGTGGACGAGGTGTCATAAACTTTATACAAAATTGCCTTATTGAGCAACTACTTTACCCAAACCTTGCTCGTCGTACGTATCAGCAGTACCACACATGTCCTAAAATCATGGGGAGCCAAGGGTGTGGACGGACGAAAAGGCAAGGATGGTCAAGACTCCAGTGTCACCCGAGGATCGAGCGGGGGCGGCGTCGTACCTGGAGCGCCGTGTGTGTGCACGTTTGCAGGAGAGCGAGCGTGATACAAAGTTGCTTTCATTGCGGCGGGTCCCCTGTGAACGTGTTGCTCCCTTCTGACTCTCAAGTATGCAGTTCACCCGAAACTTTTCTGGAATGCGGGCCCGCAGCCCGCGTGTGCCCCCGCTCCCCGCTGCGGCCGGACGTCCTGCGCCGGCTAACAGGTCCCCGGGCGCTGAAGCGTCGCCCCCGCTCCCCGTGCCTCTCCGCAGCCCACTCGGACTGCAGCCTCCTCGCCGCCCGGCCTCCCATTGCAGCAGTCGGGGCGCCCGGGAGGGCGGCGGCGCGCAGGGACGGCGAGGCCGCGGGGGACAAACTCGCGGGCCGGGCCCGGGGATCGGCGCGGGGACGCGGGGTGCGGGGCGAGCGCGACCGCAGGTAAACAGGCCGGCGCGGCGCAGGGCGCTGCCGCCGCCGCCGCGGCCACCCAGCGATTTCCAGGCACGCAACTCCGCCTCCAGGGCTCTCCCTCGCTCTCGCCCAGCCGCCCGCTCGCAGCCTCGGCAGCCGCCGCAGCATCACTTCACACAAAGGACTGTCACCCGCTGAGCAGCTCCTCCACCTCCACGTCCTCCTCCTGTGACAGCAGCCCCGACAGCAGGGCTCGGGCGCGGCGGCGGCGGCGGCGGCGGCGGCGGGAGGACCTGTCACTCCCAGCAACCGAGGCGGTGGCAGCGGATTTTTTTTTTTTCTTTTCTATTTTGCTTTAAATTTTTTTTCCCCCTTATACCTCTTGGCCCTTCGGTGGTTCCACCCACCTCTTCCTTTCCCTCCTCCTCCCCTTCCTCCTCCTCCCATAAACAACTCTCCTACACCCCCCCCCCCCAATAAATAAATAAAAGGAGGAGGGTAGGGGGGAGGAGGAGCGGTGCGGGGGGAGGAGGAGAGGAAAAGGGAGGCAGCGCGACAGAGCGAGCACAGTCCGAACCGACAGCCGGCAGCCCGCACGCACCTCACACCATGAGATGGCGACGCTCCCCGCGCCGCCCGGGCAGTGCCGGCCCCCGCGCCCCGCGCCCCGGCCCCGGCCCCGGCCCCGCCGCCCGCTCGCCGCCGCCGCTGCTGCCGCTGCTGCTGCTGCTGTGCACCGCGGCCCTGGCGCCGGGGGCGGCCGCCGGCGACGAGGCGGCTCCCGCGGGGGCCTCGGTGTGCTACTCGTCCCCGCCCAGCGTGGGCTCGGTGCAGGAGCTGGCTCAGCGCGCCGCGGTGGTGATCGAGGGAAAGGTGCACCCGCCGCGGCGGCAGCAGGGGGCACTCGACAGGACGGCGGCGGCGGCGGGCGCGGCGGGCGCGGCGGGGCCGGGCCGGGGCCGGGGCCGGGGCAGGGGCGCGGGGCGCCGAGCGCGAGCCGCCCGCCCGGCCCGGAGCGCGGGGGCCGCCCGCCCCGGACCCGCTGCCCGCCGCCCACGGGACCGTGCCCTCCCGGCCCAGCGCCCCGGCGCCCCGCGCGGGCGAGCCCGGAGACGACGAGGCGCCCTATCTGGTGAAGGTGCACCAGGTGTGGGCGGTGAAAGCCGGGGGCTTGAAGAAGGACTCGCTGCTCACCGTGCGCCTGGGGGCCTGGGGCCACCCCGCCTTCCCCTCCTGCGGGAGGCTCAAGGAGGACAGCAGGTACATCTTCTTCATGGAGCCGGATGTCAACAGCAGCAGCCGCGCGCCGGCCGCCTTCCGAGCCTCTTTCCCCCCTCTCGAGACGGGCCGCAACCTCAAGAAGGAGGTCAGCCGGGTGCTGTGCAAGCGGTGCGGTAAGTGCCTCGCCCTCGGGGCGCGCTCCGGCCGGGCGGGGAGGTCGCGGGCCCGGGGGCTCGACGGCCGCGGGGCAGACGCGGGCTGACGAGCTGAGCTCCGGGCTGTGGACGCTGAGCGGCTCCGCGAGGTGGTTTCGCGGGTTGGATTCCACAGGCAGAGCCTTCTCCAGTTACCTGTTCCCTGGAGAGCCCGAGTTTGCTCCTTGGTTGGGGCCGCCTGAAACTTTTTCATCCCGTGGGGTTTCTTTCACCAAGTACAGTGGAAAGGGGCCGGCTGCGTTCCCGCGAGCGCATCGTTGAACTTGCTTGTGCTTAGGAGGTGCTGATGGTGCCTGCGGGGGCCGCCGTGGGGGGGGGGGGGCTCTGGAGGAGCAAGGGTGAGTCCGGCGGGACTGTCACGCCTTTCCTCCCCTTAGGGCCCCGAGCGTGGAGGTGGTCGGGGGTCCGTGTCCGGGGGAACCCGCGCAAGGAAAGCACACAGCGCTGAGATTCCCCTAGGAATGTGACGGGGTTTTTGGCCAACTCCATGTCCAACACATAGGCGCAGACAGAATAGGTGCATGCGAGAAGTATGAAGTTGGGGCATTCATGTTTGGTGAAGTCCTCTCCAGAATTTTTGTTTTCACAGTATTTTGGTTGGGAGTATGTTTTGGCGCTTCAGTGAATCGGAACAGATAAACGTGATACGCGTGTGGAGCTTCTCGTGTAGGCCCTGAAGAAGGGTTTGCGAAGCGAAGTTTAGCCATCAATTTCCCAGACCCTTTCCCATTTTACCGCTGGAAAGTGTTCTTCTCAGATCTCCTTAGTATGATCAGGTCTGAGAAATTAGCTGATTATGTGTTTGAGGTGGCATTGCGTTTATGCCATTCATAAAATAATTCCTAGGTTCGAAATATCCATGTAATTTCCTGATTACCATACAATCACTAAAACATAGCAGGGTATCTTCTCAAACCATGAATTAACATGATTGCACATCATACATTCTAACATGCACTGTAGCTTTTTCCCTGTCTTTATGTATCTAATAGATGGTTGGGTTAATTGAATTCTTGCAAAACTCAGCACCACGCCATGCTCTGTCTGCCTGTGATGCAAAGTGCGTCGGTTCTTTCAAATTTGTATTGGATGATAGCCAATAACTTAAATTTCTGGTTGGCATTTGTAGTGCTACTATCCTGCAGTTAATTGATACCTAACGATTTGGTTTTGATGACAGGGAAGAGCATTGCTTATCCACCATTTCCCTATTTTAACAATGCACTTTGTGCGCCAGACCTGTTCAGATTGCACCACTCTGTGGACAGAAGCTGTTCTCAGACAGTGGTGCTGAAGAAGGCTGAGTGACGTTGGGATTCCCCGGGTCTGGCTGATAGATGTCACTGTAAAACATGGGAAACGCTCTGCTGGGAGCTGTCTTATTAGGGAACACAAAAGCTCAACACCATTGTACTGCAGCACATGTTAGTCTGTTATAGAATCTGAAACAAGATCTTTTAAGCCATACTATTGTCCAATTTTCACACGCTTTATTATATGTAATTTAGAAAGGATTTTGCATTTACCCCAAATCATGAGTTGTGAATCATGAACTATACATGGTGGAAATGGATATAAAAGGGATCATAGTTGGCAATGATTACTAGGATTGCGGGGTGTGTTACTGGATTAGCGATGGTGTTTTGTGTTTTGACTAGAAATAAACGTCAGACTTTAGGGATAAAGTTCTTATAAGCATCCAGAGGATGTTTGGAAATGGAATATTCATGTTGCCTAGAGGAATACTGTTCTGTTTTTGTGCTTCTAAGGGGAACACCTTCAGGAAGGTGGTTTTGCCCTTTTGTTTGCCAAAGGAAATACATATAAAATTGGCCATGCTAAGCAAAACAGGTTTTTAAAATGAACTGGAAATCTCTCTGCATATAATTGAATAGATTAAGAAATCATGAAGTTACTGCTACAGGTTTGTGTAATTATTGCATATGTTTAGGTACTTCAAGTGAGGATACTGAGTGAAACCTTAACTATTAGGTTTAGCTAAGGACTGACGGAAATCGTGCTGAAAGTTTCTCTTGCGTTTTTATGAGCATAGAAGTTATTCTACCATCGGGGGATAAAAGTAAAGAGTAAGAGCATCTTATATAATGTAAACTCAGTAAATCCACATTGGAACATTGGATTTAAAGGTGTGTGCCTGAGTGTTTGAAAACTTGTGAATGCACCCAGTTGTGTGGTTTCCGTTAACAATGTCACTCACAACCTACCAGACAAAGGAGCACAAATTGAGGAAAAAAAAAAAAACAAAAAACAAACAAACACAGGGAGAATAGGGGCTGATTTGTCCTGGTTGAGCTGGTGCTGTGTGCTTCTGGTGAAAAGATTTCAGGAGAGTGGTGGGGCAGTGGGTTCTTATCTAAGGACATGAAGCTGCCCTGGGGGCATGATGGTTGTGTTCCTGCCTGAGCCATGATGCCAGACTGGAGGGGGAATATAGCAAAGTCATTTTGTGATATCATACCCCGGGGAACAATTTCCAGCTGTCATGTGCTCAGCTTCAGTGTTTCCTGCAAGTTGCTTCCTGGTGTAGAAATTACACATGCAACAGATTAGTTTTAGGATTGAGCTAATAGGAGTCTTCCTTGAATTTTTTTTCCCTCTCTTTCTCTCTCTTTTTTTTTTTTTTTTTTTACCCCACCTAAGATAAACTCCTGAGCAGTATCTGTATAAAAAGTTCTCTTTGAAAAATGGATCTTTTGAAACCAACTGTTTAGTGTATTTTAGAAGACAACACAGAATCTCCTAGCTTGTTTGCTTTATATCTGAAGTTTGAATAAATTACATACACTTCTTGTGGTTATTTAAATGCTTCCTGGTCTTTTGCTTTTGCTCACTGAACAAGCTAAGAAATGTGTTTAGGTTTTTAATCAGAATGCAAAATAATTTGCTCTTCAATTAAATTTCTGTTATTCAAACAAATCATTGTTGCACTACAACTTTAGTTTTCAAAGCATTGCAGTTATTTTAGGCAGAAAACGATTTCCAAAAAGATGTAAAAATACTGATGTTGATTAACATATGTAATGGGGCCATGCAAGATTTATACATCGTCGTCTTTCAGTCCAATGTAAACATTTGGTATATCCCATAATACTGGAATGTATCGATAACATAAGCATGTTTATCAAATATTTATGATAAATGGCATTTACCTTTTTTTTAATATCCTCAATAACTATTTAATAAAGTGAGCTGACCTTACAGTGTTATGAAAATGACAAATGCTGCAGGGATTTTCTAGCCAGCACTGGAGAAAATAATTCTTAATAAAAGCTATATTAAGTAAGTAGCAATAGGAACAGATACAATACAGCTTGACTGCTTGTATTTCATAAATACACATGTAAATTTAATTTCCCAAGCATTTGTGACTGTTCTCTTTAGACTGTATAACTCTTACTGTTAAAATCTATATGCACAACACTTCTTTCTGTCAAGGAGAGAACTGTATCTATATATTCATTTATATTTATGATAAAAAAAAATGACACCACGATTGGTCATTTGGAAAAATGACTCCCTGAAATAAAAATGTTCTAAAAGGGTAATTTAAATATCTGAATTAGAATATTTTATAAGCTCTGGGGGATAGTTCTCATCAGTTGTGGGAAATCTGTAAGTCCTTGGAATCTAGGGAAAGTTTTACTGTATGTCTTAATATATCAGGTTAGACCGGGGAACTTAAACACACAGAGGGGTAAAGCAACAAACTGTTCTGCTGTTGGCCTGTATATTTATAGCAAATGTTGAGCAAAAGATATGATTGGGCAGGTTATTGCCCTTGTCATATGTAATCTATTCATTGTTCAGGGAATCTTCTTTGCTTCAATGCCCATTTTCTTGTTATTTTTTTCTTTATTATAAACAAGATTTAAAAAAAAAATTCTTAAATTACAGTGACAATTTATGAATTGGCCAGATGCCCAAAGACCTTTAAACTCTCATCTGCTCTTAGTAATACTTAGGTGTTTGGTTTGGTTGTTTTTGATATGCTTAAATGATGTGAAAAGCTTTTCTCTACACATAAGGTGTTACTGGATGAGTATTTTGACTAGCCTTATAGAAATAAATCATAATAATGAAAACAAAAAGTATATGATGAAGAACAGTGGTAGGGATTCATTGACCATTACATTCGTTAAAAGTAAATAGTGAAAAAGTATATAATGAAAACAAAAGGTAAAAAATTAGGATTCCTGTGACTCATGCAATTTGTTGCCAAAAATAATAAAGTAACCTGCCTTAGTCAAAGTTTTCATGAGAAAGTGAGAACTCCTTTTTAATGTTCTTATTTTTAATTAACAGAAATGACTTTAGTGGACAGATTCCCATCTGTATAGGAGTGTTCTAACGTTGTGCATGCACATGTTACTCTGTGCTCTTATGTTATCATAAAATTTAAGATAAAATTAAAGTAGCATTATGAAAGACCATATGATCTAGCTACTGCCCCCCAATTATTGGTCACTTTGTAACATGTAACAACTGATGAGTGGTACATTCTGTCTTACTTTTAAGTCTAAAGTTGATTTATTTGAGAATTTACAGAATATAGGCTTAAGGCTTACTGACTTGAGGTAAATGCTGGTTGAGAGGTTGTATTTTCATATTGTTTAGTGCCATGGTGTGCTTGGCTCTCTATCCCTAAATGATCCATACAGGTTGAAGTAGATAAAATAAAAGAAATTTTGGCGAAATTGAAAGCTTAAAATGGGTTGACTCCTCTCTGTTTGGTGTAGATCCAGTTTTTAGGACCCCCCCCACACACACACACTTTAGACTTGCCATCAAGGAATGCTAGAGAGGAGATACATATGTGGTAATTTACATTATTTTTTAATCTTTAATCTTTAAGAGAACCAGTATATTTTTCCCAATGGAAAATAGGTTCCTTGCAAACTATGTCCTAACCTTGGTTCACTCCATTATGACCTAGTAAAATGTTTATCTTGTTCTTCATAATAACCAAAAAAAAAAAAAACCCAAAACCAAAAAAAAACAAAAACAAAAAACAAAAAACAAACCCAAATTTAGTTTACCCACAGCTTGGATGCTACTTGGGAGATAGTCCTACCAGTTCCTACCTGAGACTGTGTGTGTGTGTATATATATACACACACACACACACACACACCCTTCATCTCTGTTTCCTGTGTGAGGACACTGCAAGGGAAGGCTTTAAGTAAACAATGAGGCTCATGAGTGGATCCTAGTCTGTGAGAGACTGAAGTATAGGATTGCTGTTTATCATTACAATCATTAGCCTTCTCTTGACACCTTGGGATTTGGCTGAGTCCAAATATATCAGAAGATAGATCACAATACTGTGAATGTAGGTGGTCTTTTCTGTGTCCAATAGGCTCTTTTTTCTATCTCATGAGGACATAGATGGTAATCTGCATTGTATCTCAATTTCAGATTTTTTTTCTCCCAAAGCCCAAGGCTCTGGCTTTGGATATCTGCCCCAGACTGCTGGGGACTGGAAGAAAACAGCTCAGAGTGGTGCATGATTCTGGAGCTGGTAGCCAGATTTAGGAGGTAATGCTGGGCCAAGATAACCTGGAGGAGGGAATTGTTTCTTTTCTCTTTGCTCTGCTGTGCCAAAATACATGAGCTGAACTGAGCCCAGCACAAGGGGACATTCCTGACGAGGGCACTAGAGTCTTGGTAGTGGGCACATCTGGGGGTTCTGAGCATGGAGGGGGCATGATAAGAGAGGTGAGGCTTTGTCTGCTTTGCTAAATTTGGAAATCTCCAGCAGTAATACTGTCATCCCAAGTGTTTGTCTCCAGTCTAGGAATTGCCACTGAGGCTAAGGAAGATAAAATATTGAGCTTACTAAAGCCCTGGGTTTATAACTCCCCTCATTGAGTTTGTATCTTTTCTTCCCTCTTTGATAAGCACATATTGCTTAGTGGTTAAGTGTAGATTAAATACTTGTTGAATAATTTAAAAGAGTAAATGATGGAAGCACCCCCCAGCTTGTTGGGTAGTGGCAATCATTGTTCAAGGCTAAATTTTGAAAGAAGGGGGAAAAAAAACCCCTACCCTTTCTGGTTCTTTTTCTTCAGGGCTCTAACTTGGTGAGACTGAAGTAGCGTTTAGAGCCATATCCTGCCAGGACACTGTTTCTTCCACTCACCACCCGGAGCCCATCTCTGGATCTACTTTTGGGGCTGCAGAAAAAGGTGGTTTAATTTCTCCAAATTAGTTTCTCCTCCATTATTTCTGTATAATATTTATTCTGTGTAGTCTATAGCCCCAGCTGGGGGAAAATGCCCTTGTTGTAAAGACTGACCAAGCACAGAAAGGATTTTGAATCATCAGTGAATCCCGATTACTGTTTTGAGCAGACCCACTCCCACGTCACTCCAGCTCACTTTGGGTACTAAATCTCAGTACTCAGAAATTGTATGTTCTTCCTTGATCTCCGTTCCCCCCCCCCCAGGTGTTTAACTATCTCAGCAATGTAAGTTCCATTCCTGTAACTGAAGACGGAAAGGCACTGCTTGTATCCCTGAGAAGTAATAAAAAGATTTTAGATGAGTTACTTTTCACTCTGCCCTCCCTGCCCCCTTGTTTTTGACATCCCGTCAGCTCTTGGTTAGACTGAGTGTGGGATGGCACATATCCATTTGGGCTCCGATGAATAATGAGCTCCTTTTCCGTCATTGTCTCAGTCAGCCCTGGAGACACCATGGGCCACGATGTGTTATCAGGGAAGCAGCAGATGCAGTGGCAGCATTTTCCTCCACTGCAGGGAACATCCTGGCTGCACCTCTGTACAGAACGTGGCAGCTATCTACGAGGAGGAGAAGGATGGCTGTTTGCTTCAAATAGAATTTGTCATTAGACTTCGCCCTTGGGAGGTGATCCTGGCAGTGAGGGCTCTTTGGTGACTGCCAGGATGGAATGTTCTGCTCAGAGTGGGGGATGCTCCTTGTCATGTATCAGCACAAAAGGGCCACAGCTTTGAAATTTCCCAGGCTCTTCTTTGCAAGCCTGACACCTCTGAGATGCTGTTTCCTCCATTGTCTTCATTCCTGTCCACTGAGATTGCTTGCATCTTGTTCTCAGGATCATTAGCAACTTTTCTTTCATCAGAGCAGGAATTTTATTAAAAATTCTAGCCTTTTGGACTGTAGTCTAATGCCGGCAACCCCCCCCCCCCCAGTGATGGTAACCAAAAATTTACCACTTTAACCATGTTTTTTTTAAGTGTGCAGTTCAGTGGCATTAAGTATTCACATTGTTGGGCAACCATTAGCACCATCCATCTCTGTAACTTCACATTCCCAAATTGAAACTCCATACCCATTACATAATAACTCCCTACTCCATCCTCCTCTTCCCCCCCAGCCCCTGGCAGCAACCATTCTAATATCTGTCTCCATGAATTTGACTATTCCAGATATCTCGTATAAATGGAATCATACAGTTTTTGACTTTTTGTGACTGGCTTATTTTACCTGGCACTGATGTCTTTAAGGTTAATCCATATTTTACCATGTGTCAGAATTTCATTCCTTTTTAAGGCTGAATAATGTTCCATTGCATGTATATACCACATTTTGTTTATCTGTTCATTAGTCAGTAGACTTTCAGGTTGCTTCTATCTTTTTGGCTATTGGGAATAAAGCTTCTATGAACATGCATCTATAAATATATCTGTTCATGACCATGTTTTCGTTTCTTTTGGGTGTATACCAGAAGTGCAGTTGCTGGATCATATGGTGATTTTATGTTAATTTTTTTGAGGAACAACCATAGTCTTTTCCACAGCAGCTGTACCACTTTCCATTCCCATCAGCGACACACAAAGTTTCCAATTTCTCCATGTTCTCTCAAAGGTGTGTGATTTTGTATTGCTTTGATAACAGCCAACCTAATGGATGTGAAGTGGTGATGAATAGTTTTTATTTTGTTTTCTGAAGTTAGTGCCTCTAATTACACTGTCATTAATAAGAAGCAAAAGTGCTCAGAAAACAGAGGTTTTCATCTGTTCCTTTCTTAATTTACCTAGCATTTAGGTTCCTGAAGCTGAAGCCACAAAATAACAAAATTATAACAGATAATAGCTTAATAAAAACCAATAAGAGATTTAAAGAGTAGACTTGGCCTTTGGTCATCATAAGAATATTATATTTGTCTTTATAATGCTATCAACATGGTCCAGAAAAGCACCTTATCATATTTGGATTAGTATCAAAAATTTTTAATTGATTTTATTTTTCATTAAATTTCTCCCACCACCTCTCCCTCCTCCTTAATTTCCTTGCTTTATTCTGTCCACTGCTAAAGGTTGTCTTCTATTAAACACTGCACGAGAGGATGAGTCATTCTAAAATACTGCTTTTATTAGACCTTTTTCTGCTCAGAAACTTTCGATGGATATACCATAGTTACTCTTTAATCCTGATATTCATACTCTAAACCAAGCCTCATATTTCTGAGTTTTATTGTATAAATGTTTTCATCCCGTTTAACTGCACCATGAGCAGGCCATGCACTTTCTGACTCTTGTTTTTCAATGGGCCATTCCTTCCGCCTGGATCTACATCCTCTCTCATTTCTGCCTGTGGAAATTATGTCTTCTTCAAGGGATGGCTCAGATCCTACTGCTTCTGTAACAGTCCCAGTAATGATCCTGTCAGAAATATTCACTGTAGTCTTTGAGCATAGAGCACCTTTTTACTGAAAACTTTATACATGCTGCCATTACAAATTTCCCTTTTGTTATCTTTGTTAAAAAATGTTTTAAAAATTTACTGTGTGTGTATTGTCCCACCTCAGTCACTAGACCACAGTGGGTAGGCACTGGGAGGTGGGGAGGTGGTTCTCTGCTTATTTACGAGTGCAAAGTGCCCAGCCTCGGAGTCAGGAAAACTGGTTTCCATGCCCAGCTTTGTAGGTTAGTACCTGTGTGGTTTGGGTAAGTAACCTTCCCTCTCTGGGTCTCTGTTCCCTAATATGCAGAATGAGTGGGAAGAACTAAAATGCTCTTCCTGGATCACAGTGCCTTTGATCCTCATTCAGAAATGACCCAATGGTACAAACCACTTCGGCTCCTGCTCCTGGAGCTTTTCTCTTCCTCTCTCATTTTTGTATTATTCTAAGGCGGCTAATTATAGAAAAGACAGTTGGGAAACTTTTATACCATCTGAAAGGGCAGTAGGAGAGCTTAATGAGTGGGAGCCCTCCCAAGAGTCTCTTCTTCTTCCCCAAGGCTTTCCACCTCCATTGCCTTTTTGTGTCCTTGTGTTACATTGTCTAAAATAGTAGCCTTTGGTTGTATTCTTGAGCATTTTTTTCCCCCAGAAGCAAATACCATTGTCTCTTCAGGTTTGTCTTTGAAATTATAAAGTATGATTAATAGATTAATCCACATGTGTAAATTTTTTAGAGTGAGAAAGTTCACTCATTTATTTCAGTAAAATGAAAAGGAATGATTCAAAGTGTGTTTTATTGTGAATTTTATTTTAAAATGTTAATCTAGTACTCTTTTAGGTTCTAATAATTAGCACTGTTGTGGATATGGAGGAGGCCAGCATGAAGAGATGGGCAAGCTTGATTTCAGCTGGATGGCAGCGTTCTGGCGATGGTGGGGAGAACATTCCTACCTTGATGTAGGGTAGGGGTAAGAGACTTTCTCAGTTTATGAGTCTTGCGGTTTTGGCAAGAAAACAATATATCTTAGTCCTTTTATGAGCAATGCAGAAACAAGTTGTCAAATGAGGAATAATTTGATCTGACTTTTTAAATTACTGCAGGAAGAGGCCTTGACAGTGCCACAGGGGCCGGGCAGGGCAGGGCAAGGCAAGACTCAGCTGGGCTGCATCCAGTTTTTTTTTCCCCTTCAGTTTGGCCTCCCCGAGCCCCTGGTGAATTCATCTACTCCAGCAGACCCAATGCTGCTTATAAATTGTGGCTCTTAAATCCCTATCTCTAGCCTAAACCTTGCTTTTTGGCTCCAGATCCAAATATCCAGCTACTTACTGGATAAGTCACCCAAAGTTCCTATAGACCTTTTATATTAAACATATCAAATGGTATCTCATCATCTCCCCTGCCAATCCATGGGTAAATGTGTGTACTAATAATGAAATTATTTCACTGCCATTATAATCACTTCTATTGCTATCAGTGGTGACTACTATTACTCTCAGTGGTTTTCTTGATAGCTTTTTCTGTGCCTGAGTAGTAGGTGCTGATCTGAATTCATGTAACCCCTCACCATATGATAGCATCATTGTCTTCCTAGTTACTTCAAATCAGAGGTCTCTCTTTCTGCTCCATGTGACTTTGGTGACCAGATCCCGTTGATTATGCTTCCTGTAATATCTCTCATTTCTTCCTTCTACACCAATGTCATTATTTCTTACTGTAACTGTCACAACCACTTTGCTCATGGATTCTCCCCTTCTTAAATTCATTCTCTATACTGTTGCTAGAGTGATTTTTTTTTTTAAAGATTTTATTTATTTCAGAGTGTGCGGGAGAGAGAGAGAGAGAAAGAGCACGGAAAGGGGGCAGAGGGAGAAGCAGACTCCCCACTGAACAAAGAGCCCCATGCGGGGCTTGATCTCAGGACCCTGGGTCATGACCTGAACCAAAGGTAGACACTTAACCAACTGAGCCCAGGCACCCCAGTGATCTTTCTGATTCAGAAAAGATCATACTACATCTTTGCATAAGGCTCTTTGGTTACCATCAGGATGAAATCCAGGCTGCTTAGAATGGTGTATAAGGCCTTTTAACTTTTGTCTAAGTGTTCTTATACAGTTCTTCTGCCTGAAACCCTGTACTTTACTGATGGCATTGCTCCACACGTGCTTAGTGGCTTTAGATCTCTGTGCACTTGCCTGTATTGTTCCCCTTTCCCAGAATGGTCTGCTTCTCTGCCTACCTTTTGCTACCTGTCATTCTAGACTATATGCTTTAGTGGGAGAATGTTTAAAGTATCATAACTTAGGGATACGGTCACAGTATATTGTCAATATTATACAATATGTGTATGATTACTTTTATCTATCATCTGTTTACCTCCTCTGTCTTAATCTGTTTATCTTGTGTGTCTATCTCAAGAGAAATAAAGGCCTGCAAAGTTATATGACAGAAGCCTACATAACAGTTGGGAATTGGAATTATCAATGTTTAGAATTTGCTTCATTTCATTTGTGTGTATTTCTAAAGTTTTTATATTTAATGTGCATTACTTTTTAGCAAGGAAAAGCAATAAATACTACTTTTAATACAACTTGTAACAAGGACTATGTATTGTTTAAGGGATTTTTGCTCCTTTGGAACACTGCCTTCTCATAGCAGATGTATTTGTTAGGGTAGGTTGACTGCTGTAACAAATGGTATCCCAAATATATAATGGCTCAAATGCAATAGTTTATTTCTGCCTAGTGTGTGGACAAGGCATGAGATGCTCTAGTCTTTACTTTCCTCCGAAAGAGACCTGTACTAATACCTGGGGGCCATAGCTGAACCTCACTTCAGACCAAATTGGTTGAAATAGGCAGGGTTCCAGTTTGTGATGGTCATTTTATCTTTAATAGCTTGGCTATCTGAAAAGTGGACAAATTTGTCTTCTGCTTCATCACAGTGGAGAGTCCAATGGATATATGTAGAGCAGATCATAACAGCCATCTATGTTTATCGTTGACAAATATGGTATTAACTGCATGCTCTTCCTTGAGCTCAACTTAACATTTGATAGGTTAGTTTTGCAATAAATCTTTAAAGTTATATGTCTGGTTTCATTCAGTGTCATTGAAAATGCAGAGGGTAAGGCCACATTAACTGTGTCTTTCACTAGCACATCAGGATGACTATTAGAGTTCCGTGTTTAACAAATCATTTTGATATAGGGGCTGTGGAGAAATACTCTTAGGCTTTATCACTGCTGACTTAATTGGGTTTCATCATGCACACTTCTTCTTAGTAGGATAAATTAAAATGGCTGATAAAGCTGCCCATAAAAGCAAAATTGTTAGGTTAAACCTGCCCAGTGTATTAAATGTATTGATGAGTAATCTTTTCACCATTTTTAATCACTTTTATTAACTTTTTAGTATTTTTTCCAGTAATCTGCTAAATAACTGTCATTATGTACTTAGTAATATTTCTCTTTAAAATACCATTGGAAAGTCCATGAAAATGATTGAGGTGCCAATATCATCCACCTAATTCCTTAATGTAAGAATTGTTGGTGATTTTATGATTAACGGGGTGTGTGCTTGTGCTTCCTTTGTGTGACCAAGAGGAAAAGGAATCAATTCATAATAGGTGAATAGAGAGAGACAAAAATGAATGCTTTCGAAGCTGTGTGAAATAGTCTTTTGTGCATCTACATCATGCATGTTACTGTTCTCTTTAAAAATCTTTTTATAAAAATATCTTTTTATCAAATATTAAGAAGATAAAGAGGATACTTAAGAGTTATGTGTAAAGTATAAAGGATAATGATATATTTTATATTCTCTTCTTCAGTTTCCTTTTTGTCATGGGCTGTTTGGCTTTGTAAAGTTTTTGAGTTCTAGATGACTAGACAGTAGCTGGAGACATCTCTTACCTGTAGGTAAATTGGGGGACATGTCTGTTCATTAAAATGGATTAGAGATTTATCATTAATTTGTCCCTCATCTTTTGCAGTCAGTTTATACGGTCCCAAATCCTTTTCTGTCCTCTTAGATTTAGGTATTCCTGACTTGTGAGAGAGAAACCGTAGAGGCCATTCTGAGGATGTTGCTTAAATAAATGATGAGAATCATGAGCTCACTAAATCATTGTACGTAACTAATAGAAAAAGAGGAGCAGTGGGTGTACTTTTTGAATTTACATATTCAGTAAATATTTATTGGGCATCTGTTATTTGCTAGTCTTTGTACTGATTTCTGGGATCACAATGATGAAATTAGACTTGGCTCTTTTCAAGCTCACAGAGTAGAAAGAACAGTTACACAAAGAATTGTAGGATGAATGTTTACAATTGCAGTAAGCTTTATAAGGGAAAAGTACAAGGTACTATGTGAACATAACAGAAAAATCTATTTTAGTTTGAAAGCTATAGGAAGGGCTCCTTGAAAATGAGGCATTTCTGAAGGGGGCAGGGAAAGGGAGGGGAGAAAATCACGTCTGATTTCTGAAGCAGGGATGAGGGACAGCAGAGAGGAGGATATGTGCAAACAAGGGAAGGATGAGATCTGAGAAGTGAGGAGAAAAATACAATCATATCTGGATTTTTAAAGATTATGGACTTGGTCCTAAAAATATAAGATATCACTGTAGGATTTTTAAGCCTAGGAGTTGCAAGATTTCCCTTATGAAAATATCACAAGTGGCTGTTGGGCAGAGTGTGAACCAGAAGGGACCTACAGTTCATGCAGGTGTTCAGGTCAGGTTGCAAGTGAGATTAGGCTGTGGGCTTGCACTAGAGTGGGAACAGTAGGCTCCAGAGAAGCAAATGGATTTGAGACTACCTTGGAGGCCCCTTTTAGTCCTGGTTATGAAGGTGGATTGCTTGTACAGGGGATGAGGGGAAGATGGCTCCTGGGTTACTGGAATGGGGAGGATTGCAGACAGAGGAGCATTCAGCTCATCGTGTTTTTGATCTATCCCAGTGGAAATGCCAAGGAAGCAGTGGAATGGATGGAGCTCACAAAGCAGTCTGGGCTGGCTTTGTGCATGTGGGAGTTTTGGACAAGGACATAGTTATTTCTGTCTCCATGAGAGTAGGTATACTGGCTTAGGGAAAAGTGGGTAGAGGGTGAGGTAGAGTGAGTAGAGAAGGAAGCATGAGGAACAGTAACTAAAGAGGAGACAGAGGTGACAGGAAAGGAGCAGTCAGACAAGTGAAAGGAAGGCGTAAGTGGATCCAGGATGGAAAAAGTGTCCAAGTCTGTCACCTGTGCCTGAGTCCCTAGAAAATTGTTTGGGAGAACGGGGAAGGGAGGGTCCAAAGCAGAGTGCATTTCTTAAGTGCTGACCACTGCCAAACACTGCATTTAAAAGTATGTGTTGTCAGTAGCGACACAGAGGCCCTAGCAAGTGGTTCTGGCTGAGTGCCAGGGTGGAGCCCAGACAGGGGTGGGCTGGAGTTACTGTGAGCAGCCTCTGGATTATTATTGTTATTATTATTATTATTATTATTATTATTATTATTTTTAGCCTCTGGATTATTAAGATTTAGTTTTAGTAGTGCTTTTATCAGTTTAGACATAAGCAGGAAGCCCTTTTCAGAACCTTTGTTTTGTTTTTTTGCATAGAATGACTGTTTGAAAGATACAATCTTTATACAAAGATATGATTTTTAAAAATCAAGTTATATCTAGTGTTACTAAAATGTTGCTGAAGGTCACCTTGTTATTAGTGTTTTGCCCTTAGATAAGAATCTTTCCTATGTACCATGAAAGCCACTTCAGTGACAAATTGTTGTTCAGATTTTTCTTGACACATTGACTTGAGAACTAACTACTGTCTGTATATAGTACCTGGGTCCTATAGGAACTTAATGCATCGTCACATCCATACTTGTGATGTGACATCTATCAATCTAATTTAAAAAAATATTTGAGTCAAAAGGTCCTTGGACTGTGTGTTAGGTTGACAGAGAGCAAGCTGTATCTGAAGCTATGACTGAGCATTTTAATGCACAGCAGTCAAGAAATGCAAAGTTATTATTCTGACAGTAACTGAATGCATTTCTCCTGCCCTTCTACATACAGTCTTTTTATTGTCCAGTAAGCTGCTGAATTGATACATTGAGTGATATTTGCATAAGGAGTTTGAACCATCATGGGAAGAATGGTTCTAAATTTCCTGTTTTCGTTTGTTTCCTTCTGTGCAATAATAGTGTTTTCGTGCAATGATTTTTACATTGGGCATTCCTAACTGTAATAAGTAAATAGCCTGGGACTCATCTTTATGAAAAGCATACATTGTAAATCAAAGGAAGCCGGGAAAAGTTTGAAAAGGAAATCTCTATAACATAGGAAAAAAAGCTCTGAAACCTCTGACAGCAGATTCTCAGTCCAGTTCATCTTGGAGAACCATGGATGGAGTTTTGGACCAGATGTTCCGATCTTGGACAGGCTAGTGGTTTGCAAAAGTGGTTTCCAGACTAGAATACAGAGATCTCTCCTGAAGAGTAGAATTCATTTGGTCCGGACAGTGTATCCTGAGAATCTGCATTTTTGGAAACCTCTCCAGGTGATTCTGGTGGGTGCTTAGGTTTGGGAGCCATGAGACCTGGTAGTCACTAAGGATTCTTCAACTACTAAAGTTAAAGATTCTTGAGAAAACCAGAAGATGCATAAGAAAAGAGAATTAGAGCTTACTGAGTTTCTATTATGTGCTGAACATTTTTACATATTTTGCCTTCTTTATTCCTTAACACCAAGGTATGTCATTTTATTCCAATTTTAACCCAAGATTCAAAAAGGTTTACAGAACTTTAAAGGTCACAGAGTTGCTGAGAGGCATTTATTTGCATTCAGGTCATTTGATTTCCTCTGTTAGAACCATGACAAGGTTCAGAACAGTGCAGTCTGATAGAATGCTAGTTTCATTGTCCCTTGAGTGAGGCTGTCTTGTCCTGTCTGTCATAGTAGGCACCTAATGCTACCAGTAAACTTTCCTGTTGATCTTTATTTAAGGAGTTTGTGTGAGTGATTAGGTAGGGAGGACTGGATGTGTTTTGAGACTACTGAAGTCAGACCAACTTGGACAAGGCTATGTCTTCAACAGCCTGCAGTGAACGAGCCAGGTATCTCTGTGTCCAGAGATGACATTGTGTCTCTAAAAGGTCTGTGCTAACAAGTTTATTGTCTGAATGAGGAAACAACTCACGTGTACATTAATATTTCTCCAGGAAGGGAATGAGACATGGTGAGATCCAATAGAGGAAGATCTGGAGCCTGGGGTTGACTTAGCACCCTTCTTAAGGGTCAGAACTGGGCTTCTAGATTTACCTGTGTCACTTGTGACCTTGGGAACATTGCTCAGTGTTTCCTGAACCTGATATAAAATGAGAGTAATGTGTCTCCCTTAGAGATGAGTGAGTGTGGGTTGAGATAATATATGTATAGCATCTAGGTTATAGTAAGCACCTTACTAATGTTAATTAGTATGACTACAAAGAAGTAGTCATCAGGGGCCAGCTTAGGGCAACAAAGATACAGTGTAGCTGGGGACATGGAAGTCACTGTAGAGGCAGACATAAGGATGAGCATCAGCTCCTTGAGTGCTGTTCTGTCCATTCCCTTATGAATCCATACTCTCCCAATCTGGATGCCACAGTTCCTTTAAGTGTGGTGTGCAGATCAGCCTCGTACTGGCCACACGCTCCTCAGGCCCGCAGACCCCTGAGTCCTTGCCAGAGCTGCTGCTGTCTGAGTGTTTCTTGTGCTCTCTGAAGTTTGAGCAGCACCACTTCAGCAGGCAGCTTCTCTCGGGTGTGCATTGTGTCTGGGGCAGTTGGTTGGTCAGAGAGGAGTATTTGTTCAGGCTCAGTTGTGCTGGCTCTGCTGTAGGGGTTCTTTCTGCAAAATGCGGTAGATGGTAGCAGTCCAGAGGCAGGTGAAAGGCTGAAGAGAGAGAGAAGCACCTTTCCTTAAAAAGTTAAGTGATAGTATTCCCTTTCCAGAATGACTCTGGAACAGGACTCCGAGAAAGAGCAGTAATAAAACACCCAGTAAGGGAACTCTGAGAATAGCAGCTGGGCTCGGAGCTTAGCGTGAGGTACAGAGAGGATGTGCTGTCTGTACCTCATGTTAAGCCATGAGCCTAAGCAGCAGCAGATTGGGGCAGATGCCCTTGGGCAGGGGAATAGAGATGGCCCTGTTCCCTGAACGACCCCGAGGGACCCTTCCAGCACATACACAGAGAAAAAGCAGTCTGCCAGACCTCACTTGCCTAACTGGAGTGCAGAGTAGCTGCTTGTTATGTTTTGGGCTCAGGACTTTGGGAATATTTCCCATATTGCTGAGTACTCTGTAGAACCAGGCTGAGAGCAGAATTTTTGTATTTAGATTATCTTGGGGGAATTGAGCAAGATGAAAACCAACCTTTTTGTAGTTACAAAAAAAAATGGACATAATGCTGCTTTCCATCTTCTAATGATTTAAGCTTTGTGCTCATCCTGTGCTAAAGCTCTTTAAATTTATTGTCTCCTCAAATTTTAACTAACCAAGAAGTTGGCATCATTGTACCCATTTTACAGATGAAACTGTCTCAGAGTAGCTATGATATTTGCCCAATATACACAGCAATAAATAGTGAAGTTGAAATTCGAAACTAATTCAGATTTCTTAGAAAGTTTCCTTATTTACTAAATGCAGCCTTTTTCTATCTTAGTTCGTGGAAAAAAGTGAAAGGCAACATATATGGCAACCATGGTAGTGTAAATAATAAAAAAAAATAGTATTTACTCCTTGCTTTCCCTTATTCAGCAAGTATATTTTGATTATTTACTACTCCTAATATGCTACAATTATTCGGTGGGATGTGGAGAAGTTGGAAGAGAGGAAACATGTATGCTTAACCAGAGTGGAGCTATCACATGTCACAAGCGTTCAGATCTTGACTTTCTGATTAAAACTAAATTTCTCCCATGAAGGAGAAAGCACCTCTTCTGGGGAAATATCAGAAAGAATAAAAACAAACAGAAAACGCACAAAAAACTCTAGAGAGGATATTAATTTAAGATGGTGCTTTTGGGTAAACAAGACTGTGTTTCTTTTTGTGTTTGCATAGTGTGTTATAAATCATTTGCAGAAGCACTTTGCATGTATTTATCTTGGTTAAGAAAAATAATTAGAACAGAGAGCATCTTATCAATACTAGACATTTGCCCCTTCTTTGGACAGCTTTTGTACTAACAAACCGAGGCCCACATGCCATTAGAGTTTAATTAAACTCTCATGAAAAAAACCTCATCAAATGGGGAAGAGGTTATTTCTGTGTTCTTATATATTTTCATAAAATAAAACGAACACTTTTCCTTGGAAGAAAAGTCGTTTCTGTTTTAATAGGAGAAAACTAGAATAACACTCTGGCTTAAATTCTATTATTAGAAAACATGCCTCCCCTTTTTTTAATCTTAAGGGGTTTGTTTTTTTTTCTTTCCATATAGAGTTGGAAGTCTGTACTAATATAGTCATTTTCTATGATATTATTTCACCATCATTCATTCATTTAAATTCATGTCTCTGGTCTCATTTATAATTGTTTCTACATTTTTTTATTACTAATATTTAATAGCAACCACCCATTAAACCTATTGCGGTACCTAAGTATATTATAAATTTATCTGACGTGTTATTGCTCCTGGATTATAAACTGGGAAATAATTACAAATCTTGTTCTTGTAGTGCTATTATTATGATGATTTAGCATTTCCCAAACAGTTTGTGTAATTTGGTCCCTTTCTTCATTTGTGTGTTTATTTGCTGGACAGGATATTTTCAAAGTTACATTTAAAAGGAATAAACTCTCCGAGCTGTTGATTTGAGAAATCCTTTTACAAAACCATATTCTCTTTAGCTCTCAGGCAATTCTTAGTAGATCAAAGGAATTTCTTGGCCACTCCCAGTGGTCTGACTGAACTTTATGGGTCTTAACGAAGGTTCCTCAGAGTACGAACATCTGATCCTGGCCCTAAGTGAACTAATTCCCACCAGGATCTTGGTGGAGAAGTGCAGGCAACACTGCATGAATTTCTAAATTTTCAACTTCCTATTTCAATAGGTTCCACCTATGCTAGTTCCTGCAGAGATGGTGCAAACTTAGGTCTGCCTAGCCTAGAGTTGGCAATATTTCAGGGAATTATGGGTCTGTGTTTTTCAAACTCTGATGATTCTTTGGATTGCGGTGTCATTCATTTAAATGCATTGCAACATTTTTTTTTTGAACAGATAGGGATGAAACCAATGATTTTCCAACTAAACAATCAGCATGTTCACTGTATCGTTGATTTCCATTCATAGTTATACAGCATAGGACTTCATACAAGGCTATTAATTAAATACATACTGACCTTTTTTAAGCAGTGTCCTGTGGAGGTCCAGTTTTAAATTCCCAACAAAATGTTAAAAGTCAATGAAAATGTTGTCAGCAGAGCACTGCATATGCTCTCCATATTCATCATTGTTTATTCAATAAATATGCCTGAGCACTTATGAGCCAAATGCAGTGCTCTGAGTACATGCTGAATAAGAACCTTACCATTGTGATGCATATTTTTATTTTACAATCTGTCAGCTCAGCCTCTTTGAAAGGCCATCTTTCCTGAAGAGGTTGCTGAAATTAAAAGGAAAAGGGGTCATCTTGGGATTTAACCTGAGTTCTAGGCTTTATGTTTTCCTGACTACACAATGGGCCCTAGAACAACAAGAGAATATATTCCCAGAGCAAATACTTTCCAGTTACAGGACATGGGCAGGTACTTCTAGGCTCAATGAAGCCATAAACTTGTGTTGTGCAGTTGGTGGACAGGAACAGGGAATTTGTGGGTTCTGGGGAGGTTTCCTGAGCTTTACGGTATCAAGAGCTCTAATTAGCATTTAAACACCTTTATCTGTAATTAAAAATAAATCTATACAGGTTGATAATTGTGAAGCTAAATATGAGCTGTCAAAAAGAACAAAAAACAAAAACAAACAAAGCCATGTCTCCATGAATCAAGGGCTCCTGAAAGTGTTATGGGAGGCTCTAATGACCTTAGCATATGTGGTGTACAGCATTGTTTCAAAAAGACAAAATATATGTTGACACCTCTGTGTTTTCAATATCTGCCCATTTCACTTGCTACTCCTGAGTTCCTGGGTCCCGCTTCTGTCCATTTCTAACTCTCATTTGGTCTACAAATTCCCGATTGCTTTAATGTGCCATGGCCTAGTTATAGGGGCAATGAATGGTAGATAAGAAAGTTCTATCTTTTCAGACCTCACCCAGGTACCAACTTTGTAGTAAGTGTAAGCAGAGCTCTTGCACCTGCCTAGTTTGGACATGTCTCATTGCATAAGGTGCCTGTGTGGAAGTACTCCTTAGTTACACCTTTTCATTACTAGGATGAAATGGATTTATGAATAGTAGAAACCCTTATAGGCCTGAGAAAATTTACCAAGAGTTCATTGTTGGGATGTGGGAAGAGAAAATCAGGGAATTCTGTGGGCTCCTTGTTTTCACCATCTTCCTTGCAAGCTCCTACCATGTTAGGAGTTGGTCATATGATTGATCCAGTCTGCCCTTCAGTGGGCCATTGCCATTTTAGGTCTTCTTTCCTTGCTGTGGCCAAGTGTGGGAGGGCTTGTGTTCTCAGGGATGGCTTGACATCCTCCTTGCCTTCTATACATGGCAGACTTTCTGGCCTAACTTGCTTACTAGGAGGATGGGACACTGGGCAATGCTCAGGGGTCTTTGTTAGTGCTCTATAGGTTGGTTTGCTGGAGGGACTACTGTTCTGTTCCATAGACCCAGGATAGATTGGATTGGATAAAGTAGGGAACCTCCAAGGGCTTTTGTGGCTAAGCATTGTACCTGGGCACTTTTTACCAAAGAAGCTCAGGTTTTGGAAATAGGTGTTTGGAACTTGTCCAACTATTTACAAAAATGATGCCGATGATTTTGTTTGTTTCCCTCAGGAAATTCCAGAGAGGAGGGGAGACAGAGAATCAATACCCTTCGCCCCACCAACAAGCCACCAACACAGTCCAAGGAGGGTCCAGTATTACTACTTTTACTATTCGTTTGATACTCATCATGCAGTTAGTTGTGGATGATGATATATATGTGCTTATTTTTCTGGTTAGGTTATGAGTGCGAAATTGAAGGCCACATTTCTGTGGGTCTCTGACAGAACCTACTAGAATATTTTACATAAAACCTGACTTACTACAATTTTGTTTTCCCTCAAACATGAAAGACTTATTTAATGGCTTGTCTAGTTGTCAGTAGCAGGGCTTCCATGAGGCAGAGGGCAGGATTGTGTCCAGTTATTGGACAAGCAGGTAGGTTGTACCACACGTTGGAAAGTTTCTCACCTACTCAAAAGTACTGGTATGTTTCCTCTGGTGGGTAGTTTTCTTGTCTCATTTTCCCATCCTTTCTATTTTTAAAGCTGGAAGTCGGAGGAGGAGGATGCTGCAGTTTGACGTAGGGAAAAATAGAGCAAGCAAAGAATAGGTAGATAAACTTTGTTCATTTCATTCACAACTCAAAGTCTTACTAGGAGAATGTGTTTTTTTCCCTGTAATAAGATTTTCTGGTTGATCAGCTGAGAAAAAAGACAGGGGGTAGAAAGGTTTTATTTTTCTTTGTGATATGGTAGGTGTTTGTCATTTTTGACAGTCTAGCACCTACCTTCTCCCTACCCACACTCTTTCCTCAGAGTCCTCTTTCTTCTCCAACAGAGAGAAGCAGTCCCTTGCAATTGGGGCTTCACGCTGTTGGGAATTCCCCTAAAAGAAAGAAGTAATCAATTAATAGTTATACTTTCAATTAATTAATAATTTCAATCAATTAATAATTATACTTTTCCACCCCCAAAATTTTAGGCTTCTTTGAAGAAGAGCTGATTTAAATAAGTGATGAAGAGATTAATGGGGTGTAGGGAAGCAGTGGGTACTCATGCACAGAGAAGGGAAATGTTGACATTGTGTGAGAAAGTAGAATTGATAGTGAAGGGTTGCTAAGAAACTTGGCTGGGAAGTTATTCAGAACCGGGTGGAAAGATTGCTCTACCAGTACATTAAGATTTCTTCTTGTGATAGTCTTCATGATCTGGTTTTGTAATTTTGTAAAATTTTCTCTTTAACTTCTAAAACAATAATTTAACGACATGTTATATTTTAATTTAATATTATAATGAGGGAAAAAAGTGAATTGTTTCACTAGGTTTTTTTGTGCCAGTTGGGGAGACCCAAAAGGAGGATGGAACCATGAGGAGAGAGGGATGGTGGTTGATCTGCGAAATTAGGTGTGGTACTTTCTAAGTTCTTTTGGAATGGAAAAAAAAAAAAAAAAAAAAAAAAAGAACAAGCCACAATGAACTGGCGAAACTCAATAGATTTCATTTTAGATTATGAATTAATTAAGGTCACAGGCTCTGTGCTTGGAACTGTGGTGGATAAAAAGATCTTGAAGGCATGGTCTATGGCCAGTGGGCTTAGAGTCTCATTATGAAGGTATCTGGGCCTTGCAAAATAACTACACTACAAGATTACTTTTGGCAAAATGTCAAAGGAGCAAGTCATGGATAAATGATATAAGTATTCAGAGGAAGTAGAGCTCATTTCCACCTGAAAGGGACAGAACAGGCTTTTTTTGAGAGGAGCCTGGTTGGAAGTGGACCTTAAATGGTGGGTGGTGTCAAAAACCAGAGCTGGACAGTAGTCAAAGTAGTAAAAACAGATTTTATTCAGGACCGTTCAATAGGGAAAAGACACTTCAGGGATCCCTGGGTGGCTCAGCGATTTAGCACCTGCCTTTGGCCCAGGGTGTGATTCTGGAGACCCAGGATTGAGTCCCGTGCCGGGTTCCCTGCATGGAGCCTGCTTCTCCCTCTGCCTGTGTCTCTCTGCCTCTCCTTGTGTCTCTCATGAATAAATAAATAAAATCTTAAAAAAAAGAAAAGAAAAGAAAAGAAACTTCTGCATAGACCTGGACTTAGTTATCAAGACAGCATGGGCAAGTGGGGATCTATAGCCAAGAAGCAGGTTTAGGAGCAGTGGTTAGAACGTTACTCAGAGGAAACATTGAGGTGAGAGGGATTCTGGCTAAACTGACCTGAGTTCTTGCTGAAGATAGGCCAGGATGATCAGACCTCACCTTGGGGATGGTGCAGGATGAAAACCTGATCAGATATCAGTCTAGGAGAATGGGGTAAGGGGAGGGGTGACTCTAGAAATGGGCTTTTCAGGGTTCTGGCTAAAACTGGATTTTATAGAGAACTATACAGATGGACCTAGGTGAAAGTTTAAGAGCCTGACTAAAGTTTGGTCAAGCAAAGAATCTTTGGGAGGAACAGACACAAGTGCTTGGCAGTGGCTTGGGAACTTTATAAATCTACAATCATCCTTATAACAATCTGGAAGAAAGCTCTCTTACCCTTCTTTTGTATAAGGAAACACCGGCTCAGAAAATATAAGTATGTGACCTGAACTTCCTCATCCACTAGTAAAGTCAGAGCTGGATTTTAAGCCTAGGGTTTCTCTAGTACCAGCTTGCCTTTATGACATTCTGTCCAAAGGACCTGGTCTGGGAACATGAACTATTATGCACTCCCAGGATGGAAGTGAGATGGTTTTGGGGAGTGTGCAAAATCACTTAGAAAATTAGAAAATAAGCTGCGAATTTGGAAAGATGGGCCGGGGCTGCTCATAGGGGCAGGAGCAGAGACTGTATCTTACACAAAGAAGGAGCCATTGAAGGAGGTCCAGACAAGGAGGGGATCATCCAAACTGTGCGTTAGAGATCTGTCACACAGAAGAGCTATGAAAGGAATGATTTCTGTAGACATGGCAAAAAGGGTCATTTAACTGGTAGCATTTCAAACTTGATTGCTTTTAGTCTCAGCCTGCATCTGAAAATGTTATTAAAATAGTTTGGGTTAAATCTGCCTTTTATCAGTCAATACAGAAAAGTATAGGCTTTCCTTTTTCTTTTTTAAACTTTTTAAACTCTTCTGGTTTTGTTTAGTTATGTCGTGTTCATCCTGGATGCATTAATGAAGTGGTGTGATATGACCCAGGGCTCCCATCTGTTTAATTTTGCCAATTTGCTCCATTTTCAAATGAGTTTCCTTTGCCGCAGGGCAGCAGCAGGGCATGAACATGGCAGAAAAGGAATTTCGGGGACCCCTCTAGTGCCATCTCAGGCTCCCCCCCACCTCCAGTTATTTTCTTACCGTCTTTTTGCCATTTGGGAATCACAGCCACATTGTTTGCAATTAAAATATAGTTTTTAAATGTACCTCCTCCTGTGTTTTTATAGGAAGAGAGCCTCTTCTTCTAGAAAATAAAACACCATTGATTGAACCAAGAGCCCTTTGAAAGGGCTTTAATTACTGCATTAATTGCAAACTTCAGGACAAACCGGGCGGTAGCAGCAGCTATGGGGCAGATTCCTGGGCTCCTTTAAAGAAAAGGTGAAAGCCTTTTGGTTTTAAGAAGCTGGAATTGAGTGAAGGAGGTGGGCAGGTGGGAGGCACTACTTTTCCTCAGGCTGTGAGCTTTGCAAGTTTTTTTTTTTTTTTTTAAATCCCTTTCCTTTGCTAATTTGCATTTCTTGCGAAGTCTAATGACTCACTGCTCCAAGGCCTCTACATTTCCTACCTTGACATTGATTAGAGGAAAGTGGGGAGGTGATCTAAATTTTATAGATTAGAACTTCTCTGAAAAATGGTGGCTGGGAAAAAATACTCGTGGGATAGCCCTTTAATATGGTAATCTTTGAAATGCTCACTTTTATTCTGAAGGAAAAAAAAGGCAAGTAATTTTCTTTTTTGGCAGAACACCCACTCAAGTGTTTCCTTCACATTCAGTTTCTTTGGTGGTTAGCTTTTGGGCAAATTACCACTGTGTGTGTCAGCTTGGGAACTACTGCAAGATTCTGTAAGTCCGTTTTTGTGACATGTGACTTGGTGTCTGTCCCAAGGAATATAACTGATTAAGTACTGAGCTGGCTAGATGGAATTGGATTCCATGCCATGGTGGTTCCCTCAGAATGATGAATGCTTGTGATAGGAAACTACCACGTGTGTTGTTTCTGGCAGGACTAGGAGCAGGTTTCAGATTCTACAACCTACCTGGCAGTCTCATATCATTTTTCAAATTTACAATATTTTAGCACTTATTATGTGTCAAACACTAAAACCTTAGATATATTACTCATTCAGTCCTCAAACAACCCTATGGGGTTTGGGACTGTTAAAACTGACTGACCCTTTTTGGCAAACAGGGAAACTGAGCTTCAGTGAGTCCATGGTTGGAGAGAGGCTTTTGGGCTGGAGTGTTAACTTGTTCTAACCTGGTACTACAGAATGCCTCCATCTCATTTGGTGTCATTTGAATATTCATTGACGGTTGATTGTTACTCCAAAAGACTACCTACCACCCTAACATATAAATATTGAATAGTCTTCAGGGAACAAAAGAGGCATTACAATATGAGAAAAGACTCCATTCCCACATTTGAGGAGCTCCCAATCTATTATGGAAGACAGATAAGCCAATAGGGTGCTAGAGGGTGGAGCATCTGCCCCAGGCTTGGAACCTCACTCATCACTTCATTATTTTGACAAAGAATATAGTACTCGTATATGTTAAGCATTGTAGATGGGTAGAGGATGTTGTCCATTTTTAGTAGTTACAGTTTAATAGAGGTGGACAAGGAAACAGCACATTGCAGTTTGGTGTGATAATTGCTATGATTATGCCCAAGTGTCAGCAGGGGTACAGCATTTGTAAATGTACAAGGCACAGATCTGAGAGAGGTAATGGCCTGGTCAGGGAGCTGCATGGTGATTTACTATGTCTGGAGAAAAGAGTACAGATGGAGAAGAGGGAGGACGGGAGGCTGCAGAGGTTGTCGGGAAGGGCTAGGAGTCATGGGCACTGTCTACTATCTTAGAGACACTAGACAAGACAATGAGTACAGTACTCTGTGCCCAGCACTATGGTCTCAGGTCACCTTAACCGAAAAAGAGAAAAGAACTGAAGAGTAACCTAAAATTAAGCAGTGATAGGATACTGCAAATTTCAGAAGATTGGAAATCACTGCTCTTATTTATAGCTTGTAGCTATTTTCTTACCAGAGACAGACTGTGAAGAAGAGTCCAGATCCTGTATCTATTTCTAGGATATTGGTTCAGCAATGAGGATGTTGTTGGAAAAGAAAGGAAAAGGAGGGGGTTAAAAATTGATGCGCATAAAACTAATTTTTGATCCTTTTATTGAATGATCGCATTATAAGATCATAATATGGAACCAGGAGACTTAGATAATTTACGGGTGGATATTTGAAATTTCTCTAAGCAAGTAATGAGAATATTACAAAGCAACCAGATTTTACACTTTTCAGAATTAAAAGGAATGGAGTGGAATTTGACAGTGGGTTGTGGAACCTCTTATTCTTGGATCATTGGTTTAGATAGATCCCAGATTGGCAGTAACTAAAAGTTATTTCAATTTTATGTCTGCTCAGTGGCTGAAATGAAGTGGGTTAATAGATGGGATTTTGCTTTTTGTGGAGGAATGCCCTAGTCACAGAAATCCCTAAAGCTAACTGGCCTTTCTTATATCTTCTTGGACATTTTTCTAGGATAAATAGGAAGAGAGGCACCTTCTTATCTCAATCTGGCTTCTTACTGTGTCAGAATGAACAGTGTACCAAGAGTACTATTTAGAACCGTGAGTCTAATTTCAGCTTATTGTAAAATTGAGTGGATGAGAAAGTACTGTGTCCCCAGCTAAAATGAAATGATTAGGAAATTGTAGACCAGGTATTCGGAACTAAACACTAGAGAAAGGTGTGGGTAGATGTGGAGGCCTGGCTTTCTGGCCTGTATCTCCAGAGCCGTTTTCCCTTTTGCCTGAACACTACATTGTCATAGTAGCTACAGACTGGAATCTCTTGTGAAAAACATTTGTTTTATATAACTTTATACAGATCCTGACAGAATGTGTGACATATAGGAGTTCAGTAATTGAATGAAAGAAAGAATGAATGAATGATATAATCAGCATAAATGATTTGGCTTGTGCTATATATAACTAAGCTACTATAGGGATGAGGAGTCTTGGCATAACATATGCATCACAAAAAGGAAAACTAGCCATCAGACTTAGAGAAATTCAGGACAAAGACATTTTTTCTGCATCTAGTCTATTTTATTTTTTTCTTACTGTCCTCCCTAAGCCAGCCTTCAGCCTTTTCTCTTAAAGCTCTATAGGTCATTGAAAAAATCTTTTACATGATATTTTTAGGCTAAAAATTTACTAAAAACAATCCATCCAGCATTGGGTCTGTTCTTACTCACTAAAGCCACTATTGCTGTGTTCTGATTCCTTTTTCTAACCATTGTTTTGTTCACTGGCATGTTCTATCAAATCCCTGCCCAGTCCTCCTGAGCTTCTGGGTTGCAGGCCTTTCTTTTCATTCCTTTTACATTGCCCCAACCAACCTTTTCCCTTAAATCAAAAGTCATTAGCATATGTTACATTGCCCTTACTTTATTTTAAAGTAGTTATTTCATTCAATTACATTATATGTATATTTGAAATCAGGAAGATCTCAAAAGGTGATAAGCAGGAAATGTGATTACTGGCAGAAATGTACTACTGAACAAGCTTAAGAACTATTTTATAGAAAATGGACCTTTTGGCAAGAGATGGGCAGATCAAAGCTCCCAGAATGTGGATTTTAAAGGAGTACCTCCCAAGCTTGGCACAAGTTAGTTTTTGTTACTTGGTGTTAAGTTAGAAACTCCCTGGTTTCTACCACCTGGTAGGTGGTAATACTGGGGTGGCATGGGAGGGAAGGGGGCAGTGAGGAAGAGGGTCCAGAATCTTACCTTTCAAACCTCAAGTTAAAATGAAAGAAAGTTATTTTCTATTATGACTCTTTCCGTTGAACTTTTTCTGTGACTTTTGGGAGATGGGATGTTGTGGAAGCACAGTAACCTTTTTAGTGAGAAGGGATGACAGGTTACCAGGGAAAAACATCAGATCAAAAACCGTTTTGTTTCTTGTTAAGTATCTGTTTCCTCATACATTCAATTGTCAAAAAAAAAAAAAAAAATCAAGTGGGGGAAAGCAGACTTTTGAGTATCTGGCAACCTTACCAGGCAGAAGAGGATCATTATATGCATGGCTATTTTTAGGAAAATTTGTTAACAGATTAGTTTCTAAAAGATATATATGTATTTTAGGCTTTACTCTTTGTTTTGCTATTATTTGCTAATATTTCTCCCGTTAAAGATAGAACAGAAGCCAACACAGATCAAACTTTGTCCTAACCAAGTAGACTTACAATTAATGACTTTACTGACTTAAGTTTTGTGAAATATTCTGTAGAATGCAGTGATGATATCATGAAAGGAGCCAAGGAAATAAAAAGATGCTGACATCCTTGAAGTAAAAATTTCATGAGATGGAGGAATTAGTAGCCCACCATTCATTTTCCTAGAGATTAAAACCAGTGTCACTAGCAAAGAGCTATGTACCAGAATATGGCTTCTGGATTTGAAGAACAGTTCTCAATAGCAGAAAATAGAGTTGTTTTCAAGACATATGTTAGGTCTTTCGCAATCTATCAGAAATAAAAAAGATAGCAGTATAGAAAGAGAAGAAGAGAAAAAAGATTGAGATTGTCAAAATGTTGCATATAAGAATGTATTGAATGTCACTGGTGTAAGAGGTCTTACTGTAATTACATTTTTAAAAATCTATTTGAATTTGCTCATCCTAAACTCTTTTCAGTTGTCAGTCTGGAAAATGTCTGCTATTTGGGTCTTTTTTCCTCCCTGTTAAATATCAGCACAATATCATTGACCAAAATTGGATAGTGTAGTAGCGAGAATGTTTTCTACCTCAGCAAGCCCACTATATCATTGATGTGGGAAGATTTTCTTTTTTTCTATTTCAACCATAAGGAAACATCAGACACCAGCCTTGTAGTAGACAAGCCATTAGATCAATATTCTAGGATCTAGAGAGTTTCGATATTGGCTTGCATTATTTACCCCATTTAAAAAAATGACAAAATCACTAAACACAGATGGAATACAGATAGTTTTATTGAAGCTGCACATATGATTAAGGCTATGGACAAAAGGTTTCTGTGAAGTAACAATCTGGACTGATTTAAGCATTTGGATTTCCAAGGTTCTGTATAAAAGCTATCTATGTCTGCTAGCTTGTGATTTAGGACTTATGCATAAGAGAATTGAGATTGGGTTAATATAAAAAATGAATTGTAGCGCTGGAGATATAGGTCTTCAGAACAAATGATAACTTAATGCTAGTGATTTGTGATAAAGCCAGTTTCTCTTTTGGTCAAATAACCTATGTATTTTCCACAAAAAATGTAGATTTTGGAAAATGTAATAATTAAACTGAACATATCAACAAGTGAAAATAATTTATATATAAGATGACTCATTTAATTGGTACCTTCGGGTAATGAGGTGCTCTGAATTAATTTTCCTGAGAGCAGAGACATATCTCATTAAATGATTAAACATTTTTATCTTCATCAATCTTTGAAGAAAATATTTCCAAGGTTCGTTATACATTCCTCTGTGTCAGTAAATATGCTTGATAATTTATAAGACTAGAGTCATAGTTTTTTTTAAAAAAACTGAGTTTGAAGAAATATTTGGGGATCTTGGAATATGATGTTACCTTATTGGTCCAAAATGTTCTAATCTACAAAATATGAGGTTTGGATTAGTCTTTGATAAGGATTCCATCTCAAATATTCCGTAAGCCTAAGTCTCTTAGGGTTTGAATTTTAGTGTGTACAAGAATTACCTAGGGTGTTTGTAAAAAATGCAGATACTCAGGCATCATTCCTGGGGGGTTCTTACTCAGTAGGTTGGGAATGAGGCAAGAGAGTCTCTGTCAGAAATAAGCACCTGTGGCCCTTCTGATGATCTCATTTGGAGAAACACTGATTCTCTTTCTAGTATTGTACAGCAGGTGCCCTGACCATTGTTGGCCACAGGGTCTTGGAAAAATCATTGTGCTCTGCCATCAGTGGTGTTGAGTTGTGAGAGGTTGGTCAGACTCAGATGATTGTGCTTTGATAGTGTTTGATTCTGATTTTTTACTCAGTACTAATTGTCATTTCCTAAATGTTAGCTGCTGAGGGAAACCAGATAATTAAGCTTATTAAATCAGTGCTCTGTTTTTATACATATAATAGGTCATGAAGTTCTAATCTCAAGCCTGGGAGAGGTTGGGCAGAGAACTTCCCATTTCTTCCTGTAGTCTAAGGCACATACATTTACCAATGGCCATCTTATTCCCTGTTGGGAGATGTTTTATTCTTTGTGCTCCTTGTCATCCTAAGAATCAAGTTTTCTAGTAGTGTGACACCAGTATAAGTGGGATATTATTGTATAAATACATTAACATTTCCTTTTTAAAATATATTTTATTTATGTATTCAAGAGAGACACACACAGAGGCAGAGACACAGGCAGAGGGAAAAGCAGGCTCCACTCAGGAAGCCCACTGTGGGACTCGGTCCTGGGACACCAGGATCACACCCTGAGCCAAAAGCAGACGCTCAACTGCTGAGCCACCCAGGCATCCCACATTAACATTTCCTAATGGGATTTACAGTCAGGGCTGTCCATGTGTTCTTTGTAAAAAATGCTTTAATTTTTAAATGGTTTTAGTGAGATAGAATTCATATACTATAAAATTCATCTTTTTGAGGTATAGTTTAATGATTTTTAGTAAAATCTGTGCAATTTGTAGAGTTTAGTAAAATTAGAGTTGTGTGGAACTATCACATTATTTAATTTTAATCATCCCGAAAAAGAAATGTGCCTATTTGCATTTATTTCCATTCTCATCCATTCAACCAAGTTTGTTTACTTTTTATCTCTATAGATTTCTAGACATTTCATATAAATGGGATCATATGGTTTATGGTCTTTTGTGTCTGGCTTCTTTCACTTAGCATAATGTTTTTGAGGTTCATTCATGTAGTAGCATGTATCCTAGTCAGAATATTTTTTTTTTTTTTGTATTGGATGGATTGCATTTTATTTATTCACTTACCAGTTGATGAACATTTGGCTTGTTTCCACTTTTTGGCTATTCTGGCTAATGCTTGCAAATAGTTTTAATTTTACTTAGGTAGTTTCCTAGGAGTAGGATTTCTGGGTCAAGTGGTAAATCTATGTTTCAGAGTAGCAGTTTCAAATTTTAGTTTTACCAGCAGTGCAGAAGTGCTCTGGTTCCTCCTCATCCTTGCCAACACTTGTCATTATTGGATACAGGCCCTTTATTGATTATATGACTTTCAAATATTTTCTCCTAGTTAGTTGCTCTCCTTCTACTCTTTTAATGGCATCTTTTGAAATGCATGTTTTTATTTTGGTAAAGCCTGACTTACCAGTTTTTATCACTATACTTTTTGTGTTGGGTTAGGCAAAGATTTCTTAGATATAACTTCCATGGCTTCTTGAGGCTTACCTAAAATCTTGTAGGCTTTGTTTAGTATGAAATGACTGGGGTACCTAGTATTTAGTGCCTTATTTAAACAGATGAACTAGGGATCCCTGGGTGACGCAGCGGTTTGGCGCCTGCCTTTGGCCCAGGGCGCGATCCTGGAGATCAGGGATCGAATCCCACGTCAGGCTCCCGGTGCATGGAGCCTGCTTCTCCCTCTGCCTGTGTCTCTGCCTCTCTCTCACTCACTGTGTGCCTATCATGCATAAATAAAAAAAAAATTAAAAAAAAAATAAACAGATGAACTATTAATATTACAGTTTGTGACCTAAACCTACTCTACTGAAAATGTATCAACAATTATCCTAAAGTCTTAGACTTCGGATAAATGAGTCCAACCAAAGCCTTGGTGGACTCATCCACCATTCATGTCATAGCCATATCCTCCTTAGCATAATTTCTTCCTCTTAGTCTCTGCCATCAGCAGATGAAGGGGAATGTGGGTCTTTAACATATTTTGTTGTGCTCCAAGGTAACACTGCCCTCCTTACTCGATTTCCAGAGGAAAGGAAACTCTATAAAGCTCCACAACTGTGGGAACACAGACTATCTTTTGCAGGTTTCAGAGGATGATGTCCTGACAGCAGCTCTCATTCAGTTAAGTCTTCACTAAAAGAGAGAAAAAACTGCCTTAGAGTTTCATCATAGGAACTTGCTGTTTGCAGTCTCTGTAGGTAGAGATCTAGTCTCCTTGTGGGCTGATAAACTTCATACTTCTCAGTCTTCTATCTTTGTCTAAAATGCTGAACAGTGTGTATGCTCTTGTCGTTCTAGATTTTTCTCATTGTCTTCAGACTTGAACATTGAGAAATATTATCAAGTCCTACTTCAGGAATGCCTGATGTCTTTTTTGTCTCAGGAATCTAGAAGACCTCTCTTGTTCAAAGTAATACTGAGCATCAATATACATCATAAATCTAAATACAATGCGCATTTAGTAACTGCTTTTGTAAAACCTATTATTCTCTAAAACAGGAATAACACCTTACAATTGAAAAAGTCAGTTAGGTGAACCAAATGCTTTCATAGGTATGATCACATTTGATCTTTGTACCTCTGTGAGGAATTATTCTTTTTTCTTGGGTGAAGAAAATAACTTGTCAGAAGTCATTTATTCCCAAATAGAGGACTTCTGACACCAAATTTGATAACTTTTATGTAGCACCATGCTTTCTCCCCAAAGTAATACATTGAATTTTTATAATTTTAGGAAAATTAGATATGTCATATCACATTAGACCTATAGCTAACCTACAAGCAGTCATTTACATTTTGAATGAAATCCGGACAATGATATATTCACTTTTTAGGGCTTATTTCTTTCTCAGGCTTCCATTTCTGACTACGATGGATGAAATGTCTTATTTCCTGTTAAAGGAATTCCAGGCATTGGATTGTGAGTGGGAGAGATTTGTAGTGGGTTTGGGGGGCGAGGTAGGTTCCTGAACATGGGAACATCTTTTTGCCTCTAAATTTATACCTTGTTCAAAGCTAGTTTGAATATTTCTAGGTTCCTTGAGTTCCAGAGAAGACTCTTTGCCCACCAAGTGAGAAAAAGGCTTAAGAACATTTTCATATGATTTTAGCTTGCTCTCTATTACTGGTTGGTTTGTTTCTTTCTTCCTTAATGGTACGACAGCTTTCTCCACCAAGATTTTTTCTTTTTTCCAGGAGCCGTCCTTACTGTGATCTCTTTCTTCCTCTGCTTTACCACCTGTGGCTTAGGCCATTTGGTATAGGACAGTGGTTCACAGGGTGTGGTCCCTCAAGCAAGAACATCAGCTTGTTAGAAATAAAAATTCAAGACCCACAAAATCTACTTAATTAGAAATTCTGGGGGATTGTGTCCAGCAATTTGTGTTTGACACACCTTCCAGGGGCTTCTAATGCATCATAGTAGTTAAGGGTAAAGCTTCTTGGGTCAGTGGCCAGGTTTAGAATTTTAGCTTTACGGGATCCCTGGGTGGCGCAGCGGTTTAGCGCCTGCCTTTGGCCCGGGGCACGATCCTGGAGACCCGGGATCGAATCCCACGTCAGGCTCCCGGGATGGAGCCTGCTTCTCCCTCTGCCTGTGTCTCTGCTTCTCTCTCTCTCTCTGTCTATCATAAATAAATCTTTAAAAAAAAAAAAAAAAAAGAATTTTAGCTTTACCATTTAGCAGCTACTATTATTCTACCTACATACCTAAATGATCTTTGGGGAAGTCACTTTCCTCTCTAAGCTTTAATTGTATAATCTGTAAACTGGTGGAATGAAATGATAATTACTTCTGTAGGAAGTTGTAAAGACTAAATAAAGTTATGCATATAAAGTGCCTCATGTAGTGTCTGACACAAGATAAGCATCTTTGAATGGGAGCTGTCCTGGTTGGTACTGGCTCTGGCAGTTGTTGTTACCAGGATTGTGCTAGATAACCCTCACTTGTTTTGGCAGCTTGACATTTTGCTACTTATTTCTAAACCTGAAAATTTGCTGTGTACTCCATTTTCAATATTATGAAAATGAGACAAGTTTTCACATTAAAATCCCTAGATGAACTATATTTGAAATTTTGCTTATGTCTGCCTTTTGTTTTCTGCCACCAAGACAGTTTCCTATCTGGGACAGAATCTTTGTTTTGGTAGTAGTTTAATATTTCAAGTCTTTGTTTTTAGAGTGTGGTTCAAGACCTGTTGAAAGTCTAAGTAAACATGATTTCGTTCCTCACTTTATTCACTCCTTCAAAAAAATTTCAGGTGTTTTATATCTAGATTCTCTTATGGAATCTACCTTTATAGATATAGACTCTATAAATTCTATAGCTATTGTTATGCCTTTTCTTACAATAGATTATTCTTGGTTCTGTGTCCAAATCTATTAGAAATTCCATTGGGGCGCCTGGGTGGCTCGGTTGGTTGAGCATCTGACAATTGAGTTTTGACTCGGGTCATGACTCGGGGTCCTGGGATTGAGCCCCACATTGCTCTCTGTGCTCAGCATGGAGTCTGCTGCAGAATCTCTCTCTTTTTCTGCTTCCCCTGCTTGTCCATATTTCTCTCTTTCTCTCTCTCTCTCTCTCAAATAAATAAATAAATAAATAAATACCTTTAAAAAATTCCATCAACATACTCTATACTTTGAACAAATCCATGCTGAATTTTAGTTTATTAGATCTTTGTAGGAGCCGATTCTTGGGCTAGCTACTTAATTTTGCCTACAAATTGCAGTTGTCTTCAAAATCATCCAGAGATCTGGTTGGATACCATTCTATCCTGGTGATTTATTTTCTTTTTGTTTATCAGTTAGGTTTAGAACATCCTGTGCATTTATCTTTCTTGGATTTAGCATATTTGGACTACTTATTTCAGTTATTTTTTTGGATATTTGTATCCAAATAGCCTCTTCAGTAAAATGTGTCAGAATTTTTATTTATTCTCTTTTGTACCTTTTATTCATCCACATACTCAGATTTGTAAGTCCAACTGATTCTTCCACTGGCTTTCTGCCAATAATAAATTAAAAGAAAAAAACCCCTCAGCAACCAGAAAATCCTTTTAACTTTTTTTTCAAAGCATTCCTTAAAGTCTTCAAAGTATTTTATGAATTTCATCTGACCTGCCTTCCTTAGGGCAGCATTTCACTAACAGTGTTTTGTTTTTCCTTGAAAGGAAGGGTTCCATGGTCTAGCTGGCATGGGAAAGGTCACATATTTTTGCACACCTATTGTATGTCCCCCATACCTTACCCCTGAAAATGGTTTAGTAATTCATAATTCATTGTGATATATTTAAAGACTCTGAGATATCCTGCATACAGGAACCAGATCAATTTTATGTGACCTATTTTTTTTCTCCCCACATAAACACCTGTTATCCCACAAACTGTGTTCCATAGAACACTTTTGAGACTTTTGAATTTAGGAGTTTCCTTATTCTCTTTTGGCCAAACTTTACATTTTTAGATGTACTTCTTTTTTCTTCTTTTTCTATTTATTTCTTTTCTAGTTAGAAGTGCTGAGTCTTTTTTTCTTTCGTATTCTTAACATTAACTTGAAAATTTTGTGCTTGTGGTTAGCTTAAACTTTCTAGAACACGAATTTGAAACTATTTCTTTTTTTGCAGCAGTCTCTTGAATGATTGCCTTGTTGTTTTCATGTTTCTTTAGAGTGTTAGTACTGGATTGGGTCCGATAATTGATAGGGAACACTTATAATGAGTTTTAGGTCTCATACTGGTGAATATTTTTTCCTTATTTATACTTTTCCCGTCTCTTGTTTTGACAGGTTCGTGTCTCTAATTGAACTTTTCTAATGACATTTACTTTGAACAAAAGGATAATTTGTTTATTACTTACATTTCTTTTTTGAAATGGTTATTTTAGTATTTTTAACACGAATACTGTTTTATTACTAATGATGATTTATAATGTTTTTAAGCTGTTTTTGTTAATAGTTCATGCATGATTTTTAAGCTTCATTGCTTATGATAGGGAATAAATAACTAAAATAGTATACTAACATTTTCTTTGTTAATTAACCTAGTTGGAGTAAAATTATACCAGAACTTTATATTGCCTCACTTATTATACTTATTCCATACTGTCTTTGCATTTGCTCTTTCTTCTCCTTGAAGGTTGTCAATATCCTCTCCTCAGTGAGATGCATTTTTACCACTAGAATTAAATTGCGGTCCCCCATCATACCTACTCTACTTCTGTACTTCATTTTCATCCCTTCTCCTGATCAATATGTAATAACATGCTGTGCATTTTATTTATTCATTGTGTTTGTTCTCTAATAGAAGATAAGCTCCCTGGGAGCAAGTGTTTTCATCTGTTTTGTTACTGCTTTATCTCTACTGTCTGAAACAGCGTGACACATTATAGATGCTTAATACATTTTTATTAAATGAAAATACAATATCAGTATATCAGTAGATATCTCAGTAGATATCAGATTTTATGGAATGCCCTTTCTATATCCATGATACAAAATCAACAAACTATGATTAGAAGGTATAAACGTTCAGCAAAGATATTTTAATTTTAAGTTTTTATTTTAATTCCAGTTAATGTACAGTGTTACATTAGTTTCAAGTGTATAGTATAGTGAGCAAACATAATATTTAATGGTGAAAAATTGAAATCCCTCCTTTTAAATACTGGGAACAAGACATTCTCAATCAACAAGACTATTTCTATGCAGCATTTACACAAGGAAGTTCTAACTAAAATAACGCAGGAAGGAAAAGAAAGAATTCACAGCATTATTTCTTCCTCTCCTGTTCAATCACTAGTCACTGAGGATATTTTGTCCATGTAGAAAAACTGAAAGATTCTATAGGTAAAGTATTAGAATGAATAAAAGAGGTGAGCAAGTCTGCTGCAAACAAAGTCAATATATAAAATCATTGTATTTTTATACTCTGCTATAACTATTTAGAAAAGGCAATGGAATACCTCTAGTAGTATTATCATAAATATAAAGTGCCTAGAAACAACTAACAAAAGTAGGTAACATCTGTATGGAGAAAATTATAAAACAAAGACACTTAACCTAAATGAAGGGAGAAATAAATATTTTTGAATAAAAAATTTCAATCCATAGATGATATGAATCTCCCCAAATTGAGAAATTTTCTGAAACTAAAATCAAAATCCCTTTACCTCCCTCCCCAACATGTAACATGTAAATTTAATTCCTACTTGCAAATGGACCAGATATTAAGTCTCACTATTATAAAACTATAAAGTGAGACAGTATAGTACTGAGAAGACACAGGAAAATAGATAATTGGAAGAGAATAGAGAATCCAGGAGCACCCCCTGGAAACTTTATAAACAGCTCTGAAATAAGTGGAAAAAAGAATTATCAATCAATGGTACTGTGACAATTGATTATATATGTGGAGAAAATATGGACACCACTTCATATCATGCATTAAATAATCAATTCAGGTTGTATAAGGCAAAATTAAAAGTTGTTAGAAAAAAAATATATGGGGAAATATATTTTATAACACCCAGGTAAGGAAGTAAGCATCAGCCATGAAGGGAAAGAGTTAGTTTTACTATGTCAATACACTGATCGTCAAAGGACTTAAGTAAAAGAAAAACAAAAAAACCCCAAACCACCACAATCTGAGAGGAGTTATGCTTACCTTTTTTCAGTAATATATACATAAGAATAAAGAACAAGTCTATGTTAAAAAGACCAACAATCCCTAAACACAATAGGCAAAGGACCTGAACCAGTACCTTGAAAAAGAGAAAGCACAAATGGCCAAAAGATCTTAGGAAAAGATACCCAATCTCATTAGTAATCAAGGAAGCTTAAATTTAAACCACTATGACATACCATTTCTTAGCATTGTAGAAAAACTGACATCAGCAATAACAGGAGCTGCAGTTTAGGGACTCATAGAATGATGGAGAGAAATTAAGTCTTTACTTACTTTATTTTTTTTCTCTTTTTTTTTAATTTAAATTTAAATTAAAAATTTTTTTACTGGAGTTCAATTTGCCAACATTTAGCATAACACCCAGTGCTCATCCCGCCAAGTGCCCCCCTCAGTGCCCATCACCCAGTCACCCCAACCCTCCACCCGCCTCCCTTTCCACTATCCCTTGTTCATTTCCTAGAGTTAGGTGTCTCTCATGTTTTGTCACCCTCACTGATATTTTCACTCATTTTCTCTCCTTTCCCCTTTATTTCCTTTTACTATTTTTTATATTCCCCAAATGAATGAGACCATATTTGTCCTTCTCTGATTGACTTATTTCACTCAGTATAATACCCTCCAGTTCCATCCACATCAAAGCAAATTTCTTCGACGAGAGATTAAGTCTTTAAAACCATTTTGGGGGACAGCCCGGATGGCTCAGCGGTTTAGCACCACCTTCGGCCCAGGGCATGATCCTGGAGACCTGGGATCGAGTCCCACATCGGGCTCCCTGAGTGGAGCCTGCTTCTGCCTGTGTCTCTTCCTCTCTCTCTCTCTCTCTCTCTCTCTCTCTGTGTGTGTGTGTGTGTGTGTGTGTGTGTGTCTCATGAATAAATAAATAAAATCTTAACAAAGAAACCAGTTTGGAAAACACTTGGGCTTTATTTTGTCAAGTGTAAGATACCAATTCCACTCCTAGGTACATACTTTGGAGAGAGGCTTATACATGTAACCAGATAACCATAATTTTTATAAAATAATTGTTTAAAAAATTTTCAAGTAGACTTTATTTGCTCAACATATTCAACTATATTGAGGCATAACTGACAAAGTTGTAAGATACTTAAAATGTACATTGTGCTGATTTGGTACATGTATAAATTGTGAAAAGGATTCCTCTCATCTAGCTAATTAACCTATCCAATAAGACAATTTAAGATGAAGTGTAGGAATATCTGAACTCACCTCTCCCCATGAACACAACAAATCTACAGCTTCAAATGGAATAATTTCTTCTGAAAAAGTCCTGAAAACTAGATTAGTAGCACCTCCACAGCGAAAGATAAAAGGGAAACATCAAGATGGATAAGAGAGAGAGTTATGCTTTTACCAAAAACCCCGCTCCAGACATAGCCACCCACAATCAGGAGGGGTCTCAAAAAATATGGAACTTTTCTCTGAGGTTCAAGAGGTTTATGCCCCAACCTCAGGTATCCAACCTTTGGGTTATGAACTGGAGAGATAAACCCCCAGAATGTAAAGTCAATGGAGATTATATCCAGGAGAACTGTAGAACTGTGGAGAATGGAGAACCTACCTTTTAAGATCTCATGTATAGACTAGTGTACCTCAGACCAGTGCAAAAGCAGCAATTTGAAAAATGTTTAGACTATATATGAAGGAGATCCATTTACCAATCTCAAAGTGACTGCCCAAGAGGCAGAAACGTGTTGGGACTCTCTCCAGGGACAGAAGTGCTCTGGCATCTGCCATATTTGTGACCTCACACTGCCAGGCTAATGCCAGCACTGGCAGATGCCATTGTAGCAATCTCCCTTCAGCCTGCTAGCACAGGCAGGCACACTCTGCCCCACTGGCATCATAGCTATGCCACAGCCAGTTGGACAAGAATGCTGCCCCACCTTGTACCATAGCTGGCCAGGTGTGTGCCCTGTTCCCCACCCAAGGTGGAGCCATGTCACTCTGGGCAAGCATCCTGAACATCTGCATCACAGCTGTGGCTTGCCACAGTTGGCAGGCCTAGAATTCCTCACCCCTTCCCCAGGATGCCCTTGGAGTACCTGGCTGTGGTGGCCATGAAGGATTATATTTCTGGGTCCCAAAAGCCCCCTCCTTCAAGCCTGGGAGAGTTAGCTATTTTGCCTAGTACAGACACAATTAGGCAAAATGAGACAGAGGGACAAAAGCTCAGAAAAAAAAAAACCTTCATGAAATATAAGTAATCTACCTTAAAAAGAGCTCAAAGTAATGGTCATAAAGATGCTCACTGAACTAGGAAGAAGAATGGATAAACACAGTGAGAAATCTAACAAAGAGATAGAAAATATAAGAAAGTACCAAACAGAAGTTCTGGAACCAAAGAATGCAATATCTGAACTGAAAAATATAGCAAGGTTCAATGACTGGATGGAGCAGAAGAATGGATCAGTGAGTTGGAATAAAGGAATGGAACTTGCCCATACAATGCAGCAAAAAGAAAAAAAAAAACTGAAAAAAATGAAGATACCTTAAGGGACATATAAGACAATATCAAATGGAATAAATACTGTATTGTAGGGGTCCAAGAAGGTAAAAGGAGAGAGAAAGGGGTAGAAAAACACATTCAAAGGATTTGAAGAAATCCTTTCCTGATTTGGGGAAGAAAATACATTCATGTATGAGAATCCCAGAGAGTTAAAAACGATGAACCCAAAGAGAGAGAGTACTAAGGCACATTATAATTAAAATGTCAAGAGTTAAGGTAAAGAATCTTAAACTCAGCAAGAAAAAACAACTGTATGTACAAGGGAAACCACAGAAGGCTACCAGCAGATTTTTCAGGAGAAACTGCAGTCCTGAAGGGAGTGGCATGATGTATTAAAAGTACTGAAGAAAAACCCAAAAAGTTCCAACCAAGAATACTCTACCCCATAAGGTTATTGTTGAGAATAGAGAAAATAGAAGGAAAAAGGGTTTTCCAGATAAGCAAAAGGTAAAAGGAGCTTATCACCACTAAACTGACCTAATAAAACACCTTAAAGGGACTTCTTTAACCTGGAAAGTAATGACTCTAATTAATGACAAAATATATGCAAGGAAAAATCTCACTGGAAAAGGTAAATATGTAGTAAGGTGGTAGATTAATCATTTATAAAGCTAATATAAAGGTCAAAAGACAAAATAGTAAAATTAACAAACTATAATAAGAGATACATAAAATCAAAATTTGACATCAAAAACAAAATGTATGTGGGGGTGGTGGTGGTAAAAGTGTTGTAGCAGTTTGGAATGTATTCAAATTTGAGTTATCACCTTAAAATAGACTATTGTATATGTTAGATGTATACATGCACTTCACAGTAACTACAAAGTAAAAACCTTATAGTAAATGTAGAAAATAAGAAAGGAATTTAAGGGGCCCTGGGTGGCTCAGCGGTTTAGTGCCTGCCTTTGGCCCAGGGTGTGATCCTGGAGTCCCGAGATCAAGTCCCACGTCAGGCTCCCTGCATGGAGCCTGCTTCACCCTCTGCCTGTGTCTCTGCCTCTCTCTCTCTCTCTCTCTCTCTCTCTCTATCATGAATAAATAAAAAATAAAAAAAAAAGTAATTTAAGCATAACACCAAAGATTATCAAACCATAAGGAAAGAGAGTGACAGAAGAAGAAACAGAGAAGAACTATAAAAACAGCTAGAAAACAATTACCAAAATGGCAATAAGTATGTATCTATCAATGATTACTTTGTAAGTGGACTAAATTCTTTAAAAGACAAAGTGGCTGAATAGATTGACGACGATAACAACAACAAAAGACTATATGCGGCCTAAAAGACTCACTTCAGAAATAAGAACACATACAAAGTGAAGGGATTGTAAAGTTAAGTGGAGGAAAAGAGACTCCATGCATATGAAAATGAAAAGATGAACGGTATAGTTGTATTCATTTCAGATGAAATACTTTTTAAAAAAGGTTTTATTTATTTGACAGAGAAAGAGAGAGAGTGAGCACGAAAGCACAAGCAGGCAGAGGGAAAGGGAGAAACAGGCTCCCCACTGAGCAGAGAGCCTGACATAGGGCTTGATCCTAGGAACCGGGGAACATGACCTGGGCAGAAATCAGATGCTTAACCAACTGAGCCACCCAGATGCTCCCAGTGAAGTAGACTTAAGACAAAGACTGTAATAAAAGAGAAGGGCATTATTGAATGATAAAGGGGTCCATTGAGTAAGAAGATAGAACATTTATAAATGCATATGCACCAACATAGGAACATCAAAACCTATAAAGTGAATATTAACATATCTAAAGGGAGAAATTAACAGCAATACAATAATAGTAGGGGACTTTAACACCCCACTTACATCATTGGATAGACCATCCAAATGAAAATCAGTAAGAATTTCAGCCTTAACCCATTAGACCAGATGGATTTAATATATTCAAAACATTCCAGCCAAAAGAAGCAGAATACACATTCTTGTCAAGTGCACATGGAATTTTCTCAAGGATAGATCACGTTAGGCCACAAAACAAGTCTCAATGAATTCAAGAAGATTGAATTCGTATCAAGTGTCTTTTCCTACCACAATAGTATGAAACTAGAAATCAACTACAAAAATCCCCCCAGAAAAGCCACAAAAATATGGAAATTGAACAATATATTACTAAAAAAATCAAAGGGTCATTGAAGAAATAAAAGGAGAAATCAAAATATATAGAGAGACAAATGAAAACAAATGATGTGGACTGCAGCAAAAGCAGTTACAAGAGAGAAGTTCAGAGCAATAGAAGCCTACCTCAAAAAATAAGAATTCTCTTAAATAAGAAAAGCTGACTCTACACCAAAAGAATTAGAAAAAAGAAAAAAATGAAACCCAAAATTAGTAGAAAAGTTAATAATAAAGATTGGAGTAGAAGTAAATGAAATAGGAGCTAGAAAGAATAGAAAAGATCAATATAACCAAGAACAGGTTTTTGAAAAGATAAACAGAATAGACAAACCTTTGGCTAGATTCACCAAGAAAAAAAGGGTTCAAATAAATAAAAATTAGAAATGAAACAAATTTATAACTGACACTAGAGAAACAAAGGCTTGCAAGATATTACTATGAACAGTTATACACCAACAAATCGGACAACCTAGAAGAAATAAATTCAATCTTCTAAGACTGAATCATGAGCCAATAGGAAATCAGAGTAGGCTGATTACTGATTTATTCTCTGCACTAGGAATCAAAAACCTCTCAACAAACAAAATTCCAGGACAGATGGCTTCATTGGCGAATTTTATCAAACATTCAAAGAAGATTTAATACCTATCCTTCTCAAACTTAAAAAAAAAAAATAGAAGAGGAGTGAAAGCTTCTAAACTCATGAGCCCAGCATCACACTGATAATAAAACCAGACAATGACATTACAAGAAAAGAAAATTACAGGCAAATATCCCTGATGAACATAGATGGAAAAATATTCAATAAAATATTAGCCAGCTGAATTCAATACATTAAAAGGATCATGCATCATGATCAAATGGATTTTATTCCAGGCTTACAAGGATGATTCAACATCTACAAATCAATCAACGTGATAAACATACATATAAACAAGATGAAAGCCAAACATCACCTCAATAGATGCAGAAAAGGCATTTGATAAAATTCAACATCGTTTATAAGACCTCTTAACAAAGTGAGTATAGAAGGAATATACCTAAATATACTAAAGGCCATATATGACAAACACACAGCTAACATCATCTTCAGTGGTGAAAAATTAAAGCTTTTCTTCCACGATTGGGAACAAGACAAGGATGCCCACTATCCCACCTTTATTCAACATAGTATTGGAAATTTTGAGCACAGCAGTTGGGCAAGAAAAAGAAATAAAGGAATTAAATTGGAAAGGAAAAAGTAAAACTATCAATTTTTGCAGATGACATGAAACTATGTATAGAAAAACCTAAAGACTCTAGCAAAACCTGTTAGAGCTAATAATTTAGTAAAGTTTCAGGATCAAAATTAATATACAGAAATATATTATTTCTATATACAAATAATGAACTATCAGAAAGAGAAAGCAGAAAGCAATCCCCTTCACAACTGCATCATAAAAAGTGAAATACCTAGGAATGAATTTAACCCAAATGGTGAAAAGACCTGGACACTGAAAAGTATAAAACATTGATGAAAGAAATGGAAGATGACATAAATAAATGAAAAGATATTACATGTTTATAAATCTATACTACCCCCCCAAAAGTCAGATTCAATGCAATTGCTATCAAAATTCCAGTGACAGTTTGCAAAGAAATAGAAAAAAAAAACCCAAAATTCTTATGGAACCACAAAAGGCCGTGAATAGCTAAAGCAATCTTGAAAAAGAAGAGCAAAACTGAAGGCTTCATGCTCTCTGATTTCTATATTATAAAAATAGTTACTACAACTATATGCTATTGGCATAAAAAGAGAACACCTACATCAATGGAACAGAATTACAGGTGCCAGAAGTAAACCCACATTTATATGGTCAATTAATTTACCACAAAGGTGGCAAGACTATAAAATGGGGAAATCTCTTTAATAAATGATGTTAGGAAAACTGAGCAGATATAGGCAAAAGAATGAAATGGGACCATTATCTTTTACTATATATAAAAATTAACTCAAAGTAGATTAAAGATTTGACTATAAAGCAGAAACTTTAAAACATCTCCTGGAAGAAAACATATGTGGCAAGCAATTCTACATCAGTCTTAGCATTGTTTTTTGAATATGACTCCAAAGGCAAGGGCAGCAAATGAAAAATAAACTATTGGGACTACATTAAAGTAAAAAGCTGCTTCTTGGTGAAGGAAGCCATCAACAAAGTAAAAAGACCACTACTGAATGGGAGGAGATATTTGCAAATTATATATCTGATAAAGGGTTAATATTAAAAATGTATAAAGAACTTCTACGACTCAATAGCCAGAAACTTTCAATTAAAAGTGATCAGCACAGCAATGTCCACAATAGCCAAACTGTGGAAGGAGCCTCGGTGTCCATCAAAAGATGAATGGATAAAGAATATGTGGTTTATGTATACAATGGAATATTCCTCAGCCATTAGAAACGACAAACACCCACCATTTGCTTCGACGTGGATGGAACTGGAGGGTATTATGCTGAGTGAAATGAGTCAATCGGAGAAGGACAAACATTATATGTTCTCATTCATTTGGGGAATATAAGTAATAGTGAAAGGGAATAGAAGGGAAGGGAGAAGAAATGGGTAGGAAATATCAGAAAGGGAGACAGAACATAAAGACTCCTAACTCTGGGAAACGAACTAGGGGTGGTGGAAGGGGAGGAGGGCGGGTGGTAGGGGTGATTGGGTGACTGGCACTGAGGGGGGCACTTGACGGGATGAGCACTGAGTGTTATTCTGTATGTTGGCAAATTGAACACCAATAAAAAATAAATTTATTATTAAAAAAAAAAAGTGATCAGCGGATCTCAATAGGCATTTTTCTAACAAAGACCTACAGGTGGCCAGCAGGCACATGAAAAGATGCTCAACATCACATCATCAAGGAAATGCAAATCAAAACCACAATGAGATATTGTTTCACACATAACAGAATGGCTATTATCAAGGAGATAAGAAATAACAAATGTTGGCAAGGATGTGGAGAAAAGGGAACCCTTGTGCTCCATTGTTGGGAACGTAAATTTATGCAACTACTATGGAAAACAGAGTTTTCTCAAAAATTAAAAATAAAACTGTATGATTCAGTAATTCCACTTTTAGATATCTATCTGAAGAAACAAAAACAAATTAAAAAAGATACGTGCATCTTTGTTTACTTCAATATCACTTATAATAGCCAAGATATGGAAACAACCTAAGTGTCCATTGATAGATGAATGGGTAAAGAAAATTTGCATTTTATATAAATAAATGTGTATATATGTAAATATATATATACACACTCATACATACACACAGTGAAATACTACTCAGCAATAAAGAAGAATGATAGCTTGCTATTTGTGATAGCATAGGTGGACCCAAGAGAATATTATGCTAGGTGAAAAAGACAAGGACTATACGATTTCACTTATAAGTGAAGTCTAAAAGAACAAAACAAAATCCAGACTTCTAGATACAGAGAACAGAGTGGTGGTTGCCAGAGGGGAGGAGGGTTGGTGGGGGGGAAAAATGGGTGAAGGAGGTTAAGGGGTACAAACTTGCAGTCTTGGGATTGTAATGTACAGCATGGTGAGTACTGTCTATTGTATTAACTTTGTGTGATAGATGGTAACTAGACTTAATATGATCAGTTCACAGTGTATACAAATGTCTAATTGCAGTGCACACAAAACTAATATGTCAATTATACTTTAATAAAACATGTATTACCTCGTATACTTATTTACATATTAACATGTATATCATTTATATGTATCTTATACATATATATTTTAGTGACATTTAAGTTCTGTTCTCTTTGCAAATTTCAATTATACAACACAGTGTTATCAGCTATAGTTACTATTTTATACATTAGAACCTTAGACATAATTCATTTTAGAGCTGAAAGTTTATAGACCTCAGTTTTAGAGCAGTTTTAGGTTCACAGCTAAATTGAGAGTTTGCAGGTAACTGCCAGTCCCCACTAGTTACAGCCTCCTTTATGATCAACATCCCTCACAAGAGAAGTATATTTGTTTTACAGTTGATCAGTGTACATTGATACATCATTATCACCCAAACTCTGTAGTTTGCATTAGGGTTTACCCTTGGTTTTATACATTTTATGGGTTTTGGTTAATGTATAATAACCTTATCCAAAATTATAGCATCACAAAGGAAAGTTTCACTGCCCTAAAAATCCTATATTCTCCACCGATTTGTCCCTCTTTCCCCTGGAGACCACTGATCTTTTTACTGTCTCCATAGTTTTGCTTTTCCCAGAAAATCATACAGTTGGAATCACAGACTATGTAGCCTTTTCAGATTGGCTTCTTTGACTCAGTAATATGCATTTAAGAGTCCTCCATGTCTTTTTATGGCTTGATGACTTATTTCTTTTTAGTACTAAATAATATGTCATTGTCTGGATATACCACAGCTTATCCATTCATGTGCTGAAGAGCATTTTGGTTGCTTCCAAGTTTTGGTAATTGTGAATATAGCTGTTATAAACATCCATGTATAGGTTTGTACATGGACATTGGTTTTTAACTCCTTTGGGTAAAGGAGTGTAATTGCTGGATCATATGGTAAGAATATGTTAAGTTTTGTAAAAAACTGCCAAACTGTCTTCCCAAATGGCTGTACTATTTTGCATTTCCAGAAGCAATGGATTAGAGTCCCTGTCACTTAACATTCTAGCCAGCATTTGGTTTTGTGTTTGGATTTTAGTTTTTATAAAAGGTAGAATCATTGTTTTTAATTGGAGGGGAAAAAGCCCTCATGCATAAAATGGCATAAAACTATACCCACACATTGTACCAAAGCCAATTTGCAGGTTTTGATATTGTAGTATAATTAGGTAAGATATAACTATTGGAGGAAACTGGGTGAAGGGTACACAGGGCATCTCTGTACTACTTCTGCAACTTCCGTATACCTATAATTTTTTTCAAAATAAAAAGATAAACAACTTGAAAATTGTCTATGTAGTTGAAATGCTATCCAGCCTTGAAAACAATGAACTATTGATAAAAACCACAGGGCTGAATCTTAAAATATCATATTGAATAAAAAAGCAATTTGCCTGAAAAAAGATATAGTATGAAGCTCAAAACACACAACCTAAACAATATATTATTTTGAGATACAATTGTGATAAAACTGTTAAGAGTAAATGAGTAATAAGAAACAAAATAGAAGATGGTATTTATCTAGAGAGTAAGGGGGGGGTATGTGAGCAAACAAGTGGACTCAGAGGTCCTTAAAGATTTATAATCTTTTTCTAAAATTTTTATTAATTACTATTTTATTACAACTCTTTTTAAAAATCTTAAAATATAAACCTGATCTTTAGTATTTAATAATCACCTTTATTAAAAGAATAAAACTAAATTAAATTCAGTGAAATTTAAATATTTTTCATAGTGATTCATCAGTTGCATATAATACCCAGTGCTTATTACGCCAAGTGAATTCTGAAGTGGATGAATTTAAAATATTTTTCATTTTAGGGGAACCTGGCTGGCTCAGTAGAACATGTGATTCTTGATCTCAGGGTCATGAGTTGAAGCGCTTATTGGGCATAGAGCTTACTTAAAAAAAAAAAAAATTCCCATTCTAAAATTATGAGCTTCACATGCTTATTTTTCTTTCAGTTTTGCCTCTTTAATTTTACTTTTTAAAAATTCAAGCCAATTATTAAAAAACTAGTCTGTGCAGCTTGTGTGCTGGGAGGGGAATGATCTGTTGATCTGCTTTTGTATTGGGAGATCTATATCTGAGATTCAGAATTTAACCATGGCTAATGGACAGTGTGGATAATTCACATGCAAATCATTCAAATGAAATATATTAAAGAGAAATCTGATTTGAAAATACCATTTAATTTTAGATGCATTTTTTCCTTTCATAACTTGTATTTATAGTGGGATAGGCAGATGTTTTTATACAAAAAAAATGTGAGATTTGGGGATAAGTAGAAAACATTTTGATAATTACAGATTTATACTCTGTCAAAATCTACACAAATTATAAATAGCTACAACATAACCAGCCTTTTCAACTGGTATTTTATAGCTTTATGGAAGTATAATTCACATACCATATAGTTCCTCCATCTGATGTACAATTTAAAGCTGTACAACCATTAACATGCAAAATCTAGAATATTTTCATCGTCCTGAAAAGAAACCCAATATCTATTAGCCGTTGTTCCCCATCCCTTCTGCACTCCGAACTGGAGGCAACCACTTATCTTTTTGTCTCAATGAATTTGCCTATTTGTACATTTCATATAAAAGGACTTATGTGATATGTGGTCTTTTGTGACTGGCTTCCTTGACTTTGTATATTTTCAAGGTTCATCCATGTTGTAGCACATATCAGTACTTTATCCTTTTTTTATTGCTGAATAATATTCCATGTATTGATACACTATGTTTTGTATATCTATTCATCAGTTGATGGATGTTGGAGTGTTCCTACTTTTTGATTATTATGATTAATGCTATTATGAACATGCACATGCAAGTTTTTGTGTGAGTGTCTGTTTTTATTTCTCTTGGGTTTATACCTTGGAGTAGAATTGCTGGGTTAGGTTATGACTGTATTTAACATTTTAAGGAATTGGCTGGATCTAAAAAGCATTTTTTGTTCAAAGTAAAATGACAATTTTATTTGAAACTAAATATACTTTTAATAAGGCACCAGTTTTGTTCATCAGTGGTTTTATACAAAATATCCCTCAAATTCTGTTTGGCAAAAAATAATCATTAAAATACATGTTTTTGAAAACAGCAATTTACAAAACTACTATTCTCCATCCCAGTTTATCAGCATTTATCAAAATTGTCCCATCCTTCTGTGATATGTTTCTTTCTCTGCATATTTAATTGCTGCCTGTGTCATTTAGTATTTAGGGAAAAATGATATAGAATCTGCTTCCTGAGCTGATGATGGAATTCGTGGTTTTTTTGGGGGTCAACTTTTACAAATAAATTATAGGTTGTTAAGAAAATGATGGTAGTTTTCTTTTCCTTTTAAAATTCTCATTTCAACAATAATAAAAATATTTTTAAAGTAAAAACATGACATTTTGGGGTCTAGCTACATCTGACACTTCGATTTTATGTGCTGTCCTATTTCGTAGTAATATTTTGAAGTTTGAGGAGGAAATGCTTTTTTGTATGATGAAATTTTACATTCAGTAAATTGTTAATGTTTGACTTTGTCTTTCTTTGTCACAATGCTTTCTTAAAGGATTTTATACCAAATTAGCTACCTTTAGATTCCTTCTCAGGTTGTTTCTTTTTCATATCTACTTTACAAAATTAGGTTTTAGTACCTTCTTGTTAGAAAGGAGTATTTCTGAGGGGGTGGGGAAGAAGCCACTAAATGCAGTAAGTAGCTGGAGTAATAGAGAAGTGATTGTATAGAAAAAATATACTTCTTAGGGAAGAAAAAGGAAAAATAACATTTAGATTTGAATGGATAAGATTTGTTTATTGGCAGAGTGAAGCCTTTTATTGCTACAGTATGAAAACAAAAAGAATAGTAAGGCAGCATGAGGCATTCAGTTCCTTGTAAATAAGACAAGACATACTCTTAATCTGTATAGAACTGTATTTTTCTACACATATATGAACTTAAACCATCCATAATTGTACTTAGGGTAGGGATAACCCATATTATGCACACCATTGTAGAGTAATGGATGTTTATAAAGAAGATTGGAAGCTTCACAGTTTGGGTCATCTGGGTAGTAGACTCTGAGACCCGATTTAATGTGTTATTTATTATCAGATGTCAACACAGTGTAAGGGAAGCAGAGGAATCAGGATTAGGTAGAGGCAAAAGTCAAGATGTCCTCTTGCTCAACAACACAAGGAGCTTTAGAGCTGAAATGGTTTATTGGTGTAGTCCCATGTTATGCCAAAATGGCCAAATCTTTATACCCTACCTTCACCAGTCAGTAGATAAGGCTGTCCTCCATGTGACCTTGGGTTAGGCACTCCCTGAAGCTCCAGTAACTCTAGTTCCCAAAGAGACTCAAAGCTGGGACTGTCCTCTGACAATACTCTTAACGGCTGGGACAAGAAGTTCACCCTTGAAGACTGGTCCCAGTGCAATTTCTCCCAAAGCCGCCATACCATATCGATCACCATCCCCTTAACCTTTACAAAAGCTTTTTAAAAAATATATTTTTTTCTGCTTAAAAACATAGTATAATTATACATCTTAAATGTGCATTTAATATGGAAATAGTTAAATACGTTATTGTACAACTTTACAATTATAGACCTTGGGGCATTAAAATAAGATGAAGTACATATGGGCAGCCCAGGTGGCTCAGCGGTTTAGCACTGCCTTCAGCCCAGGATGTGATCCTGGAGACCCGGGATTGAGTCCCACATCAGGCTCCCTGCATGGAGCCTGCTTCTCCCTCTGACTGTCTCTGCCTCTTTCTCTCTCTCTCTCCATCTCTCTGTCTCTCATGAATAAATAAATAAAATCTTTAAAAAAAAAAAAGATGATGTACATCTATACCTGCTGATAAGAAAATCTGCCATGTTATCACAGAAGGAAAATCAATAGGTTAAGAACTATGTATTCACATATACTATGGTTCTGTTTTTATTTACAAAAGCTATATGAGTGCATACGACACATAGACACACATACATTCACCAAAGTTTTTACCTTTCAAAGATTGGATTGGAGTGAGCAAAAAGAGAAGAATGGTAATTCCACATTTTTTTCTGTATTATTTGAAATTGTAATTCATTTGGTATAGTTGTGTGCTCAGTAGATGTATTAGTTTTCTATTGGTGATGTAACAAATTGCCGCAGATTTGGCTTAAAACTGAATTCTTAGATGGGCCTCACTGGGGTAAAATCAAGATGCCAGCAGGGTTCTATTCCTTTCTGGAGCTTCTAGGGGAGGATCTGTTTTCTTGCCTTTTCCAGCTTCTAAAGGCTGCCTACATTCCTTGATGTGGTCCCTTTCCTCTATCTTCAAAGAGCAGAGTGGCATCTTCATGTCTCTCCTCTTCTGCCTGCTTCTTCCACTCACAAGGATTTTTGGATTTACTCAGGTAATCCAGGATAATCTCCTAAATTTAAAGTCAGGTGATCAGAACCCTAATTCCATCTGCATCCTTACTTCCTGCTTGCCACATAACATAGCCTATTTGCAGGTTCCACTGGATAGACAGACATCTTTGGAGGGCCATTGTTCTCCCCTTTCCTCCCATAGTACACTAGTAAAACAGTGGGCTTCCAACCTGCATGCTAGCTGTTCCTAATTCTTATTCAGATGATATCAATTAAGTAAGAATAGAGAAAATGGATGTGCAAATATGTAATTTAAGAGATAATTCTTGTTCCTTTTTTTTTTTAAATTTTTTTTAACATTTTATATTTTATTTTTTTTTTAATTTTTTTATTTATTTATGATAGTCACACAGAGAGAGAGAGAGGCAGAGACACAGGCAGAGGGAGAAGCAGGCTCCATGCACCGGGAGCCTGATGTGGGATTCGATCCCGGGTCTCCAGGATCGCGCCCTGGGCCAAAGGCAGGCGCTAAACCGCAGCGCCACCCAGGGATCCCATAATTCTTGTTCCTTAAAACATGGTATGAATAAAGTTTAGTAAGAAATCATATAGGCAAAATCATCTTGGTTAGAAAAATGTCCATCTTGTATGGCTAGTCTTTTATGGTTTTTCCATGCTGGATTCTATTAGAGTCCTTACTAGTGAAATAAAATCATTACTGTCCTGGTCTCTCTCCCACTTTTTTGGGGGGATTTACTTGAAGGTGAGAGCTATATACTTAATTTCAATTTATCTGTCCATGCAATGAATATTTATTAAGCACTTTTTATATGCCAGATATTTTTCTGAACATTCATATATATCTATAGAGAAAAACCAATAAAGATTTTAGTTCTGTAGTGGGAGAAGACATCTTATTTATAATAGGTGATGAATGAAAGGAAGGAGGATTGAGAGTTGGAAGGATTGAGAGTACCAGGGTCAGGATTGAGAGTACCAGGGTCAGGGATCATTTACAATTGTAAAAAGGTTATCTGAGTAGGCCTCATTAGGAGAATGACACTTGATTAAAGACTTTAAGGATTTTTAGGAGTCATGTGGATCACTGGTGAAATTGTGTTGAAGGCAGAAGGAACAGTCTGTACAAAGTCTCTATGGCAGGAATATTTTAGGACTGTTCAAGGAGACTGCATGTAGATTTGGCTACACTGTTGAACACAGCTAAAGGATGCCAAAGGGTGGAAGGAGGAGACCACCCCATTGAAATCATACTGGAGAGAGATTATGTGGCTTGAACCAGAGTGTAGCACTGAAAATGATGTGAGGTCATGAGATTATGGATATGCTGTCCTCTAAGGATGGGGCTAATAGGCTTGCTGATAGCTTGGATAGGAAAGAAAGGGGTGTTAAGAATGACTTTAGCATTTTCAGCCTCACTTAGAAGGATAATGTTGCCATCAACTGAGACAGGGGAAGCTGTGGGAGGAGCAGGCTTGGTGCAAAAGATCTGGAGTTAGTGTTGGGCATGTTAAAAGTTCAAGGTACTGTAAAACATCTAGTGGCAGAAGAGTAGGCAGTTCCATATATGAATCTGGAATTCAGGAAAGATGTCTGCAGTATATGTAAATGTGGAAGTTGTCAGCATATGGTAGATGCTAATTAAACCAGGAGAGTGTTAGAGGCTCGAGATAAGCAGGTGTAGACTGACTTGAGAACGATATTGTAATCTGAGTTCTGGGACTCTCTAATACTGAGAGATGGGGACAGGGAAGGGAAATCTGCTAAGGAAGCTAAGATTGGACCCCAGTACTGAGCACACTGCTTGGTAGTCATGATATTTATTTAGTGGGTAAATGCACAAATGGGGGAGGTAAAGTAACAGGGCAATGGTGAATTCTATTTCTCTAGGTGGAATTTTTAAAAGGTGAAAATAGGATCAATTTTTTACCTATATCATTAGTGAATGGGTAGGGAGTGAGTCATGGGGATTAGAGTAGAAAAAAGATCTGTTCTTCCATTCTATAAATATATATAAGAAAAGTAATAACCATCCATTTTAGTAAGTTGAAGAATTTTTTCAATGCAATTACTTCTAATTTTCATGGTACTAAATATGCTGGTGTGACTAATTCTTTGAGAAAATGTGTAAAATGTTCCTTCTGTATAGAGATGAATACATTTCTTAAGACTGATGATTTCTATTGTTTATAAATATACTTTAGAGTAGCAATTTAAGGAGTTAAGGCTAATTTTAGAAATTATCCCATATATGTATTTATATTCTTCATATTAAAGTAGCTTTATAGCTGTAAAACTGATTATTTTTATTTATGTGATTTTTGTTTCCTTATAGTTGATAATTTATAAGTAGAACTTTCAACATTCTTCATGGTCATGATTGGTGTTATTGGTAATTTGAAAATTGTATTGAGCATGTATCTTGCCAGAGTATAGGTGTGGACATTTTCTTCAAGAGTTTCATATCCTAAGTTAAAAAGTTAAGGCACTTATGGAAATGTACATAAACAATTTAGTTGGGAAAATGTAAAATGACGTTACTAAAGGTCTGATTCCTAATTACTATTGTACTCTCTGCTGAGAGGGAAATTTATTGAAGAATATTAGGGAATAGACTGAAAGAGTAGAAATACCTGTTTTGATAGCATACAAGAGGAATAGAAAATCTAACCCGTAAACCTAGCTGCCTTGATGTGGTTGAAAGTTCTATGAATTAGGTACTACTGTACTTAAGTAGTAGTTCATATCTTTTAAAGTGAATTAGGTCAGCCCCAGTATAATCAAAACTTGTCAATGAGTAGTAGATAGCTTGGTTGGGGAGCCATGTGAGCTTTCTCACGACCGAAGAGAACCCCAAATGACTGAATCAAGTGGCAAAACAAATGTATGTTAAGGGTAAGTATAGTAGGAACCAGCAATTTAAGAAGACTCATCTATAACTCTGAGCCTTTTCTTGAACCAGAAGCTTCAGTTTTTTATGGTAGTTTTAAATTCCCTAAAGATATAGCCTGGATTGGACAGTTACTCGAGATCTGTTATGTATTTAGACTCAGGAAAGTAATGTGAACTGTGTTATTGCTTGATTTTGTTTATTTTTTTAGTACAAGCTTTCAGAAAGGCCTTAGCTGAACTCCAAGACAAAGCCTATAATGACCATCACTGCTGCTCAATGCCACCATACCTCTCTGTGTTTCATTGATTCATTCAGGGACTTTGTTGTCATACCACTTTTCTTACTGGGTGGGTAGTGTCTGTGTGTTGGCAGGGGTTTCCTTGATTTATGTTTTAGAAATCCTGTACTCTTTGGGAATTAGATAGAGCTGGTAAGCAGAGAAATCTTCCTTGGAATAGAATTTGTCCTGAACTATTTTGAGACAACACAAAAGGTATTTAAATTTACATTTTCAATGAAAACGTAGGGAAACCATTCACAACAAGGGTGCAGAAGTTGATGCTGTTGTTATTTGTATTATATGCTGGTGATAGACCCTCATTTTACAGTTATTTTTCTAAAATGCAGTAAAAAAAAAAAAAAAAGCCTAGCACCATAGCAACCCCCATGAAATGAGGCATATGCTGTTTCCAAGACTCACAATATGCTTTTCTGATACTGTTTGCTCATAAACATGTTTATTGTAGGTGCTGTCTGAGGCAGGGGCTGCTTTCCTAAGGAAATTCTGTCTTGAACATACTGGTTTCTGGTTCTCCTTGAGGAAGAATGCAGCTCTTTTTGACTTTCCCACCTTAGAGAATTTGATACTTTACATATTGATAATATGTAAAGTATCAGCATAGTCAATGGCAGACATGTGTCTCTGTGACTATTCTATCATAAGTTACCATAATTTTAAAGTACATTAAAATTCATTATTATATTTTAGGTAGGAGGGAGGTGAGGCAAAGTGAAATACTCTGTGTCCTATAGTGGTGCCTTAATTATAAATCATTATGTTCTATCTCTTAAAGTCACTCTGTGTATCAGAAACAGTATTAAATGGGAAGTCTGACCAGGAATCACATTCTGATTTTGCCATTACAACCTTAAGCTTTTTGTTTTAGCACTTCTCTGAATATTATATTATTGCTCTGAATATTATTATATTGCTAGATTAAATTAATGACATCCTTGGTGTAGCAGAACACTGTGTCTGCTAAGTGCCCAAATATACATCCATTCCTCTAGTGGAGAAGACTATACACATGGTAAGGGAGAGGCTGCTTTTGAAGAAGGAAGAGTGAGCTTATATGGTCAGTTTGCAAATATGGCTTATAAGAAAGAACTGTGAGGAAGTAATCATTCTCTAAACCTAAACTTGTGATTTAGCAAAGCTACTTGTTTTGTTTTTGTGTTTTGTTTTGTTGTTTTTCACAGGAGGCCTATAAGGGGCATTGGTGGTTGGGACTCAGTGTGTGAAAATAATGACTTGGAGCCATTGTAGCCTAGTGACGTTTGCTGTGTGTGACCCAAGTCTTTTTCATTTAGGGTTCCAGACCAGGGGGCTAAAATTACATCTGGAAGATACTAGGAATGATTTTCTTGCTGCTCTTAAAAACAGAATAGTCCAAATTTTGTTTGGGGAAATGTTTGCCTCCATGTTTTATTTATTATTATTATTTTTAAAGACTGTATTTATTCATGAGAGACAGAGAGGCAGAGCATAGGCAGAGAGAGAAGGAGGCTTCCTGCGGGAACCCCAATGTGGGACTCAAACCCAGGACCTGGGGATCATGACCTAATCCAAAGGCAGACACTCAACCACTGAGCCACCCAGGGATCCTGCCTCCATGGTTTAAATGTAACTCTTGATTGTTTACTTAGCTTCTTATTTGGGGAAAGGGCTATGGAATTTAGGTTGGGGAAGTGATTTGAGAGAATTTCTTAGGAATAATCTAATTTAGATAGTTTATATGGAGAGGTGAGAATAAGGTTTTTTTAAAAACAAACCATTCTAAGTTTAAGTATTTTATTTTCCTTAAAGTTGGGAGAATAGAAAGGAGATGTTATAGTTTGAGGATCTTCTTATTTAACCAATAACTAATAAATATAAATAACAATTATATAGGAAGAAGGTTAAAATGATAAAGTATTAGAAAATATAAGAATCTTAACTTTGAGGAATTGGAAGTGACTGATCACCTGATTTTATAGACAGAGTGTATCTCTCTCTTTTTTAAATATTTTATTTATTCATGAGAGACACAAGAGAGAAGCAGAGACATAGGCAGAGGGAGAAGCAGGCTCCCTGCAGGGAGCCTGATGACTTGATCCCAGGACCATGGGAACATGACATGAGCCAAAGGCAGACGCTCAACCAGTGAGCCACCCAGGTGCCCCAAAAGAGTATATCTCATTATTCAGTCCCCTAACTATAAAACAGCAAAAATATTAGTAGATCCAGAATAACTTTAAGGATTAAAAGATTATTCATTCGACAAATATTTATTAAGTACTTGCTGTGTGCCGAGATATATGCAGGTTCAAAGGATTCAAAGGTTCAAAGGATATATCTGTGTGCTAGAAAGAAGAAAATCCCGGCCTTAATGGATTTTACAGGGTAGGAGAGAAGAGACTGACCCTAGTGATGACAAATATGATGGGAACTTCCACAGTGCTTACTGCAATCTAAACAGTGCCTGAGATTGAAGGAGGAGTGGAACTGTGTGTCTTGGAAACAATGTGCATCCATGGTCTCTCTAACACCAGTTCTTTAAATTAGATCTGGGGCAGCTCAGTGGCTCAAGTGGTTTGGCACCACCTTCAGTCCAGGGCCTGATCCTGGAGACCCGGGATCGAGTCCCACGTTGGACTCCCTGCATGGAGCCTGCTTCTCCCTCTGCCTGTGTCTCTGACTCTCTCTCTGTGTCTCTCATGAATAAATAAGTAAAATCTTAAAAAAAAAAAACAAAAAAAAAACAAAAAAAAAAAACCAACTAGATCTGATTTTCCTCCTTTAACAGCTGAGTAAAGTTTGTGTTTCCTGGTTTTTGTTCACATAATGTTTATTTAAAAAGTTCAAATATTGTTTGTTAAATAAGTTAATAACTTAAACGATCACCTAGTTTGCCCAAAGTCTTCAGCAAGATAGCGACAGAACTGTTCATGACTGGAGTCCAGGCTCCTTCCATTACACTGCACTGCCTCTCAGATGTGTAGGGGTGTGTATATGCATGGTGATCAGAAGAGAGCACAATTTCATTCATTCCATACTCACAATATGAAAACCATTTCATGTAATAGGAATAATTGAATAATAGTGAAGTCAGGGCTCCAGCATACTTGGTTTTAATGACCATCACTAGTTACAGATGTGTTTGGTTATCCAGATTGATTTTGAGCTGTGGATTTAGTGTCTGAAATAATAGTATCCAACTCTGTAAAGTTCTCTCTGGAAAGCTATTGGCTGTGAGATAAATTCAAGTCTATTCATCCCAAATTTAAGTTCTGAAATAGGTGTCTGTGTCATCTTGTCTAATGTGTGGGTTGTGTGGGAGATTTTTCTTTGCAAATTGAGTCATTGGAGACCAGTGTTCCTATAACTGCATTTGAAATCCTGCAGCTGGTAAACCTTTGGTAGTTTAACTTTCTTTCTCCAAGAAAACATCTGTTATGTTAACTTTCTTTCTCCAAGAAAACATCTGTTATGTTAAGTACAACAACCCAAGTCTAGTTGTACTTGGGTTACGCATCTTAATTGGTAAAGCTGTAATGACTATGTTGAGATTTTATAGAAACTCCGGTAATAACTAAAAGTGAACATTTCGGGTCCTTTTTTGTGATCCCATAATCAATTCCAAGTCAGTTTTTACCCTAATTGGTTTTTTTTGGATTTTTAAAATTTATTTATTCATGATAGACCGAGAGAGAGAGAGAGAGAGAGGCAGAGACACAGGCAGAGGGAGAAGCAGGCTCCACGCTGGGAGTCCAATGTGGGACTTGATCCCAGGACTCTAGGACCGCGCCCTGGGCCAACGGCAGGCGCCAAACCGCCGAGCCACCCAGGGATCCCCTAGCCACCAATTCTTAACTGTCTTGAAAATATTTGTATTTTTAAAATGTTGTTGACAGGGAGTTATTTTGAGAGAGTTTTTTTCTTTTGGCTTCCTTTGGCTTGGGAAAGTAGAGGAGTTAGCTTTGGAATGCTCTTCTGTGCATCATCTACTTTCAGTCCTGGATGATGTCTCTAGGCTCAAATAAATGATATAGGACTCCCCAAGTCTTCTAGGATTTTTAGAAGGCATGCAAGGTATTAAGTTACAGTACATGTGTCTCTTCTGTAATTTATTAGGACTCTGAAAATTGTCATAATATGTCTAATGGAAAAATATGAGATGTGCCTATTTTCTTAAAAGTCAGCTTGAATTCTGTGTCTCTCCAGTTTGCCAGTAGTCTATCTAATAATTAGGATTTTAAGACTTTTGAATGGTTAACAGCTCTTTTGGTGCAGAAAGGAGGTACAATCCAAAATGATAATAATACATATGTTGGCACTACAACTACAGAGTTTTGGGTTTATATTTTCATATTTCACTAAGCCCGCTCAGATGAGTGCCAAGGTAGACCAATCTCCTTCTGACTTCCATCCAGGAGTTTACTGTTGTAGAAAGATATAATGTGTTTATAATTCCCACTCCTAATATTTTCTGCTTCTGTATGGCAGTGGTTCTTAACCAAACATTTAAGTTATCTGTCTGATTATATACCCTTACAGCTGTATTCTAAAGCAGACAAGCTCAAGTTGACAGTTTCTCTCATGACAAGGACCAATTGTGATTTATGGCCATTTGATGCCAGTGGTGTGGGGAAGGGTATCCTTTAGCCAACAAGGATATATATATATATACACACACACACACACACACACACACACACACACTTTCATTTGGCAATAAAGAATATGTTAAAAAATGCATCAGGATCAAAGAGAGAATTCGTCACTATGACTTTCTTTTAGTGAAAAACCCTTAGGCTAACTTTCTGTAATGTTGAGCTAATGTGTTTGTATGTTCAAAATGTCTTCACAAGTATTTATTGAGTGCCTGCCTCCTACAAGATATTATAGTGGCTGAAATGAAAATTTTCATGAGAATTCTGATATATAGAGTTGAGAAGAAAAGAAAAGGAGATGGGATATTAGTATATAGGTCTTTGCTGCTTGAATCAAATGGAAACTATTATGAAGCAGTGTATGTTTTCCTTGACATCAACATTGTATGATTTTGTACTTTACTTCATGCCCAAGTCTTCCTACATGAGAGAAGGATCCTTTAAAACTTTTGCAGCTTTCACTTCCATGAACTCTGTAGGCATATCCTGAAACAAGCAAATCAAGGAAAGGACATTCTGTGCCTTCTTTTCTGTCCTTTTTAAAATTTCAGACTTTAATAAATTTTAGTTAAATCTACAAACTGATTCATGAAGAAACATGATTATTAGAGGAAAAGGGACCATTAGACTGAAGACACGGGTCAGTTGACTCAGCAGTAGAGATGGTTTGCAAATAAAAATTGTGGATATTACCATAAGAGGACATGGATACTGAGAAGGCAGATGACAGAGAACCATTTTTGAAAGGTTTATTTGTCTATTTAGAAATAAACAAGAATTGGTCCCTCTAATTTCTGCTCTTAATCATCCTTTAAACACATCATCTAGATATAGTTGACATTGCTGGTTCTTTTAGGATAAAATCTCTATGATCTTAAAAGAATGAGGCCCCATGTAGGCACTCCCTTAGATGATTATACATGAAATTATCCATGTCTCTTCTAAAAAGTATTTCTGATTTGCTTCTAAGAAAGACTTGCAAGATGTGATGGGAATAAGAGTGAGTGAAGCCTTCACTTTCCAAGGAGTTGTAGACTTTTGGAGGCAACTTTAATCCTCTGGGTCCTATTTTAATCCCTGGTACTTATGAATGGAAACCCTGATTTCAGTGTGTGGGTGGTATTCCTGAAAGACTTTTGGTTGAGTAAATTACAAAGCATGCTTACATGAATATTTCTTATTCTACAGCCTATTTCCTGGGTAGCCCAAAGTACTGCGTTCTGATCTGAAATTAAAGTACTTTGGATGGAGCTAGGGGAACTGCAACTCCTTGGTTTCATACAAAATTGTTGTTTTCCATTTGTTACTGACTAGCTGTTTCTCTGGCTTTCTAGTGGCTTAGATCACCAACATAATCATAGACTCTTAGATATGTATGTATCTTAATAATCATGTAGTATCATTTTGAAAAAAAAAATGGAGACCAAGGGAATTGCTTCAAGGTAGAAAAACTAGTATTGGAACCTTCGTTTAGAACTCTGAGTCCAGTGCTCTGTTCCAGAATTCTCAATTTATTAGAGAAAATGAGACTAAGTTTGGTGTTTCTGTATGTCCTCTTCCTTTGCTCCTTGTACTTACCAGACCTGAAATCTACTCATGTATGTGGTCAGGTTTTAGCCTAGAAAGAGGCTCATCCATTATGGAAATAATTGGGGAAATGAGGTCTATGTAGCAGTTTTAGGTAGGCTAAACAAGTAGAGATGGGTTATTGTGGTAGAATGAGAGAAGTTTCCCAGTTAGTCACATTTCTGCAGTTTCTGAATGGACTAGAGCTCTTCTTCTGTCTTTAGCTTATTAGTAGACAAGCCATTTTGCCACTTGAGCTCCTGAACTCACAGTAGCACGAATCAACAAGTAGGAAGTGTTATTAGTCTTCAAGCATGAACCATCGCCAAAAGCTTGCTATTTTCATTTTATCCTTTATAAAAAGTCTCTATGTGATGGCATATTTATCTTCTATATGGCTTAGTTGGGGGTATCCTTGGTCTAGTTCATGTAGTTACACCCAACATAAAATTACATGTAACACAAGAAACTGTCTTTCCTTCCCCTATTTCTGAGACCTAAAATGACCGTAGAAGGCCACTGTTGAGATTTCCTACCCTTGTGACCATGTTTCTAAACCCCATGTCAGTCTGATAAAAGATATGGGATTTTTTGGTGAATGGTTTTTCTGTGAATTTCTTTACATGAAAAGTTTTATAAATATATCATTCAAAGTCAGTTTTTTGTTTAGTGTCAATATAACTTTTTAAAAAGATTTTACTTGAGAGAGATAAAGAGTGTGAACATGAGCAGGGGGAAGGAGAGGGACAGAGGGAGAAGCAGACTCCCCACTGAGTTGGGAGCCCAACATGGAGCTCCATCCCAGGATCATGACCTAAGCAGAAGGCTGGTGCTTAACTGACTGAGCCATGCAGGTGCTCCAAGTATCAATATAATTTTTATTGAATAGAGCAAAATTATATGAATCTAGATTTTCCCAGAAAATCCACAACATGCAGACCTGAAGTCCAAATGGAACTTCTGCCTTCTGGTGAGCCCTAGGTAAGGTAAAGTGAGAATGAACAGGTGAATAAGGGAAGGAAAGAGTGACATTTCATTGAGAAAGGCGAGCAAGCTAACCAAATAGAATTGCTTCATGACAGAGTGTGATTTAAGCACTTAGTTTTAGTTTTTTCTGAAACTGTCTTTTCTTTTCCCTGTTTCCTTGCCCTGATAGCATAAGAGGAAGGAAAAAAAATCCTTTTACTCATTCTCTAAAACAATACTTCTCAAACTTCATGTTAATCACCTGGAAATTTTATAAAATGAAAATTCTTATTTGTAGTTGTGGGGCAAAATTCTCAAAGTGTGTTCCTTAGAGCAGTAGCACTGGTACCACCAGCAGTATTAGATGTGTAAATTTATGGGCCTCACCTGATTTACTAATTAGAATCTCAGGATGGGTCCTAGAAACAGTTTTAACAAGCTCACCGGGTGGTTCTTACGCACTTTAAAGTTTGAGAATTACTGTTATAAAGAGTACTCTTTAGGCATTTTCTCTGGACCCTGAGACTTGCTATTCTGTGATTGAACCTTGCCTTATTGAGTTGATATTTAGCAATTGAAACAGTTGGGCAGAGGTCTTCCTTTTGGTTCTTGACTGGCTGTAAGTGTCTAGCAATTAACTGGCTCTATTAAAGTATGTATTTCTTGGTCCTTTACCACTCGCTCTTACAACCCTGAATATGCCATTTCATGAATCATGAACATCACTGGCAGGTTTAGATATCATTACATGGCAATTGTGTAATACTTTAGAAGATAGACTGAAGAAGAAAGTAAACGTAACGCCCCATAAGAAAATATTCTTGCAGATGTTCAGGGGTATCAGTGAATATCATCTGAGTTTTTTTTTAAGATTTTATTTATTTATTCATGATAGACAGAGAGAGAGAGAGAGAGAGAGAGAGAGAGAGAGAGAGAGGGCAGAGACACAGGCAGAGGGAGAAGCAGGCTCCATGCAGGGAGCCCAACGCGGGACTCAATCCCAGGACTCCAGGATCATGCCCTGGGCCAAAGGTAGATGCTAAACTGCTAAGCCACCCAGGGATCCCCTATCATCTGAGTTTTACATCTTTATCCCAAAACGTGTATATTTTTAATCCTGTTAATGGGCAGTGATTATTGTTACCCAGATTCTTTGACTACAGGGTTTTGATGGATACAAATATGCTTAGCAATACCTTCATTAATGTTGCCATCACTGTTGAAGGAAGGAAAAATTTTTGTTAACGGCGATTGGATTTTCTCAGAATTCTGTTTTCTTAAGGTATTTGCAAAAGATGAATGTTACCTCTTATAATATAACAGCTGTAACTTTTAATCTCTGGAAGTTTTGTTGATTTCCTCCAAAGGATATAGCTGAAGAAATACACATTGTTTATTGCTATTATTTGTCAGATTATTTACAAGGCTTCCAATACAGATGGGCTGAAACTGTGTTTATGCTTTTCCACTGGGAGGTTTTTGTCTTGTGGTAAGGATCCATTTGTTTTGTGTATCTCTATAAAGCAATGGGAAGAGTTCAAAATTTATAAGGGTATTCAACAAGTGTTCCAAAGAGGAATATTTAGGCACACTAAATAGCTATGTTTTGATAGAAAGAATGCAATATTTTAAAAGTTATCTTAAATATAAAGAACTTTAGTGAAAATTTAATGGTAATGCATTTCATGCTATTAGATCTCACATAAAGTGCTGCAATTTTGTAACACTTCCAGAAGCAGTAGAGTTTGTCTTCAGCCCTCATTTACAACTTACAGAAATTTACCCATTTTCTGCAGAAAATTGGAAAGAAGCAGATGTTTATTCCTAAGCTAGAATTTTGAAGGCCAACAATTAAAATAAACATGTCTCTGCCAAAACTTGAACTAAATTAAAAAATTTAGCATATAAATTAAAGTTTACTTAAAACTAAATTTATCAAGGAAATACATTTGTTTTGCATTACTGGTTTCAATTATTCTGAAAAGGCTTTTATTTTTATGGAACACTGAAGATTTTAAAAAGTTTTAAACAATTTGTTAGACAGTTGCACCATTTAAAATGAATTGTGAATGTCTTGCTTAAGTATATGAATTATTAGCACACAGTTGATGAGCTTATAGGAAGATGTGAAAGCAGCCATGATCCTCTAGTCTAATGTCCATGTTCCCAGGGGACTACAAAAAACCTGGTCAGTAGACTTAAAATAGATAATGATGTGTGGGCTGAAAATATGTGTAGCATTTTCTTGTTTGTGTGTGTTTTTTTGTTGTTGTTGGGGATTTAAATTTTGAGATTCCACATGAAAGTGATACCATTACAGTATGTGTCTTCTCTTTCTGGTTTATTTCACGTAGCAGAATGCTCTCCAGTTTCATCTATGTTGTTGCAAATGGCAGAATTTTCTTTTTAACGGCATAATAATATTCCATTGTATGTGTCTCTGTAAGATCGGTGTTCAGTTGCATCCTATCATTTTTATGTGGGTATCAACTTTCCTGCCACCAGTTATTGAATAGACTATCCTCTTCCCACCATTTATTCAGTTGAATATATATATATAACCCTATATATAACCCTAACCCTAACCTTAACCCTTGGGTTAAGGTGCCCTTTGTGCCTACAGAGGTTCCATTCAGATCATAAATATAACTGTCCCTATGTATAGAGGAAGGCAGACCCATCCTAAAACTCTTTTAGGAATTCTGTGTTGTAAACATTTTAACTAAAACAATTTGAATTTAACCAGTTTATTGAATTTCTCTTAATTATACTACATGTTTTTCAAACTGAAAATGTTAAACACAATCCTTTCCAGATAATTTAGGGTAACATTATACAAAATAAGTTGTAATACAGTTATTTACACTAGACAGGTAAGGTATTAAGCACTCTTTGTCTTCACTTTAAATGAACCTGGACTGTGTCTTTCTTGTTTTATCCATCTACCATAATATTTAATCTTAATTTTTTTCTATATAGCTATCAGTATCTGTCTTTACTGCTGAATTTGTCTCTGAATAGAAGTACGTTTTAATATAGTTTTTCCACTTGTAGTTTGGTGAAGCTTCCAGAAATTTTTTAATTTGAAAAAACAAATGGACTTTGAATAAGTTCTAAGGAACTAGCTTATGAATAAAGTACATGAATTGGTGGTACTATTTTTTTTTTTTTGTCTGCCTGGATACCTTTATTATTTGCTTATTTCTGAGTTCTTACCTATGATATGGATAGTGTACAATATTATTAAACTCCAAATAAATGGAACATTTCTATGTGAATGCTAAGAGTGTGGTGAGCTGTGTGGTAGTCTGATATTTTCAAGTAAAATATACTCACATGTTGATTTATTGGCCTTGTAAGCAAAGTTCCCATAAAACTTGAAAGCTCACTATTAACACTCATAACTTGTTTTTGATTGGTTAGAAAAATTAACGATTCCATCTCTCAAGTAAGATTCTGGTTACTTTCCCCTGACGAAGTATAAGTAGGATGCATTTCTGATTCATTGTTTTAAGATAAAGCCTTAAGATATTTTAAAATAGAATTCTACACAGATTTCCTATAACACATAGCTGCATGAGAAGAGCAGTTTTCAAAAGAATGTCTCAACTCTGGAAATGTCATTTCTGTTTTGCTCTTTTATCCTCCTTCCTGCCCCCCCTCCCCTTACCTCATCTTGCCACTGTAGGACAAGAGATGTGATGAAAGTTGGAAAATAGTAATTTATGGAGAAAGCCTGTGTTCTATGCTTTATGAAAGTAAATTGTAGAAAATTAATGTTGTGACAAGATGATTCTATTTTGATGAATAAAATCATTGAAAAGCTATCAAGCCCCACTGTTCCTCTGCTGTGAGGTTTTTTCCCCCCTCTCTATTTTGCATGTGTATTCTTGGCTTTCTTCCCAATTAGTCCTTACCAAAGAGTGGTAATTAGGGAGATAGGATTTTGACCTACCTTGTGAACAATAAAAATACTTACCACCCATTTTTCTACTTGCTAATTCTATGTGTACTAATACTGTGTGCTTTCAGAAAGAAAAGCTCATACTTCTGTGATTCCTACTTAACAAAGGAGATAATCGAATGCCAGAATTAAAACAATTTTAAAACTACTTTATGGACTCCAAAGTACAATGTCCAAAAGGACTGCAATGCTTGTTTCATGTCTGATGATTGAATTCCTGTACATCTTAGGGGCTATATTAGATTTATAATTTCTTACACACTTTTAAGTTCCTCAGTGCAAGAGCAGTAAATTAAAACTAAAATTTTACCTTTAAATTAACGAGTGTTTTGCATAGGTGATACTTTCACATGGTTCAAAAATCTGAAAGAGTAAATGAGTATATAGTAAAAGATTTCCTTTGTATGTCCTCATTTTTCTAGTTCCTGTTGTTTGCCCTGCTCTTCCCTATGAATACAGAGAAAGACAAATACTATATGATCTCACACGTGGAATCTAAAAAAAACAACAAAAAACAACACCCAAACAACAACGGCAACAAAAACCACAATAAAAATCTGAACTTACAGATACAAAGAACAGTTTGGTGGTTGCCAGAGACTGGAGATTGAAGGTAGACATAATGAGTGAAGGGATTCAAAAAGTACAATTTTCCAATTATAAGTAAGTCCTGGGGATATAATGTACAGCATGGTAAGTGGTAATACTATTGGATTGTATATTTGAGAGTTGCTAAGAGAGTAGACCTTAAAAATTCTCATTAAAAGAAAAAAATTATAACTGTGTTGATGGATGTTAACTGGCCTTACTTTGGTGATCATTACTTTCACAATAGATACAAACATTGAATCGTTACACCTGAAACTAATATAATGCCATGTATCAATTACATCAATAATAAAACTGTTGTTTCTAGTTTCTTAGGTGTCCTACCAGAGTTTCATTACATAGAAAAGCTAAAACAAGCATATATTCTTATTCCTCCACTTAAAGCATATTTTACAAATATTTTCCTCCTGATTTTTTTGTACTTAACACAGTATACTTTGGAGTTATTTTTTTATAGCTGCATAATACTTCATTGCACTGAAGTACCATCATATATAATTTAGCAATTCCCTTACTTACGGATATTTTATTTTTTTTAACAATCTTTTGATGTTATAAACTATTTTGCAAAGAATGTTATACATACATAATTTTATACTGTAGGATAAATTGCCACAATTGGAATTGCCTGATCAAAGAATATATATGTGTTTTAATTTTTATGGATATTGTCAAATTGCTTGTCTGTAGGCACCATGCTAATTTCTAGTTTCACTGAAAATACATGAGATTACTTGTTCCCCTCAGCTTTACTAATAGAATGTGTTGTCAACTTCTGGAATTTTGCCAGTATGGTAAATGAAAAATAACATACTTGTGAATTTTTAATTTGTTTTTAGAAGTATGACTGAAGTGAAACATCTTTTATATATTTAAGCAGTATATTTTTCTGAACCTTATTTTTTTCCTCCTATTTTTGGTCTTTTTATTGATTCCCAGAGGCTTTCTATACATGATGCATTTTTCTTTGATGTCAAGTGAAAAATGTGTTTTAGTTTCTTTTCTTTTTTTTTTTAAATTTTATTTATTTATTCATGAGAGACACACACGGGGGCGGGGGGGGAGAGAGGGAGAGAGGGAGAGAGGCAGAGATACAGGCAGAGTGAGAAGCAGGCTCCACACTGGAAGTCCCATGTGGGACTTGATCCTGGGTCTCCAGGATCATGCCCTGGGCTGAAGGCGGCGCTAAACCGCTGGGCCACCCGGGGCTGTGCTGTGTTTGAGTTTCTATCATCTGTGTTTTTTCTTTGATTATATGTATTTTTTATTATTTCCATGAGGAGTTGGTTGATCTTCAGTTTAATATATCTGGGTTTTTTTATGGCTTCTGGAGTTTTAGTCATAGTTAGAACTTCAAGATTGTAAAGGAATTCTATCTTCTAATACTTTTGTGTTACTTTTACTATCTCTTAAATCTTTGGAATTCTCGTTTGGAATTGTTCAGTAATGATAAGGTTTTTTTTTTCTTTATGTTGGTTACTTAGTTTTTTTTGTTTGTTTTGTTTTGTTTTGTTTTAAATTTATTTACTTAAGAGAGAAAGCATGATGGAGGGAAGGGAGAGAGGGAGAGAGAATCTTCAAGGCAGACTCCTGCTGAACGGAGAGCCTGATGCAGTGCTCAATCCCAGGGCTCTAAGATCATGACCTAAACTGAAATCAAGAGTCAGATGCTGAACCACCCCGGTACACCCTCCCACCCTATATTTTGTGTTTTTTTTTGTTGTTGTTGTTACTTAATTATTGAATGATCTGTTTAATTGCCAGTACTCACTGATACTGAGGCTTTGTAATATGTTTTAACAGCTAACATTTCTAAACTACTTTTAATATTTGAAATTGCTAAACTGTCTACTTATGAGTTTTTCTGGACAATCTTCTTATTTTTTTCTTTATAAACTTCTAGACTGACTTATTTCATATAAGCAGTTGGTCTTTTTACCATGATTGCATTAGATTTTCAAATTAACTTAAATTGCTATCTTTATGATGTTGAAATTTGTTCTCAAAACCATGATATTACTTTTCCATGTGTACAATTTTTTAGATATCCTCCACTAGTATTTAAATTATCATGTAAGTCTTGCACATTTCTTATCAACTTGATTCCTTGGTGTATATATTTTTTGGTACTATTATTGATTTCTGCACATTGAATTCTAATCCTACCCCCTTACTGAGGTCTTTCACTATAGTTGTTTTTCAGTTAATTATATTTTCCAGGTATATAATCACAGCTCCTCTAACAAATCATTTTTATTTTCTACTTTCCAATTTGTATTACTCTAATTTGGTTACTGCTTATCTAATTGCCTTGGGTTGCATTTAGATATCAGCTTTATTTTTATTTATTTATTTTTGAAGATCTTATTTATCCATTCATAAGAGAGGCAGAGACACAGGCAGAGGGAGGAGCAGGCTTCCTGCAGGGAGCCCAATGCAAGACTCAATCCCAGGACCCTGGTATCAAGCACTGAGCCACCCAGGTGTCCCCCCCGCCCCCCGCCTTTTTTTTGTTTTTTAGATATCAGCTTTAAATAATGTCAGTTATAATGGGCATCTTTGTCTTACCTTTGACTTACAGGAATGTTCCTAGTATTTTATCATAAAGCATGAGGATGGCTTTTGGTCTGAGTTTGGATATATTTACTTTGTTAAGGAAATATCATCTGTAGAGTAATAGAATTGTAGCTGGACATGTGGACGCCTCCTTGAGACATATTTCTCAGCCTATGGTGCATTTAAGTGTGGTTATTTAATTAATATGTGGCTATGTTCTTGCCAATGTTATGTAAGTGAAAGGGATACGCGATTTATTCCACAACCTTTCTTTTCGCTTCCTGCTGGGAGAAAACTGGAAGTGATAGCAGCCCAGCTTCAGCTGCACAATGACAGCAAGGCCACCAGGTCCCAGAAGAGATTCCCTGAAATGCTATTATTACATTATTATTTGAGAAAGGAAAATAAATATATTTGTTCTTGAAACCATTTTATTTTCCCATCTTATTATACCACTTAGCCTTTTATTCATACTGATCTACATTTAGTCCTAGATTTTAGGTGATTTGTTTTATCAAGAATATATATATTTTTGTATGTGAAAAAGTAAAAGGTCCTTTTCCATCTGGGGAGATGATCATGCAATATGTCTCTAAATATATTGGTATAAATTATATTAATAATTTTATAGTATTTGATCACTTCTGCATTCCCTGGAATAAGTCACATTTGATACGAAGTATTCTTTTATAGTGGTTCTGGCTGTGTTTCATTAATATTCGTTTGTAAAATTTTAAGTTGTTTTTGTTTACCGCAGTCTCTATCAGGTTTTGATACTAATGTTATGTTAATCTTTGTGGAGAGAATAAAAGTTTTTCTTCTCCCCTGTTTTAGGACTGTTTTAAAGCATTGGAACTTCACTATTCTTTAAAAGTGTGGTGGAAATGGGCAGCCCAGATGGCTCAGTGGTTTAGCACCACCTTCTGCCCAGGGCATGATCCTGGAGACCCAGGATCAAGTCCCACCTCAGGCTCCCTGCATGGAGCCTGCTTCTCCCTCTGCTTGTGTCTCTGCCTCTCTCTCTCTCTCTCTCTCTCTGTCTCTCATGAATAAATAGATAAAATATTTTAAAAAAATAAAAAAATAAAAGTGTGGTGGAATTCACCTGTAAAACTTCCAAAGCCTAGAGATTTTATTGGCACTTTTCTCTAATTTGTCCATTGAAAATAGATTTTTATTCTCCTCTGGAATCAGTTTAGGGGAATTATATTTCCTAGAAAGTTATGTACTTCATCCAGATTAGAATTTTTTTTTGAATAGAGGTGAGTAAAATGGTCTTTTCTGTTTCTTTTATTTTTCTCTATTTAATGGCTTTTTTCCTCCCCTTACTCTTATTTTTGTGCTTGTGTTTTTTCTTATTTATTTGATTAGTTTAGCTGTATTTTATTTTTTTTTAATGAGAAGGCTTTTAAATTTATTTACTAAGTCTACCCTTTTCTCCTAATTCTTGATATTAATCATTTATCCTATTTTCTCATTGAGTTTTTTCATTTTCTTTTTCATAAATTTGATTCAGATGTTCAATTTGCTCTATTTTCTTCTTCAAACATAATTATAAAAATTAAATGCTTGGTGTTTTCCTCTAAGCAATGCTTTAACTACATCCCATGAATTCAGATATATGATGCTTTCATTAATATTCTTTTCTTTTTTTAAAAAAGATTGTATTTATTTATTTGACAGAGAAATCACAAGCAGGGAGACTGACAGGTGGAGGGAGAGAGAGAAGCAGCTTCCCTGTTGGGCAGGGAACCTGATGCAGGACTCGATCCCAGGATCTTGGGATCATGACCTGAGCCAAAGGCAGCTTAACCAACTAAGCTACCCAGGCGCCCTCATTAATATTATTTTCCTATAAATTCATAAATCTCTGGCTATATGTCTTCTTCAAGGAGGGAGTTGTTTTAGAGGGAATTTCAAAACTTCCACAAGAGAAGACTTTTTATCATTTTCCTGGTGTTACGATTTTTAGATTTTGCGTGTTCTGTTCAGAATATATTTTCTGTGATATCTAGAATTTGGATATATTTGAGAATGTCTTTTATAGCCTAATATATTATTAATTTTCATAAATATACTAGAAATCCATAAATATGGGTCATTGAATAGTGTGGTTATAGTTTGGTTGTATGATATATCAAACAGTTATAACTTGCTAATGAAGCTTATTTTGTGTGGTTTTGTCATATATCAAACAGTTATAACTTGCTAATGAAGCTACTTTGTTTTCTTGTATTTTGAAGGAAGAGAACCAGTCCTCTGTAGCTAGTGTGTTTGTCTTTTTTTAAAGATTTATTTATTTATTCATGACAGAAAGAGAGGTAGAGACATAGGCAGAGAGAGAAGCAGCCTCCATGCAGGGAGCCCAATGTGGGACTCGATCCTGTGACTCCAGGATCATGCCCTGAGCCGAAGGCAGACGCTCAACTACTGAGCCACCCAAGCGTCCCTGTTTGTCTTTTCCTTTACTTTCAACTTTGCGGATGTTATGCTCTATTATAGTTATTTTTAATGGTTGAACTTTTATTGAGAATTGCATTGTGTAGGATTATAAACACTTGACATAATTTTAGACTTGAAATATACCTTGCATATGAATATCAGATGTTCTATTTTTGTTTCTATCTCATTGGTATCTTTGCCTACATTTTAATTTTTGTGAATACACTGTGTTAGGTGTTCTTTCAAACATTGAGTGAGGTTTCTCTTTCTGCTTCAATCTTAAAATCTTTTAACAAAGCAAACTTATTGATATTGATATACTAGATGTATTTTGAGTGCTGTCATATATTAACTTTTTGTTTTCGTGTTAGCTTTATTCTGTATTCTATCATTATGTTGTGTCTTTTGCTTTAAGTATTCACTTTTTTTTTGTTATTAGGAAGGTCTCATATTCTATGGGTTATGTTTAAAACTGTTCTTTTATATTATACCCTTAGATCTCCTTTTCTTTAGAGTGTATCAGTTTTCTACAAGGTAATTCAGTAATGAACATGAGTACCTGCCTCTTCTTCCCTTTTCTCTTTCCTCATTACCACTCATGTCTGAGTTTATCTTGGGTTTACTTTGTGTAAAATACATTTCTATTTCTGCAGTATTTTTGGGTCTGCTTTAATGATATTTGATATTAAGGCAATAAACATTTTTTTTCAAAAATTTTTTTCAACTTTCTAATTTTTTTCTCCTTATTTTTACTAATTGTACCATTTCTACTTGTCAGAACATAGAGTATTAGCTTTCTGTTTTAGTCTCCTCAATTCTTCTCAATCCTCAAATCTTTCCATGACTTTCCCTAGTCATATTTTATTGACTTAAGCCTGTCTAGTATTATCTTCAAGTAGGATTAGTTTTTGTATGCTAAAAAGCTGTTTGTTTTCTTCATTCTTTTAAAGGGTTTCCCCCAGGTTTTTAAAGGTATAATTGAATGTAAATGTATATATTTAAGGTGTACAATGTAATGATTTGATATATATATACAGTGTGAAATGATTACTACCACCCAACTAATTAAAACATCCATCACCTCATGTAGTTACCTTTTCTTTTTGGTTAAGATCTGTTTTAGCAAATTTCAAGGATACAATACAGTATTATTAGCTGTAGTCACTTTGCTGTACATTGTTGCTTTTATTCTTATTTGTTTATTTTAGAGAGAGAGAGCAAATGCAAGTGGGGGAGGGCCAATAGGAGAGGGGGAGAGCAAGAGAACCTCAAGCAGACTTCCATGTAAGTGTGGAGCCTAACACAAACCCAATCTGACACTGAGATCATGACCTGTGCTGAAATCAAGAGTCAGACTCTCAACCGAGCCGAGCCACCCAGGTGCCTCATGTTATTTTTATTCTTGAAAAACAACTTGATACATACTTTTTTTTTCTTTGAGGATCTTGTAGATGTTGCCGTTTTATGGAGTTGAGTGCAACTGTGGAGAAATTTGTATTTTTCACTTAGGAATAATTGTTAATTTTTCTGGTCTGCTTTACTTTAATATTTAAAGTTCAGTAACACTACTAGGCTGTGTATCTGGGTTGTATAATGTGGGTTAGTTTTTTACGGTCCACAGTGTAATTTTAAATACATATAGTTAAGTTTTATTTTATTTCAAGGAATATTTTTGGAATTGTATTTTTAAATTCTTTGTTATGCTATTTTGTTTTTCTTTTTAAGCACAGCAAATATGTATTTATCTACTTTGTCTTCCATATCTATTTTCTCTAATTCATTTTAAGTCTATTTCCATTTAATTTGTTCTACTTTTTTTGTGTGTGTCTTATGTCTCTTATATTTTCTACAGATTTGTTTACTCTAAGATGATTTTCTTTTTTACTATCATTTCTGATTATTTTTCCTTAGTGTTTCTTGAGTTCTGACTACTCATAATTGAACTCCTGTTGAATTCCCACTTTTTTCTTTATGATTTAAAACGATTTTTTCTCCCTTTATTTTATAAAATTAATGACAAAAATTTGAGTCAGATCTTTGTTCTGTTGCAGAAAAGAAATCTCGCATTCCTTATTTGTTAGTAAGTTTTACTGCTCTTTCTCAATATTTTTCTTACACTGTGTATTGGTGCTATGACATATTTTTGTGGAAATAGGAATACCTCTGAGATATTGTGGGTTTGGTTCCAACGAACCACAATAAAGTGAATATTGCAATAAATCAAGATAAATGAATTTTTGATTTCTCTGTGCGTGTGAAAGTTATGTTTATACTGCAGTTTGTTAAGTGTGCAATAGCATTATTTCTAAAAATTGTACATGTACATATCTTAGTTAAAAATATTGCTAAAGAATGATAGCTATCATTTGAGCTTTCGTAGAGTTGTAATATTTTTGCTGGTGAAAGGCCTTGCCTCAATGTTATTGACTGCTGACTGATCAGGGTGGTGGTTGCTGAAGACCAAAGTGGCTGTGGCAATTTCTTAAAATATGAGAACACTGAAGTTTGCCCTATCTGTTGATGGGGCTAATTTCCTTTCATGAATGATTTTTCTGTAGCATGTGATGCTTACTATTTGATAGCATTTTACCCAAAGTAGAACTAAAATTGGAGTCCATTCTCTCAAACCATGGTGCTGCTTTATCAACTGAGTTTATGTGATATTCCAAATCCTTTGTTGTCATTTCAACAATCTTCACAGCATCTTCACCAGGAGTAGATTCCATTCAGGAAACCACTTTTTTGCTTATCCATAAGAAGCAAGTCCTTGTCTGTCCAAATTTGATCATGAGATTGCAGCAATTCAGCCCCATCTTCAGGCACTGCTTCTAGTTCTCTTGCTATTTCTACTACATCTGTAGTTACTTTTACTACTGAAATCTTAAACCCTTCAAAGACATCCATGATGGTTGAAATCAAGTTCTTCCAAATTCCTGTTCATGTTAGTATTATGACCTCTTTCCATGACTCACAAATGTTAATGTCATCTAGAATGGTGAGTTCTTTCTAGAATGTTTTTACTTTACTTTGCTCAGATCCATCACAAGAATCACTGTCTGTAGCAGCTATAGCCTTACAAAATATATTTCTTAAATACTAGACTTGAAAGTCAGAATTACTCGTTGATTCACAGGCTGCAGAATGGATATTGTATTAGCAGGCATAAAAACAACATTGATCTCATTGTGTATCTCCATCAGAGCTCTTGGGTGACCAAGTGCTTTGTCAGTGAGCAGTAATAATTGGAAAGGAATTTTCTTCTGCCTAGTTGGTTTCAAAGTGGACTTAAAATATTCTGTAAATCATGTAAACAGACTTATACACGGTTTATTGTTCTATTGATAGAACACAGGCAGAGTAGATTTGGCATAATTCCTAAGGGCCCTAAGATTTTCAGAATGATCAATGAACATTGTCTTCAACTTAAAATCACCATCTTCATTAACCCCTAACAAGAGGATCAGCCTGTCCTTTGAAGCGAGGCATTGACTTCTCCTCTCTAGCTATGAAAGTTCTAGATGTCATCTTCTTCCAGTAGAAGACTTTCTCATCTACATTGAAAATGTGTTGTTCAGTGTTGCCACCTAACTTAATGATCTCAGCTAGATCTTCTGGATAACTTGCCATAACTTCCACATCAGCAGTTCCTGCTTAATTTTGCACTTTTATGTTATAGAGATGGCTTCTTTCCTTAAACCTCATAAACAATCTCCTCTAGCTTCAGACTTTTCTTCTGCAGCTTCCTCACCTGTCTTTTCCTTCATAGATTCAAAGATAGGGTTTTCCTCTGGATTAAGCTTCAGTTTAAGGGAATGTTGTGGCTGGTGATCTTCTATTCAAACCACTTAAACTTTTTCCATATCAGCAATAAGGCTGTTTTGCATTCTTTTGTGTTCACTGGAGTCACACTTTACATTTCCTTCAGAAACTTTTCTTTTGCAGTCATTGCTTGGCTACCTAGTGCAAGGGGCCTAGCTTTTCACCTGTCTCAGTTTTGACATGCCTTCCTTTCTAGGCTTAATCATTTCTAGCTTTTGATTTAAAGTGAGAAATGTGCAACTCACCCTTTCACTTGAACACTTAGAGGCCATTGTAGGGTTGTTGATTTGCCTGATTTCAATATTGTTGTGTCTTAGAAAATAGGGAGTCCTAGGAGAAGGGAGAGAGATGGGTGAGTGGCCCGTCCATGCAGCAGTCAGAACACACAATGTGTATCATTTGTTTGCTGTCTTATATGGACATGGTTTGTGTCACTCCAAAACAATTACAATAGTGACATCAGAGACCACTGGTCACACATCATCATAACAAATATAATAATTATGAAAAAGCTTGAAATCCTGGAAGAATTACCAAAAGGTGACATAAGCACAAAGTGAGCAAATGTTATTGAAACAATGGTGCCAAGAGACTTGCTCAATGCAGTGTTGCCAAGACCTTCAATTTGTAAAACACAATATCTGCCAGATGCAATAAGACGAGATATGCTTGTTCTCAATATTGAATGAGTAGGGTCTTCCTGCCTTAGCTGTATTAGCAGAGATGTGAGTGGGACGGGGTGGGGGATTGGGGTAGCCTTTCAAACTTTACTACTTAAGACTCTCTTTTTAGTTGCTTGCAGAGAAGCAGAGAGCTCACTGCAAATATGGCTCATTTGATTGATTGATCTTTTTCTCTCTGTGTGTGTGTGCCTATTGTTTCTACTTCTCTGCTTCACACTGTATCCAGGAAGTCTTCTGCACCATTCCTATTCCCTCCCATACTTTCTGCCATTTCAGCACACAGTGAGGTGTTGGGGTGGTGATGTCTTCTACTCTTAACTATGCTTTCTCTCCATGGTGATGTATTTTTGCTGGTATTTTCAGAGAACTGTCACTGCTGTTTATTTAACCTCACTCTTCACTTTATTTTCCCTTCACGTCTTCTCATTCTGCCAGACCTCTACTCTATTGACAAGACAGTTTAGCATACAGAAAATAAAGTTTTAACACCTCAGGGTACCATACAAGTTGAGAAAGTGTTTTTGCTGATATCTTTGGAAATCTGCCATGGAAGGGCCATCTCTGCATTTAGTTACAGTAACTTCTATGTAAGTTTTCTGTCCACTCTCCTTTCATTTCGGGAGCTTGTACAAGTTTGTCAGATGTGCAGATTTATCCTTACACACTTGCTGGAAACAGAGATTAACTTTTTTTCTTTTTATCTTGTTAATTTTGTATCCTATTTAGGAAGTGGAAATGTTTTTTCCTTCTGATCCCATGTTCACACTAGAAGACAGTGAAATTTTATTTGTTAATTTTGTTCATTTTATTAGGTTTATTTGCATTGGTGACTATTATACATAGGTCAAAATTAGATGTGCATCATTGTTGGCTATAAAATTAGCCAGGATTTAGAATGATAAAGTGAAAGCATTTTCATAACTTTTCTTTTCTTCCCACATGAATCATGCTGATATCTATTTCTTGTTTTCAGTATTCATAGACTGTTTTGTTACTGTGTGACCATATTATGCTTTAACTTAGAGTTGTGTGAGAAAAGTGGTTCTTGGTCTGTCCTCATAATGACTAAGCATTTCATGTGCCGTGTTAGGAAATAAAAGGCATTACTTTGCATTCTGAGATAGTTACTTATCTGTATAAGTCTGTATCTAATCACCTTGCCTAGCACTAGACCCCCAAATTAAAGAAGACTGGATCTCTTATAAATTGCTAACTTTGTAATGGAACCAACTCATTTGCTGAATTTTGCAGAACTCGTATGTAGAGGCATATGACATTCCTTGCATATATGATGAATGAAGGAGGACACTGCTGGTTCTGTGAACAGAATAATTGTAACCTTGGTAGCCTTGTACTTTCTAATTTTTTTTCTCTCAATACCTGTTCTTTTTTTTTTTTTTAAAGATTTTATTTATTCATAAGACACACACACAGAGAGGCAGAGACTTAAGCAGAGGGAGAAGCAGGCTTCCTACAAGGAGCCTGATGCGGGACTCGATCCCAGGACCACAGGATCAAACCCTGAGCCAAAGGCAGATGCTCAACCACTGAGCCACCCAGGCATCCCAATACCTCTTATGTTCTTTGTGAAGGATCCTTATGGATGTTTAAATTTTCCAAGTAAAAATTGGAATGGGTTTGTCTCTGCTTTTCCCTTTTACCTGTGATATTTCCCTTTCTGACAGAAACAAAAACAGCATTTCTGCTATGTTTATGCAAGGATGAATAGATAAGGTTTAATTAAGGAGTCTCATTTAATATAAAGTTTAAGATTAGGTCCATGATAAAGTCTTTAATTATAAACATTTGTATTTATTAAGTATGATAAAAGCACAGAGTAATGACCTAGGCTTATAGAATATGTAATCTAGATGTGGAAACAAGGTGAGGCTTCATGAAAGGTGCATGTATACAATATAGGCCAGAGATTGACTAGTGCTAAAAAAGAAAAAAAAGGCAATTCAACCTAATTGAAATACAGGATCCATGATTAGGTCAAGAGAAAGTCTACCTAGTTAATAATTCAGAGTTCACTTGATCACTTGGACTACTGTCAAATTCCTTGTCAGAGTACAGAGCAGCTTCCTAACAGAGGTGTGGGTAACAATAAGCTTACATAATTTTCTAAAACAATTTTAATAGAATTGAATCAAGAAAATAATTAAAGTGTAAAATAACTTTAAATTTATTCTTAACAGTGCAGTTTCTTATTTGTGAACTTTTGTGTTATGAATTCAACTACTTCTATCAAGCTTTTAAAAAATTATTGTATCCAACTAGCACCATAATTACTTCTAGGGAAGGTACTGTGTTTTGGGGAAAAATACTTGATAAGCCATTTGGGATGAAATGTGAGAGATTTTGAAAACAGCAGCGCTAGCAAAAAATTAAGGTGTTTGATATGATAAGATGGGAAGAGTTTATTTTGATCTACTGTATGGCCTTGAATCTCAGTTTAGAGGTTCAAGGTAATCCTTGAGAACTTTTCTAGATCTTGGAGGATAGGGAAGTTTTAGTAGACCTTCTGAGATACCATTTTATGTAAATATAGCTTCAGAGTCATCAATATTTAGAGTTTTTATAAAAGGAACAGTTGAAAATATACAGTTTTAAGATAATGATGTTAATTTTTTCAGAGAATACGTGCCATTTATTTTCCCCAAAGCTAGTGAAATTTTGCTGTGGTCTGATGTCAGCAGCACAGATGAGATCTGTATGAGTACCTTCAGTAAATGTTTGTAACTGGACAGGTAGTTTTGTAGACACCTTACACATAATCAGAGTGAGAGATGGAGTCTGTGCCAAGTGTCTGTTTGCAGGAGCGATTCTCCTCAGGGGCATATGTTAGCCTCTTTTGACAACCATTCACAGTTCCTCTTGTGTGGTGGTGATTTTTCATATTGTGTTTACTCTCTAGTGAACTTTCTTTTAATTTTTTTTTTAGATTTTATTTATTCGAGAGAGAGAGAGAGAGAGAGGCAGAGACATAGAGACAT